>NC_133666.1:478728459-479081052 GCF_037893015.1 Macrotis lagotis | reverse complement strand
TATCTTGGTATAGGGTGTGATGTATTGGTCTAAGCCAAGTTTCTGCCACATTAACTTCCAATTTTCCAACACTTTGTATCAAAAAGAAAGTGTTTATCCCAATAGCTGGACTCTTTGGTTTTATCAAAGAAGAGGTTACTATTATCATGTGCTGCTAATGCACCTAGTCTATTGAACTGATCCATCACTCTATTTCTCAGAAATTTCAGATGACTGATTCATTATACTATAATTTTAGATCTGGTAAGGCTAAACCACCTTCTTTTGCATTTCTTTTCATTAAATGCATAATAATGGTCAATGTTTTATTTCTCCATGTGAATTTACTTACAAATTTTTCTAACACCTTAAAGTAATTTTTTGGAATTATGATTGGTAGGGCACTACACAAGAAGTCAAATGTTGATAGAATTGTCACTTTTTTTATTTACTCAGCCTATTCAAGAGTAGTTGCCCATTTATTTAAATGATTTTACTTGTGTGCAAAGTGTTTTGTAATTGTTTGCAAACAGTTACTGAATCTGACTTGGCAGGTAGACTACCAGATAATTTATATAGTATGAAGTTACTTTGAATGGGATTTCTCTTTCTAGCTCTTTCTACTGTATCTTAATAGTCATATTTAGAAATTTTGTGGATTTATGAGGCTTTATTTTATATCCTATGACTTTGCTAAAGTTGCTAATTATTTCTAGTAGTTCATTAAGATAATTTTGGGGGATTCTCTAGGTATACAATCATGTCATCTGCAAAGAATGAGTTTTCTCTCTTCCTTTCCAATTCTAAATTCTTCAATTTCTTTTTCTTCTCTTATTGCTGACTCTAACATTGCTAATACAATATTGTCTAGCAGTGGCGATAATGGATATCCTTGTTTTACCCCTGATCTTATTGGGAATTCCTCTAGCCTATCTCTGTTGCATATAATTTTTGTTGATGGTTTCAGATAGATACTGCTTATTATTCTAAGGAATAGTTCATTTATTCCTATACTCTCTAGTGTTTTAGTATGAATGGGTGATTTATTTTGTCAAAAGCTTTTTCAGCATCTATTGATATAATCATATAAATTCTGATAGTTTTGTTGCTTGATATAATCAATTATACTAACAGTTTTCCTAATATTGAACCAAGCCTGCATTCCTGGGATAAATCCTACTTGGTCCTAATGTATCATATATTGATAACTTCTTGTAATTAATTTGCTAAGATTTTATTTGAAATTTTGCATCTATATTCATCAGGGAGATAGGTCTACAAATTCTTTGCTGTTTTAACTCTTCCTGGTTTAGATATCAGCACCATATTGGTGTCAGAGAAAGAGTTAAGCAGAGTTCTATCTTCACCTATTTTTCCAAATAATTTATATAGAATTGGAACCAATGGTTCCTTAAATGTTTGAAAGAAACTTATTGTAAATCCATCTGGCCCTGATATTTTTTCTTTATGATTTCAGTAATGTTTTCTTGAATTTCTTTTTCTAAGATAGTGTTATTTAGGCATTTAATTTCCTCTTCATTTATCCTGGGCAACATATTTTTGTAAATATTCATCCATTTCACTTAGATTATCAAATTTATTGGCAAAGATTTGGGTAAAATAATTCCAAATTATTGCTTTAGTTTCCTCCTCATTGGTGATAAATTCAACTTTTTTCATTTATAGTACTAGTTTCTTCTTTCTCTTTTTTAATCAAATTAGGCAGAGTTTTATCAATATTATTGGTTTTTTCCTGAAACAAACAACTTGGTTTTATTAGTTTATTGTTTTAAATGTAATCAATTTCTTTCTTTATTATTAATAATAGTTTTCTTGCTTTCAATTTTATTAATTTATCATTTAATTTTTAAATTTATATTTTGGTATTTAATTAGGGGTTTTAAATTTGTTCTTTGTCTAAATTTTTAGTTGCATAGCCGCTTCATTGATATAATCTCTATCGATTTTATTCATGTAAGCATTTAAAGATAGTTGCCTTAGCTTTATCCCTCATGGTTTGTCATGTTGATTCATGATTTACATTATCTTGAATGATATAATTAAATCTTTCTCTAATTTGTTGTTTGATCCACTTCTTCTTTAAAATAAAGTTATTTAGTTTCCAATTAGTTTTGCATCTATAGATCCCTGGATGAATATTGGCTCTGATTTTTATTGCATTATGATCTGAGAAAGATGTATTCATTAGTTCTGCCTTTCTGCAATTGATTGTTAGGATTTTATGCCATAGTACAAAGTTAGCTTTTGTGTAAGTGCCATGTACTGCAGAAAAAAGGTTTATTCCTTTCTAACCCCATTCAATTTCCTCCATAGGTCTATAATGTCTAAGTTTTCTAACAATCTGTTTAGCTCCTTAATGTCCTTCTTGTTTTTTTTTTTATGTTTAGATTTATCTAAATCTGAGAGTGGGAGGTTGAGGTCTCTCACCAGTAGAGGTGTGCTGTCTCTCTCCTTCTGTAACTCCTTCAACTTCTCCTCTAAGAATCTGGATGATATACATTTGAGTGCATACATATTTATTATTGAAATGACTTTATTGTCTATGGTACCTTTTAGTAGGATGTAGTTTCCTTATTTGTCTCTGTTAATGATATTTATTTTGCAGATGTTTTGCCTGAGATAAGGATAGCTAGCCCTGCTTTTCACTCCAGCTGGAGCAAAATATATTTTCCTCCAACCTTTCACCTTTACTCTGTATGTATTTTTCTGTTTCAAATGAGTTTCTTGTAAGCAACATATTGTAGGACTCTGGGTTTTAAACCACTCTGCTATTCACTTATGTTTTAAGGGAGGGTGCATCTCATTCACACAGTTATAATTACAAACTCTTTATTCTGCTCCATGCTATCTTCCCGCTGTTTGTATTTTTCCTTTTTTTCATTTTATCCATATTCCCAAGGATTTTGTTTCTGAATACCATCACCTTCAGTGTGTTTGTCCTTCTATAGCCAACCCCCCTTTCTTTCCCTTTTCCTTTTGCCCCTTCTCCCTTCCCTTCATTCTGTTAATTCCCCTTTTCCTTCCCTCTCCCATTTTCCCCTTATAATACTTGTAAGGTAAGATATGTTTCTTAACTTAACTGAGTGTATGTACATTAATTTAAGCCAAATCTGATGAGAGTAAGGTTTGGATGGTTCTCACTTCCTCCCTTTTTCCCCTCTAATTCAATAGGTCCTTTGTACCTTGTATTGTAATGGAATTTACTAAATTCAATCTCATCCATCCTCCCTCTCATTACTGCCTCCCCCCTTTTAAGGAGATATTGTTTTTAAATCATTCTATCTGAGGCACAGACAAGTCACAATTGTCCTTCATTTCTGGATGAGTATATTTTCTCTAATAGAATTACAAGTATGGAGAGTTATTAGAATCTATCTATCCCAGGTGGGGATATTGCTAGATTCATCTTATTGCATAGTACCCCTTTTTTACACTTTTCATGCATATCTTCTGTCTCCTGTTTGATGTCCAAATTTTCTTTTTAGAATAGTTGGAATTCTCCCTTTTCATGAAATGTCCATATTTTGCCCTAGAAGAGAAGGATCAATTTTGCCTGATAGTTGGTTTTTGGCTGCATTCTAAAATTCTGGAATATTGGATTATTGCATTCCAGGCCCATTGATCCCTTAATGTTAATGTAGCCAGGTCCTGCTTTATCCTTAGTGTATCTCCTTGGTATTTAAATTGTTTATTTCTGTAATTTGACCACAATATTCCTTGGTGTTTTAATTTTTGGATTGCTTTCCAGCTGGGATCCATCTATTCTTTCTGTAACTATTTTGCCTTTTTATTCCATGACATCAGGGCAGCTTTTTCACGAATAAATCCTGTAATATTTTGACCAGACTTCATTTCTCTTCAATGTTTTCAGGAAGCCCAATATTATGTTATCTCTCCTCATTCTATTCTTGAGAATAGTGGTTTTTCTGAGGAACTATTTTGCACTTTACATTGTCATCTTTTTTCCTGACCTTTTGATTTTGTTTAACAGAATCTGTTGTCTCATGAACTCATTACTTTCTACAGTTTCCATTCCTTTCTTTAGAGAAGAATTTTCTTCATTTACTGTTTACAACTCCTTTTCCAATTGCTCAATTCTACTTTTGAAGGAGTTTTCCATTTGCCCAAGCATAGTTTTTGAGACAATTTTTTTCCTTTCCATTTGCCCAATTAGGCTTCCGAGAGAATTATTCTCACTTTGTATTTGTTCAATTGCATTTTTCTAGGATTTGTTTTCTTTTTTACAAGATGTTAATTTTTCTCTTGCAAGGTGTTAATTTTCTCTTGAGGTTCTTTTCTCCAATTTCTCTAATTGATTTTTAAACTCCTTTCTGATTTCTTCAAGGAAATCTTTCTGGACTGGAGAAAAGTTCATATTTGTCTCTGAAGTTCTTGATCTCTCTGGGTTAGGATTTATAGTTTCAAAGTAGTTGTCAAAGAGAACCCCTCTAAATGGCCTTTCTTCATTTTCCCAGGATGTTGTGTGGGAAGAAGAGATGGCTCCTAGAGGTTGGCTTTTGAACACTAGAACCTTTGTTCACTTGGCTTAGTAACTCCAAATGGGCTGGCCAGTATGAGGTGCTGGTTGCTTTCTCTGGAGTATTCGAGGCCCTCTCCCTAGGCCTGGAGGGAGTGAGGTGCAATACAAAGTCTGAAGTTTCCTTGAACAATGTGGTCTGGGCCTGGGGGAGGTAGTTAATCTCCCTTTCCACTGAAGGAGCTCTGCTACCCCCACCTGAGCATGAGTGAGTGGGAGAGAGGCTGTTATTGTTTTTTTTTTTTCTGGGAACAGGTCTCTGCTAAAAGTATGGAGCTTAGGTGCCTGGAGCTCATTGGGTTGTCTAGCCATGTTCTGCAACTCTGTGCTGGTACTTGCCCTCCAGCCCAGTTGGGACTCAATAGATTTCCACTACCCCTAGCCAATGATTCCTTGTCTATATTTGGTTCCTAGACTGCCAATCACCAAAGACTTCACTGCTAAGTCCAGTCCTCTTACTTCAACCTTCCTCCCTCCTACTGGTTCTCTACTCTCTGCTCTAGGTTCACCCATTGTCCCTTGAGGCAGAACTTTTGATAGGTGCTCTCCTCCTAGCTTCTGTTTCTAGGTTTTGTTGATCAAATTTTTGTTAAGAGATTTCTTTCATATTATTTTTGAGGCAAAACCAGGAGACCTTAACACAGTGCCTGTCCTCTCTCCTCCATCTTGCCCAGAATTGCCTACCTAGTGTAAATGTTACATCATTATGATGTGTTATCCTGTTAATAACTTGCTTTAATCTCTCTGCTAAAATTTAAGATTTTTGTATCAATGTTTATTAGGGAGATGCGTTTTGAATTTTCTTTGTCAGTTTTTCTTCTTCATGGTTTAAGTTATCATAAAATGAATTTAGTTTTAGAGTGTCATAAAATAAATTTGGCAAAATTCCTTCCTATATTTTTCAAAATCATTTATGTAGAATAGGAATTTATTGTTCCTTAAAAGTTTGGTAGAATTCACTTGAAATCTTTCTGAACAGGAGGTTTATTATTATTAATTTATTTTTGATAAGGCATTTCTTGGTTTCTACAATTTCTATTTCTTTTTTTTTCAAGGCAATAGGGTTAAGTGGCTTGCACAAGGCCACACAGCTAGATAATTATTAAGTGTCTGAGGCCGGATTTGAACTCAGGTACTCCTGACTCCAAAACCAGTGGTCTGTCCACTGTGCCACCTAGCCGCCCCTACAATGTCTGTTTCTTAAATGGAACTATTTAAGTTTTGTTTATTTCCTCTTCTCTTTATCCGGACAGTTTGCATATTTGTAAATCTTCATCCATTTCAGTCAGGTTATCAAATTTTTTGACATGCAATTGAGAAAAATTTCTCTGAATTAACTCTTACAATTCATTCTCATTGGTGATGAGTTTAATCTTTTCATTTTTAATACTGGTAATATGATTTTCTTTCTTATTTGAATTAGGTTAAACCAATGTTTATCTCTTTTATTGTTTTTTTCATAATACCAACTCTTAGCTTTATTCAGTCAATGTTTATCTTGTTTTCAAATTTTATTAATCTGTTCCTGGATTTTATTTTTCCTTTAACTTATCTTTTTTTCTAACTTTTTAGTGCCATAACCAATTGATTGACATTTCTCTATTTTTATCATATAAGCATTTAGAGATATAACATTTCCCATAAAAACTGTTTTCATTACATTCCAAAAAGTTCAGTATGATTTCTCATTGTTATCATTTTCTGGGATGAAATAATTATTTCTATGATTTGTTATTTCAATTTTTTCAGCCTTTTGACTTTGTTTGGTGTAATCTTGTTGTCTCATAGATTCATTCATTTCTTTTTTTTTCCCATTCTAATATTTACTTTTAAATTCTGCAATTAACTTTTGTGTTTCCTTTTCCAACTGGTTACTTTTACTTTTTTGTTGAGTTTTTCTTTTCCTTTACTATTGATTGATTTGAGTTTTACACGAGTTGCATTTCTTTTGCAG
The DNA here is from genome assembly GCF_037893015.1 of Macrotis lagotis. Lineage (NCBI taxonomy): Eukaryota > Metazoa > Chordata > Mammalia > Peramelemorphia > Peramelidae > Macrotis > Macrotis lagotis. The sequence continues at coordinate 479,074,561 of NC_133666.1, read as the reverse complement.
ATGATGAATTTTTTTTTTAGATTTTCACAAGGCAAATGGGGTTAAGTGGCTTGCCCAAAGCCACACAGCTAGGTAATTATTAAGTATCCGAGGCCGGATTTGAATCCATGTACTCCTGACTCCAGGGCCTATGCTCTATCCACTGTGCCACCTAGCAGCCCCTGGATTTTATTTTTTGAAGAATTGCTTTTTTATCTAGTTGGTCATTTTTACTCTTAAAAAGTTGATTTATTTAGTCAATTTTTCCTAATTTTTCTGCATGATTCTCATTTTTCCCATTTTTCTTCTTCCTCTCTATGTTGATTTTTAAAATATTTTTAAGCTCTTCAATTAGATTTTGTTATTGAGTCCAATTCATAGATTATTTTAAGACTTCCTATGAAGAAAACTTTTTAATGCTTTCTTCTTCTAAGGTGGCATTTTTATCATCTATGTCTGTGATTAGGACTCTTTAATTTTTTTGCTCATTTTGATTATTTGAGCTTTTCTCCCGTGGTATAGGGAGTATAGACACAAACTTTTTATGCTGGGGCTGGTGTCTGATTCTTGACTTACCACTGGGCCAAATAGTACCTAAACAACACAGGGTTTGACTTATGTAGAGTCTTTCTATTTCCTTTGTGTCCAGTCTCTGCCTATGCACTGATTTGTTCCCAACACAGCCCTGCCTTTGCCCTAGTGTTCCCAAAGCTCAGACTTTGATTGCTCTTGGATCCCTCCCTGTTGACTTGCTATCTAGCTGCCAAGACCTGTGCTATTGTCAAGATGATTGGATCTGGATGGCACTGTGCCCTAATGCCTCCAGTTTGCTTTCCTGCTCTCCTGCCTAGCTGGATTTTACATCTCCTTTTCCCTCAAAGAGACATACCTTCACTGAAGATCTTCCATGATGTCTGCAGTTTATATTTTTTTCAATCTTGTGGGGTTTTTTGGTGAGTTTAACATCTGTTAAAGGTTTCTGTTTGGTAGGCTTAATGTCTGTTTAGAGGTTTCATTTAACATTATGTATGGAAAAGTTCCAGGAGCATGCTAGCTCATGCTGCCATATTGGCTATACCCCAATAGTGGAATAATAAAAGTACCAATTAAGAAGAACACTTCCAAAAAATCAAATTTCTTGAGATTATTTGATAGATTTTATTTTAAGTAGTTTATCTTCTATTACACTTTTGAAGTGGCTTGTCACAGTATAAAAAAATAGCAAAAAGTATTATAAAATTACCATGTTATCCAAAAAATAAATCACCTAAATAATGGAAAGATATGAGTGGGATAGTAGTAAACCTATGAAGGCAGATTAATGAAGAAAAAAAAAACATGGCACAATCCTTTGTTTGAACTGTACTTCTTTCCTAACTGAAACTATTTTAAATTTATTTTCTAGCTAAAACAGCACTTAGACATTAATGCTAACCCCCCCTCACAATATAGCTGACAAGTGGCTCACTTTTCAATCTCCAGATGACTACCTTCCATTGTGATGATTAAAAAAAAATGAAAGGGATGGAGTTTCTAGTGAAATTACATCCATTTTTATTTAATATAGCTAGCAAATGATTAAATAAAAGCTCATTGTATTCTCCAAGATAAATACTAATCATAGTCATTTCTTGATGCAAATTTTGATTAGCAACTTCTTATTTACATTGGGCTAGAAATGCAAATTTCTATAATGTTCAGTCATTACACCTAGCTCAGCCCTTTCAGGATAAAAAAAAGAATATCTCTTACATGTGCAAAATCCTAAAATACTTGAAGTCAATTATCATTTTCTTGTCATCCCTTATTTTTCTCCTTGTTCCACTATGAAGACTTTTTTCTAGTTCTTACCTGTGATCTTCATATGACATAAAACTCATTCATTTTATCATTTTAGATGACTCCTACTTGATATTTCCTAGTTCACCAATGATGCTTTTTTAAATATACTTTAACATAAAATTATGGAGTGCCTGTAGAAGTATGATTTTCCTTAACTTTGTTTATATTTCTTGCTTTTTATTTATTTTATTTTTTTGCAACATGGATAATATGGAAATATTCTTTGAATAACTGTACATGATCAATTGCTATTGCTTCCCTTCTCAGTTAATATGGAAAGAACATTAAAGAAGAAAAGAATTTGGAGTTGAAATTTTTTAAATGAATACCATAAATAATAGTGTAATTCAAATTTTTAAAATAAGCTATACTATAGAGAATCATATATATATATACATATTCTAAATAATGTCTAAAAAGATCAATAATTAGTTTCTTACATACACTACCTATTTTACTGATGCATAAAACCATATTACCTGTGTGATTGCTGACACACCATTGACTCATTTCAAGTATTCATGAAAACTCTAAAACAATTTCTAACGAAGACTTCCATGTTATATCATTGAATTGTGGATATTTAGGATCTATTTGTAGGACTTAAACTATACTCCAATTATATAACATTATATGTATTATTGGATTTAACCCATGAGGAAGAGATGTCCAAATATGAGGAGGGGTTTTCACAGACTTAATAATAATTAAATATGTGTTAATCTTCAATGTTTATCCTAATGAGGGAAAAATATTAATTCTCCAGGATTTCATCTGAGTAAAAGAGAATAAGGTTAGTATAAACATTTATTAATATTTTTCTAAATTTTCTGGTTGCACAGACCTGCATGGGGGTTCTAGCTAGACAGTCAAATCCCCAAAATGGAGTTCTATACTGTAGCCTGAAAAGCTACTTCCAGCTTATCCAATCAAAGATACTGCCCCAACTCAGTGTGCTTAATATCAGACATTCTAGAAAGTGTTATTTTGATGGGGATTTGGAAGACAAATAGGGAAGCCTTTGATTCTGTTTTGTTTCCATTTTTTCAATTACATTCAAAGATTGTTTTCAATATTCATCCATTTGCAAGTTTATGAGTAGCACTGTTTCTACTTTCCTCCCTGCCCTCCCACATCCCCGAGGCAGTAAACAATCTGGTAAAAGTTGGGCATGTGTAATTGTATTTAACATATTTCCATATTCGTTTTCCTATGAAAGAAGAATTAGGGAGAAAATATAAGAAAGAGAAAACATAAAAGATATAGTAAAAAGTAAATGTAGTTTGTTTTGCTCTACATTCAGACTGCATAGGTTTATTTTTTCTTTGTTTCTTTGTTGCTTTTTCTGGATGTACATGTCATTTTACATAATAGGTCTCTCAGAATTGTCTTTGATCACTGAACTGAAGAGAGGAGTTGCATCCATTATAATTGATTCATGTCACAAAATTGCTGTTAATGTGTACAGTGTTCTGATTCTTCTCACTTCCGACAGCATCACTTAATGCAAGTTTTCCCAGTCTTTTCTAAAGTCTTCCTAATCACAACTTTTTATCTAACAATAGTACTCCAAGACATTCATATACCAGAATTTATTCACACATTACTCAATTTCTGGGAATTTCTTGGCTTTCCTTTTCCTTGCCACTACAAAAGAACTGCTTAATATTTTGTCCATATACTTCTTTTCATCTTAAGTATGACTTACTTGGCATAAAGGCCTAACAGTAGTTTTCCTTGCTAAAAGAACTATGTTCTTTAGGAGTAATTCCAAATTGCTCTCCAAAATAGTTGAATCAGTTCACAACTCCACCAACATTACATCAGTGCTCCAGTTTTCCCACAGTTCTTTGCAACATTGATCATTTTTCTTTTTTTGTCATCTAAGCCAATCTGATAGATGTGAGGTGTTACCTCAGAGTTACTTAAATTTGTACTTATCTATTCAATAAGTGTTTGGATCATTTTTCAGATGACTATAGATAACTTTAATTTCTTCAATTTAAACTTATTTGCTCAAAACGTTTTAACATTTATAAATTGGAGAATTACCTGTATTCTCAGAAATTTGACCCAGTTCCCCATTTATTTATGAAGTGAGTTATTTATCATAAATGATATATGTGAAATTTCTTTCCAACTTACTACATTCCTTTGATTGCATTGGTTTTACTTGTGCAAAAACTTTCTAATTTAATGCAGTCAAAATCATCTGTTTTGTAATTTACATGTACAATCTTTCTCTTGTTTGGTCAAAAACTTCTCCTTTCTAAAGATCTGACAATAAAGTACTTCTTTTCCCCTAATTGCCTTATGGTATCATACTTTATGTCTAAATCATCTACCCATTTTGACCTTATTTTGATACATAGTGTGAGATGTGTGTTTTCTACTTTATGTCAAATATTAAGTTTCTAACACAGAAGTTAGTTTTGGGGTTTATCAAACAGTTAATTACAATAGTCATCACAACTCTTTTGTACCTAATCTATTTCTATGATCTATCTTATTTCTTAGCCAGTACCAGACAGTTTTGATGACTGATATTTTATAATAGAATTTTAGATTTGGTACACCTAGACCACCTTCCTTTGCATTATTTTTCCATTTAATCCCCTTGATATTCTTGATCTTTTGCATCTCCAGATGAATTATATTACTCTATAAAATATTTTTCTAGTAGTTTGATTCATTTGACACTAAATAAGTAATTTAATTAAGATAGAATTGTCCTTTGTATTAGATTAGCTTGGTCTATACAGGGGCAAGTGACATTTTTTCCAATTGTTAGATATGACTATATTTGTATGAAAAGTGTTTTGTTGTTGTGTTCATATAGATTCTGAATCAAGCCTTTATTTCTTAAATTGACTTTTTACTTTCAAATTTGTATCTGTTTTTAAGACAAAATTAAACATATACCTGGGGAGGCTTTTTTAAAGACAAGTTTCCCTTTCATTGCTTTCTTCTGAATAAGAGTAGAATTTCTATGGAAAAATGTGATTTTGCCTAATTCTATTCTTTAAGGCTCCCCAAAATAAGTCAAATATGTATATGTGTGCATACATTCTAATTTATATATATATATATGTATATATATATATATATATCATTTATATCAAATATATATATATGCATGTAAGTAAAAGTTAACAAAAGTATAAATCAAATAGCTATGTAGCTATATAACTCAAAAATTGATAAGGGAACTTAACTTTCACAAGTTTGGAAGAAAAGGAAATGCTCAGCATTAAATGCATGTGTTTCTTACAATGCTGAATAAATGCTTCACATGCAATTCATACAAGCTGGTCTTCACCCAAGAGGAGTTTTTGAAAAGACAGTAAGTTAATGAAGAAAATGGTTGGTTCTTGTCTTTTGTTAAGAAAGAAGACCAAAATGATATCAATATGCTAGAGATAATTTTCAGTGCATTCAACTGTGGCTGATCAGATGACAATAGGAGCTTAGAATTCTCTGTCACAGGTCAGCTACAAATAGTCGATGTGTAAGCCTGGGATATTTATTCTAAACATATATCTCATGTTTCCTTTGATTTGAATTAATTCTACCTTGTTTATAAAGTGCAGCACCTTCTCTGATGAGGGAACATCAAACTGGGTGATCCTGTGCCATTGTCTTCCATGATGCCCAATAGATTCCAAAGATCTTAAGAGAGATTTTGAGAATGTCCTTGCATGGTTTTTTCTGACCCTCCATACTCCCCAGTACTTACCCAGTACGAATTTTCCATAAAATCTTTCTCTCAAGCATACATTTGCCATTCAAGCAATGTGACCAGACCAAAGGCAATACACTCTCTGTTTGAATGCTTGGAAGTTTAACTAAAGAAAGACTTCAGTTTCTGGTATCTCCTGTGAAGTTACCTTAAGATTCTTCCTAAGACAGTTTAAATGGAAGTGATTCAGTTTCCTGGCATGGTGCTGGAAATCTGTCCAGGTTTCACAAGCATACACAATAAGGTCAGTACAAAGATTTAGTAGAGTTTCTGTTTTGTAACCACTTTAATACATCTTTTCTTCCATAATTTCTTTCAGAGCCTCTCAAACACTGAACTAGATCTGGCAATGCATTTGTCTACCTCATTATAAAGATGTACCTCCTTGGATCATATGCTGTCAAGGTAAGGGAACCCCACCATAGTATTCAAAACTTTGCAATTTGCTGTAACCATGGCTTTACTTATATTAATGGTGTAGTGCTAGCTGATGGAGTACCTGTATTTTCTTGGGAATAACTGTTCGGCCAAAATTAGTACAAGCAGTACAGAACTGATTGCTTTTTTGCATGTCGACTACAGAAGTTACATTGACTTCCTAGCAAACTGCAAACAAAAAAATTATGCACTAACTCCTTTGACTTTAGTCCTGGATTGTAGCCTTTTCAAGTTGAAGAATTTGTCATCATTACATTACCCTACCTTGATGCCATGTTTATCCTCAATGAAAGCATTTAATAGCATTGCTGACAATATCATTCTATTTCATAGCATGAGATACTTCACAAAGCAGGTTAACCAAAAATATATGCTCCAAGGATAGTCACTGTTACATACATACATATATATATATATATATATATATATATATATATATATATATATATGTGTGTACTCTGAAAATTTTAAAAATAATTTTCAGTTGTTGATATTGACCATAATTGTAATTGTCCTACACTTAGCAAGTATCATAGAAAACCTTAAAAAATCAAATATTACAAAGATTGTGCATAAAATCAATGGATATAGATAGGCTCTAGCTAACTTCTTTCTCTTTTTTGAGTACTGTGTATTGTGTACAGTATTGTGTAAATGACCTTCCTATAATCACTATAAGGAAGAGGGAGGGTGCAGAGCCAAGATGGTGACAACTCTCTTAGGAGCTCTCTATAATATTTCAAAACATATAAAATAATGACTCTTACTAAATTTTTGACAGACAGAACCCATAGAGGGACTCAGTGAGGCAATTCTTCAGCCCAAGGTAACATAGAAAACAGTGGAAAGACTCTGTTCCATGGGGTTAGAGGGGCGGACTGCCAGAGTGAAGGAACTTCAGTCTCCTGGAGGCAGCCCTCAGGTGCTGGGAGCCACTGCAGGTGTAGTTTCCTTGCCTACACCTCAGGGGAGCACCAGGCACAACTTGGAAGACCAGTGGGGGGAGCCTCTGCCAGGGTGAGCATGTGAAGCCCAGACCTCAGGTCACTCAGCAAGCAGCTTGGCTCTGGTATCACAGATACAGCAAATGGAATCAGGAGGTGCCTGTAAGTAGGAGCCCCTAGGCAACTGAGCCTTGAATGCTCAGCCTACCAAGGGTAGGGGAGAGGGAAGCAATTTTCAAGATTTGTCCTCTGTTCCTGGAACAGGACTCTGGGGATCTGGCCACATTCAGATCCTGATCATGGTCTAGGGCCCCCATAGAAAAGCAGGGCCCCCCCCCCTCAGTCCTGTGGGGGGGGTTGTGATCATTCACAGACAAGGACAGAAGACAGAGCCTCACACATGGAGACCCTTGTAGGGGATGTGTCCCAATACTTAAAAGCTCAGGGAGCACCCTAAGACCAGGCACAGGCTGGGGAAATGAGTAAATGGGTAAACAGAAAAAAGAACACCAGTGAGAAATACATTTTCTATGATCCCAAGAAGGATCGAAATACTCAATCTGAAGATGAGGAAGTACAAACTCCTGCATCCAAAGACTGCAAGAAAAATAGAAATTGGTTTCAGTCTATGACAGAATTCAAAAAATATTTTGAAAATCAAGTGAGGGAGATAGAAGAAAAATTGGAAAAAGAAATGAGAGAGATGCAGGAAAAGTATGAAGAAGTCAGCAGTCAAGCAGATCTGGAAAAATGCTGAAGACAATAACATGTTAAAAACAGCATAGGTAAAATGGATGAAACTGTTCAAAAAGTTATTGAGGAGAAGAATGTTTTAAAAAGCAGAATTGGTCAGATGAAAAAAGAGGTAAGAAAGCTCTCCAAGGAAAACAAATCCTTCAGATGTAGCATGGAACTAAAGGAATCTGCATACTTTAAGAGAAGTCAATATACAACACTTCAAAACCAAAAGAATAAAGAAATTGAAGAAAATGTGAAACATCTCATTGAAAAACCAACTGATCTGGAAAACAGGTTCAGGAAAGATAATTTTAAAATTATTGGAATACCTGAAAGTGATGATCAGGAAAAGATACTTGGCCTTATTTATAAAGATTTCCTACAGGAAAATTGCCCAGATATCCTAGAAGCAGAAGGCAAAATAGAAATTGAAAGAATCCACAGATCTCACCCAGAAAGTGATCCCCAAAAAACAACCCACAGGAATATCATAGCCAAGTTCCAGAACTCCCAAATCAAAGAGAAAATATTAGAAGCAGGCAGAATGACACAATTTATATATCATGGAGCTGCAGTCATGATCACACAGGATTTAACAGTAACTACATTAAAGGCTCAGAGGACTTGGAATCTAATAGTCTGGAAGGCAAAACACCTTGGATTACAACAGAGAATCAACTACCCAGCAAAACTGAACATCCTCTTCCAGGGAAAAAGATGGACTTTCAATGAACCAGGGGAATTTCAAATGTTCCTGTTGGAATGGCCAGAGCTGAACAGAAAGATTCATCTTCAAATACAGGTCTCAGGTGAAGCATAGAGAGTGGAGGAGAGGGGAAAATATGAGGGAGTTAATTATGATGAACTACATCTATTACTACATAGAAAAATGATATTGATAATACTCATAAGAAACTTCTCATTTAATAGAGCAGGTAGAGGAGCTTTTATAGATGAAGCACAGGAGAGAGCTGAATCTGAAGTGTAAAAATGGAGTTAATCGCTAAAAGGGAAATATAATGGGAGTAAGAGAAAGGAGATGTGGAATAGACTAAGATATTTCATATAATAAGATTTTTTTTTATTTCAATGAGCTATTGCAATGATATGGAATAGACAAGGCAAGGGGGAATGAGGTAACCTTAGCTCTCATTAGAGGTGGCTCAGAGAGGAAATAGGATATGTACTCAATGGGGTATAGACATCTAGAATAAGAAGGAGAAATGGAAGACTAGGGAAAGGGGGGGGATGTGAGTGATCCAAGAGAAGATGAACCATGGGGGAGAGTGGTCAGATATAACACATTTTCTTTTTCACTTTTTACTTTTTGCAAGGAGCTGGGATTGGATGACCTGTCAGGGACCACAGGGCCCTGGTGGTTGCTTGTCCTTAGGTGTGGTATGTGGGCTTAGGGCCTCTTGGCCCCAGGGCCAGTGATCAGTCTGCTTCACCACTCAGCTACCCTAAAGAACATTTAAGAGGAACAGAGTGAAAGAAGAGAGAGAAAATATAGTGTATGATAGTGAGTAAGTATGAATGGAGGGAGTTGCAATCAGCAATGGCCACAGTGGAAAACTATGGAAGTACCTTTTGTGATGGACTTATCCAAAAGAATGTGATCAACCCATGACAAAGGTGTTGCAACACAGATTGAAGCATATTATTATTATTATTATTATTATTATTATTATTATTATGTGGGTGTTGTGGGAACAAATGGGGTTGGGTGCCTTGGCCAGGGCCACACAGATGGGTGATTGTGATTGTTGGGTGTCTGAGGCCAGATTTGAACCCGGGTTCTCCTGACTCCAGGGCCAGTGCTCTGTCCACTGGGCCACCTGGCTGCCCCTATTATTTTTATTTTATTTTATTATTTTATTTTATTTTATTATTGTATTGTATTGTATTATATTGTATTGCATTACATTGCATTGTATTGCATTGTATTGTATTGTATTGTATTGTATTGTATTGTATTGTATTGTATTGTATTTGGTTTGGTTTTTGTGGGGCAACACAGTTGCATGATTGTTGGGTGTCTGAAGCCAGATGTGAGCTGAGGTGCTCTTGACTCCAGGGCCAGTGCTCCATCCACTGCATCACTTAGCTGCTCTATTATTATTATTATCATTATTTTTTTTATTTTAATTTCATTTTTTCCTCTTTCCTTTCCTTTATTTCTCATAAGGGTCTATATCTTTTGGGGGAGGGGCATTATGTTTACTCTTAAACAAGAATATTTCAGTAATGTACAAAAATACATCACTTGTACAAAAATAAAATAAAGTTAATAAAAAAAATATATGAGGACTGTGAATGATATCCACATAGAATGAAAGACAATGTACCATGCCACAGCCAATGCTTTTTATAGATCACAAGCAGGCATCCATTCATTTGAACTTCCATCATCAACAATAAATCATAGGTGTTCTTTGCAATAGTGTTTTTTTTGCAAGGAAAATGTGGTTAAGTGACTTGCCCAAGGCCACACAGCTAGGTAATTATTAAGTGTCTGAGCTCAGATTTGAACTCAGATACTCCTGACTCCAGGGCTGGTGCTCTATCCAGTGCACCACCTAGCTGACCCTCTTTGCAATATCTCAGAGAGGAGTCAGTGAGAATTCCTATTTCCAAGGGAGGTGGTAAAGATGATCCTATCCAAATATACATGGCCTGTAATCTCATCAAGTTAAATTATAATTCTTCAAAATGACCAAAAAGTATACTTCTCACCACTTTATATGTTAATGAAATTGACATTAAAAATAGAAAAAAATAATTTGAGGAGGGGAGATAATAATTATCTTCATGTATGTGAAGGACTGCCATCCAAATGTGGTTTGATTTTATTTCCCTTGAACTCAGAGTTTATATAGAATTATAGACAGATTTCAAGTGCATATGTCTATGTAATTGGGAGTACTGGGGGTGCTGGAATAATCTACCTGAACATTAGATATGTAAAATATCCAAAGTATTATAAAGCAGCAGTGATCAAAACTGCCTGGTACTGGTTAAGAAATAGAGTAATTGATAAGTGGATTTGAAGAGGTTCAAAAGAAATAGTAGTAAATGACTATAATAATCTACTGTTTGACAAACTCAAAAACATTAATTTCTTGGATAAGAACTCACTATTTAGCAAAATTGTTGGGAAAACTGAAAAATAGAATGGCAAAAACTGGACATGGACCTACAACTCACACCCTATACCAAAATAAAGTCAAAATGAGTATAGGATTAAATGGTATAGGGTGATACCATAGATAAATTAATAGACAAGAAATACTCATCTATTAGATCTATGGAAAGGGCACAAATTTATGACCAAACAAGAAATAGAGAACATTATAAACTAAAAATTGAATGATTTTGCAATATTAAATTAAAAGGGTTTTATACTAATAAAACCAATGCTGCCAAAATTAGAAGGAAAGCAGAAATCTGGAAAACAAGCTTCACAGCTAGGAGTTCTGATAAAAGTCTCATTTCTAAATTATATGGGAATTGCATCAACTTTATAAGGTAACGAGTCATTCTTCAATTGACAAATGATCAAAGGATATGAATAGACAGTTCTGAAATGAAGAGATTAAAGTTGTTTATATATATATATATATATACATATATGTGTGTGTGTGTGTGTGTGTGTCTATATGTATGAAAAATTGCTCCAAATTTTTATTGATTAGAGAAATGAAAATTAAAACAAATATGAGATTGACTTAGATGACAAAAAGGAAAAATGACCAACATTGGAGAGTTTTTTTGGAGGACTGATTAATGTATTGTTGGTGGAGATGCGAACTGATCAGACCATTCTGGAGAGCAATATGAAACTAGGGCCAGACAGTAATAAAATTGTTCATACCCTTTGACCCAACAATTCTAGTTTTAGCCTTATACCTAGAGGAAATTATGAAAACTGGGAAAAAGTCCCACATGTTCCAAAATATTCCTAGCAGCCCTTTTTGTAGTGGCAAAAAACTGAAAACTGTAGAGATGCCTATAAATTGGGGAATGGTTAAACAAATTATCATACATAAATATTACAGAATACTATGGTTCTATAAGAAACCACAAATGGTCAGATGCTAGAGAAACATGGTGAATTACAGGGTCTGATGCTGAGTGAAGGGTGAAGAATCAAGAGAACAATTTACATATTAACAACAACATTGTGAGATGATCAACCTTGATCAATGCAGCTCCTCTCAGCAGTTCAAAGAGTTAGTACAACCCAATTAGACCTGCAATGGGCAATACTTATCTCCATCCAGTGGAAGAAAAATCAGAACAAAACAAAACAAAATAAAAAATACTCTTCAGATGAATACTACATTCACTTTTTTTAAAAAGTATCCCTCTTGTATCTCTTTCCCTTAATCCTACTACCTCATATTGAAAATGACTAAACTGTAACATTAGGGGAACACAGTGGGAAGTGAAGGTGGAAGGAAACTTTGTAACTTAAAAATATAGTTATACATATGGATGAATGAAGAAAGACTTTCATAGCATGAATTTGGAAAAATAAAATATCAATTAAAATAAAATATCAAAAAATAGAATATATTTCCTTGAATGTAGTAGTTTCCCAGTAATAGGATATTTTCTAACTAAAGCAAATTAGCCTCTTGTCATGAATATTTTAGAATGGATTATTTTCATATATGGTTTGAAATAAGAGAATTTCCTGCCAATTGCTTTTAATGCCCTAGCCACCCAAAGAAATATTTTCTCTGCATTAATAATATTGATAATAATGATAAATAATAATGATAAATAATAACAAGAATAATAATAATTTTTATTCATTTTAAAAGAAGACCATAACATCAAGGAGGTAAAGCTATGGCAAGCATATGAATTGGATTTTTTGAGTGAGGAGATACTGTTCTAAGTTTCACTTTCTTCTCCAGTGTTATTTGGGTCCAGTGGCCATATATGAATCAGGAAAAGTGGGGATGGCCTTGAATGCTAGGAAATCAATAATAAATGACTTGCCCATGGTTGCACAGGTACTAAGTACATGAAGTCAATTTATTTAATTGAACAATAACAATGCTTTATTACTATAAGAAAAGTATAACAATAAAGAACAACTTTAAAAGACTTTTGAATTCTGATCAATGCTAGGATAAATCATAACCACAAATGAATAAAGTTAAAACATACTATCCAAAAAAGAGCAAATCAACTGCAAATGTAAAAAGATATATAAATTTTTTAACATAGTTAATGTGAGAATTTCTTATTGTGAGCTAATTAAAGATATACAAGGTGATATATATTTTAAGTTTTTAAATTTGCTGAATGGTAGTTATTGATAGGGTCAGAATAATTTTTTAAATGTTACTTGAAAAGTTTAAATATATGAAAGATTAACAAAACAAAATAAAATATTATGGAGTATCAGTGTCATACTGTAAATATTCAAGTCCCCTAGAACTAATATCCTTTTGCAAATTATATTCGTAGCAAAGATATGTGATTCCTAAAATCATGAAATTGGATTATTTGATGCATTCTAATTAGATTCTGACAGACTGTCCCAGAGTCTAACAATCAGAAATGGAATGATGTGCTTTGATTCAATATGACAAATCAATAAATCAACAAAAATGTATTAAGCATAAATTAAGTACCAGTCACTACAAGTCTCTATTTCTTTTAACTGAAAAATGGAGAAGAATAGAAAACATGCACAAAAAGCTCATAACTCCAAGGTAGTTTTAGGTATGAAAGTAATAACTTTTACTACAAATGGTCATATGTTCAAATGCTACATGGGTGAAAAACTGATATTTGAATATCAAACCTAAGGCTGTTGTACAATGTTAAAAAACTTACTTTCTCAATGCAAGAATAATATATCTATCACATTCATAATGAGTTTTCAATTTAAAGTCTAGAAATAATATATTTAACCCTTTAAAATAAATCAATGATTCAACAAAAAATCTCATATTTATTTATACCCTTTGGTATTCATTTATAATGACTTTTTAATATTTATTTATTTGTTCTTATTTTTTTTACAAAAGATATTTTTTATACATTACTAAAATATTCTTGTTTAAGAGTAAACATGAGCCTGCACGTCCTCAGGTCCCGCTCCAGGAGCAGCACCTCGGCGCCACGGCCCTAGGCCGCCTCTGCCGCCTCTGCCTCCTTGTCCTCGTCCTCCTCACAGATGCTGCTGAGGCGCGGATGCGCTCGGCGGCCGGTAGGCGCAGGTGGCATTGAGCAGGCGGCGCAGGGGCGGCCGTGGCAGCAGGGCAGCGGCGGGGAGCCATGCTGCTGCTGCTGCTGCTGCTGCTGCTGGCGCATGTGGCACGCGTCCCTCTGGCGCTGCAGCCACTTGAAGTCGCCCAGGGCGGCCAGCACCGTCTGGCGCAGCAGCCTCGCTGGGGCCCGCGCCTTGTGGGCCCGCGCCAACAGCACGGCGTGGCAGCGCAGCACCACGGCCTTGTGGCGTGCCTGGTGGCGGTAAACCCAGGTGAAGACTGGCGGGTGGCGGTGGTCGGCGGCGCAGTGGGTGATGCGCGGCAGCAAGTTCTTTGCCTTGCCTGGAATGCACCTCTTCCTTATTGCTTGGAATCTTCCTTCAAAGGCACCACTCCCCTATATGGGCAGCATGTCCTGATGAGTAAATGCCCCCACCCTTTACAAATTATCTTGTACAGGGCTTCTTCCTCACCTTGTCCTGACCCAGCCTGCCTTACTGGGAGACCTCAAGGAAGAACTTCCTCCTCTTCTGTACTTGAACACAGAGACACATCTTCATAGTCTCAAGAACTGGCCTTCTGTTATTATGGCAACAGAACACTTCAGGAAATGATATCAAATAAAGTGCTGTCCTGTGATCATGGCAACCACCACTTGGCACATTTGGGGTGTCAATGTTCTGTGTTTTTCTCCTGCCTTTGAACAGGGGAAGGGCAGGAAGTTGCAGGGGATGCTGCCTCTTTGTAAATAGGAACAGTTTTACACTTTCAGAAAATGAGAGAAGCCTAAAGCTGTACTGTAATAGCTGGATGTCTTTGTGTCTCTACAGTTTACAAAACATTTCACAGATCACAGATTTAAAGCCGTCTTATCCCCCCCCCCATTTTTACATATAGAGAAACTGAGACTCCAAGGTTAAGAGATGATTTTATAGACTGATAGATCATCAAATCCTCATTTTATAAATGAAAATACTGATGGGAAAATGATGTTAAAGCATCATGGCAGATGAGATCTTAGAAGCCATCAAATCCAAAAACTTTCATTTTATAGGCGAGCAAACAGTCCTACAGAGGTTGAAGGACTTGCCTCAGGATCATGCCATTAATGAGTGTCTGAGGTGGGATTTGAACTTTGGTCTTTCTGAGTCCCAAGTCCAGTGCCCTACCACTTATACTTGCCCAAGTCACATAGGGGAAGCTGAAGAATTTTGATTCAAATCCAGGTCCTCGGACTACAAATCCAAGACACTTTCCATTTACCATCTTGACTCCCTGTTAGGTATAGGTTCTACAGGTATCATTTCCCCCATTTTTAGAGATGAGCAAAAGAAGGTTAAGTGACCCATGTTCATAGAGGTAAACAAGCCTTTAATAAATCCTTATTACAGGCCAGATCTTGTGTTAAACACTAAGGATACAAAGATGAAAACAGCTCCTGCTTCAAGGAACTTACTTTTTTTAATTGCATTTTTTTTGCAAGGCAAACTGGGGTTAGGTGGCTTGCCCAAGGCCACACAGCTAGGTAGTTGTTGAGTGTCTGAGACTGGATTTGAACCCCGGTGCTCCTGACTCCAGGGCCGGTGCTTTATCTACTGTGCCACCTAGCCTCCCCAGCTTTAACATGTTTTTAAAAAAGTTTTGAGTTCCAAATTCTATTCCTTCCCACCCCTTGAAATAGTAAGCAATCAGATATAAGATTTACATGTGCAATCATATAAAACATTAACATATCAGTCATTTTGTATATGAAGATTTGAATAAAAGAGAAAGTGAAAAACAACATGTTTTTAGTTTATAATCAACATCAGTTCTTTTTCTAGAGGGTGCATGCATCACCATTAAGCCTTTCGGACTGTCTTAGGACTGCTGAGAATAACTAAGTCACTTATTTTGCATCAGTTCAAATAAGTCTTTCCAAGTTTTTCAGAAAACAGCATGCTTGTCATTTTTTATAGCACAGTGGTATTCCATTACTATCATCTACCACAGCTTGTTTAGCCACTCTCCAATTTTGGTCATCCCTTCATAGGATTTCCCATAGAATCTGTGAAAAGCAGTAATTCAGGTTTCCGAAGTTTTTTAGGGCTCACCATGTGATTCCAGAGATTTTATTTGTATTTTGGGGACAAATGGATACTCATGTACTGTTCAAGAGGAAGATGGGATCAAGAGATGAATGACTCAGCTCTTCTCTCACGATTAGTTTACTAGAGGGTATCTCAATGGAATCAAATCCATTTAAGGCCTTCCAATCATGTGTGAAAAGGCTCAATCAATTTAGATGCCTCTTATGAACATAGGGAGAAGTAAAGTGCATGCGAAGAGTGTTAGGATTGAGTGAAGCAACTTGACCATGCACCATGGGTCTTCTATACAATGGAAGCCTAGGGTGGCTAGGTGGTACAGTGGATGGGTTGCTGGCCCTGGAGTTGGGAGTGCCTGGGTTAGAATCTGGTCTCGGACACATGGTGATTGCCTGACTGTGTGGCCTTGGGCAAGCCACTTGACCCCATTTGCCTTGCAGGAACCTAAAAAAAAATGGAAGCCCAGTTGACTTGAGTGAGCAGGAAAGGAGAGCTAAACCCCGTGGGCCGAGGGGAAGTGGGGCAGGAGGGAAGAAGAGGAGAAGCAAAGGAAAAGCCAGCTAGGGAAAAGATTCAGCCATAAAAACCTTATCTAAGTCTTCCAGATAACAGATCAGGGTAGAACCAGGAAATTTTGGAGCTTGCAGCTGTGTATCAAAAGCCAGCAAAATGAGAGTGTGGACCAAAGGTGAACCAAAGATATCTACAACCTGCAGTAGCTATGCCATTTTAACCTCCATCCGAGGTTGGAGACTTATAAAGCTTGGTTGAGGATGACCGCAGTCACCTGGGGTACAAGATCAGACTTCTTAGAATGTGCCAAGTTTACAGCTCATTGATCTGAACCATCTCTGAGGTCCTTGAGGAATATACCACAGAGTACCCAGAAGAGGCAGTGACATAAACCCCAATAATATGGATCTGGGCCAAAAATAATGCCTCACAATTCCTTCTAGAAATTGTACAGAGTCTTGTCCTGACCCAAAGGTCCAATTAAGAAACTAAGGATGGAAAAATGATTCAGTTAAAAACTGTTCATTAGGGGCAGCTGGATGGCGCAGTGAATAGAGCGCCTGCCCTGGAATCAGGAGTGCCTGGGTTTGGATCTGGCCTCAGACACTTGGTAATTGCCTGGCTGTGTGGCCTTGGACAAGCCATTTGACCCCATTGCCTTGCAAAAACTAAAAAGAAAATGTTCATTAAAGGCTTTATGAGTTACTTTCCTTTTTTAAATAAAAACTATTCACTGATATTATAAATTATATGCTTCTTACATTTGAAAGGGAGGCAAATTGAGACACAATGATCTGTGCAAGATCAATTTATAAGTTAGACTAGTAGTTACCAAGAAATTTGACCAACAACCTCTCTCAAAAACCAAACACCTTGCCCCGGGGCTGATGGAATGTTTTAAACCTAGGTGTATCTTTCTTTTAATGGGTCTGACAAGTCATCATTTGGATTTAGCCTTATAAAAATAATATAATCTCAATTGATTGTTGTTTGTCCTTTGCTTTCAGAGGACCAATGACATCATAGGCTGATGTCTTAATTTGTGAGTCAGTTGGATTTAAGTGAGACAAAGTTGCCCCAAACAAATCATCAGCCTCTCTCTTCCAGAGTCATCAGTCTAGTGTTAAGACAACCAACAAAGTCTCAGACTGCAGTGGATGATTTTGGTGTCTTTGATGTCTGATCAGGCTCTAAGTGCTCCACACACACCTCCTTCAACTGCCTCCATGGTCTTTGGAACAAATCATTCTCATATTCCCATTTTACTGGAGGAAGTGTTCCCATGCTTGGGATAGAAACCCCTCCAACTCACCAACACTTTGAAGCCTATCATTAACTTTCAACCTGGTTAGCCAGTTTGCCAAAATCATCCATCAGGGTGTGGCCAATGTGTATGCTACAACTTATTGAAGCCAAAGGTGAGACTTGGATGACCATGTCAACAGCAAAAGATTGAGCATCTCAGCAGCTTTCCTGAATACTCTATACTTCCCAAGATACGTATAGGTAGTTAACATTAAGAAGGACCTTGCATTTGAGTTAAATGTATGGTGGGTGAGTTTACAAAGGTGGACAATGCTAGGTGGAGATATAAATTAAAATAATAGAATTGAGATTTAAAACACAGGGTGGGGGGTGCCTGAATAAAGGATAGAGGCAATGATGATGATATTTGTAGCTCATTCTCTAAAGAAGATCACAATATTAGGAAAGTGATGACATAACAAGCAAGTGAATTGGATTTGGATTTGAGTGAGGGGTACTGTGCTAAATTACCAGCCACACTCTCTCCTATGAAGTCATTTGGCCAGATATAAATTAGGATGACTGGACATGATTCTGAATGCAAGATAACCCAGATTAAATAACTTGCCCAAGGTCACAAGGTTAATAATTGTCAGGTGCCTGGGACCGGATTTGAACTCGGGTCCTCCTGACTCCAGGGCTGGTGCTCTATTCACTGCACCACTTACTCATCTTCTCCCTTCTTCTCAGACCTTAACACAATGCCTACAATATATTAGGTGCTTACCAAATCCTTATTGATTATTGATTCATTCTTGGGTGGAAGGAAATAAGAAAGTCTAGTTCTCAGGTGCCTTGAGAGATTCTGCTGCAATAAGTTGAACATCAAGGAGAAATAAAACCTCTTCCCAACCTAAAAAAAAGAGTAAACATAATACCCCCTCCCCCCCAAAATATAGACCCACATGAGTGATAAAGTAAAGGAAAGAGAATAAAATCCAAATTTCAATTAAAAATAATAATAATAATGATAGGTGCAGCCAGGTGGCACAGTGGATGGAGCACCGACGCTGGAGCCAGGAGCACCAAGCCCAAATCTGGCCCCCAACTCCCAACAATCACCCAGCTGTGTGAATCTGGGCAAGCCACCCCAACCCCATTGCCCTGCAAAAATAAAAAAGACCCCGCAAAATAAAATAATAATTGTAACAACAACAACAACAACAGCAACAATAATAATAATAATAATAATAATAATAATAATAATAATAATAATAATAATAGTAGGGGAGCCAGGTGGCACAGCACAGAGCACCAGTCCTGGAGCCAGGAGCACCCAGGGCCAGATCTGGGCTCAGACAACCAACAATCACCCAGCTGTGCAGCCCCGGGCAAGCCACCCAGCCACATTTGCCTTGCAAACCCCCCCAAAATAAACAATAGTAATAATAGTAATAAGTGTGCTTCAGTCTGTGTTCTGATACCTCCAGATCTGTCATGAGTGGATCACATTCTTTATGATAAGTTCATCACAAAAGCTACTTCCACATTTTTCCACTGTTGCCATTGCTGATTGCAACTCCTTCCTTTTGTACTTCCCCACTACTATACTTTCTTTCTCCTTTCACTCTGTCCCTCTTCTTAAATGTGCTATAGGGTAGCTGAGTAATGCAGCAGACAGATCCCTGGCCCTGGGGCCAAGAGGTCCCCAGCCCACATACCACCCCTTAGGCCCAACATCCACCCAGTCCTATGGTCCCAGACAGGCAATCCAAACCCAGCCCCTTGCAAGAAGCAGAAAAGGAAGTGTATTATATCTGACCACTCTCCCTCCATGGTCCATCCTCTCCTGCATCACTCACATCACCCCCCACACTCCCATCCCCCTTCTCTCCTTCTTTCTCTAGATGTCTATACTCCATTGAGTATATATGCTGTTTCCTCTCCTAGCCAACTCAGATGAGAGTGAAGTTTCCCCTCATTCTCCCTTGTCTTACCCCCTTCCATATCATTGCAATAGCTTATTGTGTTAAAAAATCTTAATATAAGAAATATCTTAGCCTATTCCATCTCTCCTTTTTCTTTCTCCCATTACATTTCTCTTTGAGCCATTGACTTCATTTTTACACTATATTATGAGCCAGCTTTCTCCTGTGCTTCATCTATAAAAGCTCCTACTACCAGCTCTATTAAATGAGAAGGCTCATATGAGTATTATCAGCATCATTTTTCTATGCAGGAATACATCATCAAGTCCCTCATATTTTCCCCTTCTCCTCCACTCTCTAGTCCTGAGTCTCTGAGTCCTGTATTTGAAGATCAAACTATCTGTTCAGCTCTGGGCATTCTACCAGGAACATTTGAAATTCCCCCGGTTCACTGAAAGTCCATCCTTTTCCCTGGAAGAGGACATTCAGTTTTGCTGGGTAGTTGATTCTTGTTTGCATTCCCAAGCTCTTTTGGCTTCTGGAATATTATATTGCAAGCCCTATGAACTTTCAATGCCATTGCTGTTAAGTCCTGTGTGATCCTGACTGCAGCTCCATGATATTTGAACTGTCTCCTTCTGGCTGCTTATAATATTTTTACTTTGAATTGGGAGTTCTGGAACTTGGCTATAATATTGCTGGGGATTGGTTTTTTTTTTTGGATGTCTTTCTCGGAGGGATCAGAGGATTCTCTCAATTTATATTTTGCCCTCTGCTTCTAGCATATCTGGGCAATTTTCTTGTAGAAATTCTTTAAAAATGATGTCAAGGCTCTTTTCCTGATCATGATTTTCAGGTATCCCAATGATTTTTAAATTATCTTTCCTGAATCTGTTCTCCAGATCAGTTGATTTCTCAATGAAATGTTTCACATTTTCTTCAAATTTTCATTCTTTTGGTTTTGAAGTATTGTGCCTTGATTTCTTGTAAAATCAGCAGAATCCCTCACTTCCATTCTACATCTGAAGGATTTGTTTTCTTCAGAGAGCTTTCTTATCTCTCTTTCCATTTTGCCAATTCTTCTTTTTAAAGCATTCTTCTTCTCAATAACATTTTAAACTGTTTTATTCATTTGATCTATGCTGGTTTTTAACATGTAATTTTCTTCAGTATTTTTTGAATCTCCTTTCTAATCTGCTGGTTTATTTTTCATGTTTTTCCTGCATCTCTCTCATTTCTTTTCCCAATTTTTCTTCTATCTCCCTCACTTGATTTTCAAAGTCTTTTTTGAGCTCTGTAATCACTTGAGTCCAATTTCTGTGTTTCTTGGAGTCTTTAGATGCAGGAGCTTGTATCTAGCTCATCTTCAGATTGAGTATTTTGATTCTTCTTGGGATCATAGACAAAGTATTTCTCAATAGTGTTCTTCTTTTTCTCTGTTTACTCACTTCTCCAGCCTGTGCCTGGTTTTGGGGTGCTTCCTGAGCTTTTGAGTATTATTGGGACACCCCCCCACAAGGATCTCCATGTGTGAGGCTCTGTCTTCACTACTGGTCTGTGAATAACCACGAGTGTACCCCTCTGCCACGGGACTGAGGTGGGAAGGGCTGTTCTATGGGGGGCCTAGACTGTGATCAGGATCTGAATGTGGTCAGAGTCCCAGAGTCCTGTTCCAGGGACAGAGGACAGACCTCGAAAGTCTCTCTCCACTCTCCTACCTAGGCTAAGCACTCACGCCTGGGGGGCTCCTGCTTACCGGCTCCATGTGCTCCTGTTTCCTGGATTTGGGCTGTGGCAGCCATGGTGCTTGCTGAGTGCCCTGAGGGCAGGCCTTCACATGCTCACTTTGGCAGAGGTCCCCTCACTGATCCTCCAAGTTGTATCTGGTACTCCCCAGGGTGTAGGTCAGGAAATTGCCCCTGCAACTGTGAGCCCAGGCTCCAAGCATCCTGGGGCTACCTCCGGGATGCTGAAGTTCCTTCACTCTGGCAGGCTGCCCCTCCAACCCCATGAAGTCAAGCCTTTCCTCCATTTTCCAGGTTACATTGCATTGGAGAATTGCCTCAATGGATCCCTGTGGATTCTATCTCTCGAAAATTCACTTAGAGTCCTTATTTTATAAGTTTGGAAATATCAGAGAGAGAGAGAGAGAGAGAGAGAGCACCTAAGAGAGGATACTTTCTTGATGCCATCTTGGCTCCGCCCCCCATGAGGTCAAATTTGAACACTGGTCCCCCTGACTTGAGAGTCAGTGCTCTACATACTGCACCATCTAATTGCCTTCCATGCTTTAAAGCTTTGTTTAACTTTCAATGTAAGTCCTGAAAGTCTTTAGTATTTAGTATCTCAAAATATTTTCAATTTCCAAATAACGAATGTATGTTTTATTGTTGTTGTTGCTATTGCTGTTGTTTTTTCAGAACTTGGTTATAGCAAAAAAGTGTGGCTTTATCCTAGCTCAAAATTAACTACTAAAATATTTATTAGGATATTTGAATTGGAAATCATAGTAAAGCCAATATCCTACATGTCCCTTGTTTTACAGTAAGAAAGGTAATCTTCAGAGGATTGAAGTTATTTGTCACAGGTTCTGAATACTTCAGGATGATGTTATGACTCAGTAGGACAATTTCTTCTGCTGCCTTTCAGTAACTGCATATGACAAAGAGTAATGTATCAAGTACTGACACTATGGTTCCTAACAAATGACATAAGAAAGGAAGATATTTTAACATCAAATCAGAGAAAGATAATCCTATTAATATTTGAATATTAATAGAAATAGTACTTACATTCTGTAAAGTTTATATTATTAATCTTTTCATAAATCAGTTTACAATTAAATGTATTGATATAAAAGAAAAATATTGTCCTCTGTCCAGATTTTCAGTACCTGATTATTTTTGGTCTTTTTATTTAAGAAATGTCTTGAATTAAATTGAGTACTTTGAATTGAAAAACTAGAATTCTAGTCCTAGTTCAGTTATTAAGCTATCTGCATAACCCTGGGTAAATCACATTTATATTTTCTCAACTGCAAAATGAAGAATTTCAGTAATAGAATTTCCAGAGTTCTTTCTCACTCTAAATTGCTTAGATTCTATTTTTTTCTTTCTAAACAAATTGATCCAATGAATATTTCACAATACTTTTTTCAACATACTATATTATTGATACTTAATTCTTGTTTTGTAACTCTGTTATCACATTTGGAATTTATATATTGAATGTAATCGAATATACTTTATTCCATGCTGTAAACTGTATAACCATATAATATTAATCAAATTTTATTTTCACTAGGCCTTGACCTTGGAGAGCATACACAGAATAATAGATAGTATGAAATAGCTTTCTGCTGTGTAAAATATCCTGAATACTTAAAGTATATACTTTCATATCTTCACCTCTTGGTCTACACACACACACACACACACACACACACACACACACACACACACAAACACACATACACACATACAAACACAAGGACAGACAATTCTGTTCTTCTATTCCATGATGGATATTATCTTATTATTGTGAAAAATGTAACTTAATTATGTAACTTTTATATTAATGCACATGTTTTCTATGGGGCAACAACTTTCCCTCTCACTCCCTTGTTATTTAACTTCACTGTAATACAACTTTAAGCATTAACCATGTTGTCTTTTAGTTATAAATATATTAAATATTCAGTATTTTGACATGCTTAGCACTAGGATAAAATGTTAAGAGCTTTTCAATCATTTTTAAGGACTTGGAAAGAGGAGCCCTTTGAAAATTGAGACGAGATAAAGATATGCCAAGTTCTGGGCTAGGCAGAAGAATAATGAAATTGGTCTTTCAATTCTTTCCCCACAAATTAGCCAGACCCATACATCTCTATGCAAAATGAGAGAGTCTGGAAACAATCCCATGTCTTTCGACAGTGCAATAATTTTGAATAGGAGGCTTGATTTCACTAGATAGGCTGTAATGTTGCCCAAGTAATATGGAAAATAGCCAACCCACCAAGGATCTCAAGTCCTTGATATGATTATGTTAAGGACACCTTTGGAAAATATCTACATTAAGTATCAGAGAGTAGAGGACATGGAGGAAAATCTTGACATTAGGATAAGTCTGGGGAAGTAAAAAGAATACAGGATTTGTACCAGGAAATAGTTCAGTTCCAATCTAGCCTCAAACAATTGCTAGCTAAGTAACCATAAATGAACCAATTAAAATCTGAATTCTATCTGCTTTAAAATCAGCATAATTTGGGGCAGCTAGGTGGTGCAGTGGATAGTGCACTGGTCCTGGAGTGATGAGAACCTGAGTTCAAATCCGGCCTCAGACACTTAATAATTCCCTCACTGTGTGGCCTTGGGTAAGCCACTTAACCCCATTGCCTTGTAAAAACCTAAAAACAAAATCAAAAACACAAAAAAACTTGGGATAATTTTCTGACTATTCAAAAGAATCTGTTTTTGGTTCATTCCTTTTTTACCTAGCTTAATCCCTGGAAAACCCTGAGAGTCTAGCATTTCCAGTTTACTTTTAATTTTTTGGACTAAACAAAAGTTGCCATTTTTGGTCCTTTTACCTCATCTTTTGGCATCACCTTCATGAAGTCATGGCCGTCTTTTAGAATGAAGGGCAAATAACACTTTGTGAAATTTTCTTTTGCCCCTCTGAGAGTTATTAAAAAAAACAAGTGATTGACTGTGTGTATGTGTGCAAAGGCATACAAGGTGCTTTGACAAATATAAAGTGTGATTTTGATTTTCAACCCAAATTGAATTTCAGAAACAGGAAACTTTAACAAATGATAAGAAAGATCTTGCCAAAATATTTGTCTATGGGGCGGCTAGGTGGCGCAGTGGATAAAGCACCGGCCTTGGAGTCGGTAGGACCTGGGTTCAAATCCAGTCTCAGACACTTAATAATTACCTAGCTGTGTGGCCCTGGGCAAGCCACTTAACCCCATTTGCATTGCAAAAAACCTTAAAAAAATTTCTCTAGAAGATGAAGTGCTTATACCTTCCCTAAAATATGTAAAAATTGCACCAGAAAGTATGAACTGTGTCCCTGAGCAGGTAAAGGTCCCAAATCTATTTGAGGATAAAATAAGATGCATACAATGGAGTACTGATTACTCATGTGAAAATGGCATCTTTACAATCCAATCAGCATTGCTGAGACATAGATAGAAGAAAATACCAGGAGGAGACTTCCCAGCCAGGTAGAGAGTAAAAGATCCCAGGAATAGAGCCATTTTTAGTTCCAGTTTCTACTCTAGTCTTAAGACTACAGAGAAACAATCAGGATAGAAATTACAGTTCAAATGAAATCATGGAATTCTCTCATTCTGAATAAGTACAATGTCCCAGCAAGTGGATAATGACTGAGCCCAGGAATATCAGATTAGAATCTAGGTCAGGAATTTGTAGAGCTTAAAGGAACCAAGGAACCAATTTTCAGATTTTTTCCTGAGCCAGATGACTCTGAGAGTATAAAAATGTTGGAGGATCCTAGTCTGAGCTGTCCTTGAGGTTGTAGAATTAATATACACTCAATGCACGAAGATAGGGACAATTTGATTAGATCAGATCCTTCATCCAGAAGAAAGGAAGGCTTAACATCAAATCTGAAATCAGAAAGGAGCTTGGAAGAAGGTACAAACAAACTGACTGAGAAAGAATTATGAGAATAAAACTGTTTTGGGACTGGAGAAGCTCAAGACACAAAACCAGGAGAGAATAATACCTCATGAGCAAAATTGCAAAGAAAAATATCCCATGGACACATTATTTCTTTTTTGCATGTAAAACTTCAAATCTATTATTAGAATTTGCTATTTTTAAACATATAACAAAGTTATCATGTAATTTTCTTTTTTCCTCTTTTTTATTTACTCCCCTTCTCCTTCCCTCCATTATATGCAAATATGCACATACATATATGTACATGTGTGCATAAAATAATTATATACATGTTTGTATTTATCTGTTCTTTCTCTGGATACAAATAGTACCTTCTTTCATAAGTCCTTTTACCTAATTTGTATATTAATAATAGTCAAAATGACTTAGTCACTCAATTTTTCTTGAAATAATATACTGGTGCTATAAACAATATTCTCTTGGTTCATTTTTTCTTCATTATTTACTCATTTTACTCTTCATTATCTCATGCAAGACTATATATTTTTCCTAAAAATTACTGAGCTCATCATTTCTTACAGCAAAGTAATATTCATCATAATCATATACCACAAATTGTTTAGTCATTTCTTAATTAAAGTTGTTCTTACAATTTCCAGTCTTAACCATCTCAAAGAGAGTATATAAAAATTAATAATAAGGTTGCAAGTCATTCTCCAATTGATAAATAATTAATGGCTATGAGTTAGACACTTTTCAAATGAAGAAATTAATGCTATAAATAATCATATGAAAAATACAACAAATCATTATTGATTAGAAAAATGCAAATTAAAACAATGTGGTATCACCTCACACCTATCAGATTGGCCAAGATAAGAAAAAGGGCAAATGATCAATGTTGAAGAAGTTGTGGGAGGATTAATACATTGATGCATTGTTGGTGGAGTTGTGAATGGATCCAATCATTCTGGAGAGCAAGATAGAATTATGCTCAAAGAGCAATAAACCTGTTCATATACTTTGACCCAGCAATTCCAATTTTAAGTATACCCAAACACACACACACACACACACACACACACACACACACACACACACACACACACACATATTTCCAGAAGAAATTATAAAAGAATGTGAAAAGCCCTACATGGTCCAAAATATTCATAGTAGTTCTTTTTTGTAGTATCAAAGAGGATGTCCATCAATGGGGGAAATACTATGGAAGAGTATTATTCTATAAGAAATCATAAATGGTCTGACTCTAGAAAAGCATTAAATGACTTACAGGATCGGATGCTGAGCAAAGGGAGCAGAACCAAGAGAACAATGTTTGCATTAGCAATAACATTGTGAGATCATCAACCTTAATGGAATCAGCTCCTCTTAGCAGTTCAGAGAAATAGGACAACCTTATTAGACCAGCTACAGACAATGTTATCCCCATTCAGTGGAAGAAAAATAAAATAAAACAAAGCAAGAAAGGAAAACCAACCCATCAAAACCTGATAATTATCTCTTATTTATCTGTTTCCCTTTATTCTAATTGTTCTACCACAAAATGACTAATAGGTAAACATGTTTATCAAAAATATGTATGCATTATTCTAACATGACTTATCACCACTGAAAGGCAGGGAGGGGTGGAAAGGGAGTGTGGAAGGAAATTTTTTAACTTTAAAATATTCATGAAAATATGGGTGAAAATAAATTAGAAAAACAAAAAATAAATATTTTAGGACATATATAGTATTTTCCTTTCCCCCAAACATTCAGAAACTTTGAAAATGCTATTCCCTTGCCTAGAAGTCACTACTTCCTCACCTCAATCACATGAAATATTTTTTTTCCTTCAAGACACAGCCCAAATACTTTTTACATCTTGAATCTTTCAATGCCCATATCCTCTTACCCTATGCACATTTAACTGCTTTGTATTCATTTATTGTGCGTGTGTGTGTATGTCTGTGTGTGTGTGTGTGTATTCTTTATATAAATGTCCCTTTTCTCTCTATTCTCCCATATTTTAGAACCTAAAAGAATTTTTTTTAAAAAATCATTATATATGTTTCTCTAGCATTGAGTGCAGTGTGTAGACCTTAATAGATACTCAATAAGGGATAACAGTGATATACATCATATAAATTTATATATACATACATATATATATATATATATATATTTGTAAGAAGGTCTTTACAGAAAAAAAATATTTTACCTAGAATCCATTTTTCACTGGATAAAAGGGGACTGTTGTAAGGAAACATTCATGCTTTCTTATTTGCTGTCCCCTTTTAAAAATATGGACTTGCAATCATTCCAAATGCCTGTGTTTAAAGAAACAATATTTTTGTTAAAAACAATTTCTTTTTATGACAAATTCTAGTTTCTAATTTTAACAGTGTTTTTTTTCCTTCAGTGCAATACAGAAGGTGGCAATTACTGAAAAACAGAACTTACACACATCTGAGATCTACAGTATCACTCTCCTTAAAGCATATCAGCACCTGCATTCCCCCTCTATACTACCACCCCTTCTACATACAGATAGGCTTTTTTATTGTCACCTAGTGTATTGAACTATCAGGATTCTGAAAATACCTACCATAATCTATTTGTATTTCTCCAAAGGATGCAGAATACTGGAATAATGTTTGTACAATGTTCCACCATAAACATTTTCTTTGACTACAAGACTTTATACTTGGAAAGTCGAGGACTTTCTCCTTTAGGCACTTTCATTTGAAGTCAGAACAAAGCTCCAAATATAGAAATCTCTTGTTAGAAAAGGAACTAAAACATGTTCAGAAAGTTTTAGTTTGCCATACTGCTTGATGAATGAATTTATTCTGGCTAATAAAAATTCCTATTTAGCTCTTTCTTGGAAATATTTTTTTTTAATTTGTTGAAAATCTTTAACTTTTTTTCCCTAGAATAATGACTTTTTAAGATGTTTAAACTTGTACTATAAAATTTGAATATACATTAATATATTTATTATTAACTCATCTTCTTATGAATTAAACTTTTCTCCTAAAAGTATATTACAATGCAAAAATACACCCACATTCATTTAGTAGCATACATAAACAGTTATTTGAGGACTCTAAATAGTGCAAGTATAATTTATTTAAATTTCAATGAGTGTGTGCAACTCCACCTATGGGTACAATAATTAATACTACTTGCTACTACTGTCATCACTGCCACTGCATCAGCTACTGCTCCTCCCCCTTCTCTGCTTCCTCTTCCTTTTCTTCCTCTTTAACCTTCTTCTCTCCAACCTTCACAGTATTTTTGTAGCACCTAGTTGTTTGCCCTGCATTCTCTTTTTTGTTTGTTTGTTTAATTTTGTATTTTTAACAAGGTAACTTAAGTGACTTGCCCACAGTCACAGAGTTAGGTCATTATTAAGGGTTTGAGTGCAGACTTGAACTCAGGTCCTCCTGAATCCAGGGGTGGTGTAATTCACTGAGCCACCAAGCTGCCCCTTGCCCTACATTCTCAATGAAGACCATGACACCAGGATGATGAACCTTGACATGTAAGCAAGTTGGATTTAATGCAAAAATGACCAACCTGAATTTCTCTCAGAAGCAATATGGTTCCACTGTGCAGATATGGAACAGGAAGACCTGAGAATAGCTCTGGATGCAGTAGGAGATCTTGATTTTTTTTTAATTAAAGATTTTTTTTATTTTGAGTTTTACATTTTTTGCCCCATCTTACTTTGCTCCCCTCGCCCACAGAAAGCCACCTGTCAGTCTTTGCACTGTTTCCATGTTGGCCATTGATCCATATTCAGTGTGATGAGAGAGAAATCATATCATTAAGGAAAAAACATAAAGTATAATAGATAACAAGATCAAACAACAAGAAAGTAGGTTTTTCCCCCAAATTAAAGGGAATAGTCCTATAACTTTGTTCAAACTCCCCAGTTCTTTATCTGGTTGCAGATAGTATTCAACATTGCAGACAGGCCAAAATTGTCCCTGATTATTGCACTGATGAAATAAGTGTGTCCATCAAGGTTAATCATCACCCCCATGTTGCTGTTAAGGTATACAGTGTTTTTCTGCTTCTGATCATCTCACTCAGCATCAGGTCATGCAAATCCCTCCAGGCTTCCCTGAATTCCCAGCCCTCCTGGTTTCTAATAGAACAATAGTAGTCCATGACATACATATAGCAGTTTCCACAATTAAAGGATATTTACTTGATTTCCAATTATTTGCCACCACAAACAGGGCAGCTGTGAATATTTTTGTACAAGTGATGTTTTTACCCTTTTTCATCATCTCTTCAAGATATAGACTCAGTAGTAGTATTGCTGCAACAAAGGGTATGCACATATTTTTTGCCCATTGGGAGTTGTTCCAAATTGCTCTCCAGAAAGTTTGCATGAGGGCAAAGCTCCACCCACAATGCAATAGTGTACCAGATTTCCCACAACCCTTCCAACAATGATCATTATCCTTTCTGGTCATATTGGCCAGTCTGAGAGGTGTGAGGTGATAGCTCAGGGAAACTTTAATTTGCATTTCTCTAATAAGTAATGATTTAGAACAATTTTTCATATGGCTATGGATTGTGTTGATCTCCTCATCTATAAATTGCCTTTGCATATCCTTTGACCATTTGTCAACTGGGGAATGGCTTTTTTTAAAATATGATTTAATTCTCTGTATATTTTAGAAATGAGTCCTTTGTCAAAAACATTAGTGGTACAGATTGTTTCCCAGTTTACTACATTTCTTTTGATCTTGTTTACAGTGGTTTTATCTGTGTAAAAGCTTTTTAATTTAATGTTATTGAAGTCATCTAGTTTGTTTTTAGTGATGTTCTCCATCTCTTCCTTAGTCATAAACTGCATCCCTTTCCATAGATCTGACAGATAAACTAGTTCTTGATCTTCTAATTTGCTTATATTATTGTTTCTTGTGTTTAAATCCTGTATCCATTTGGATCTTATCTTGGTAAAGGGTGTGAGGTATTGGTTTAATCTAAGTTTCTTACTTACTAACTTCCAATTTGCTCAGCAGTTTTTATCAAAGAGAGAATTTTTATCTGAATAGGTGGACTATTTGGGTTTATCAAACAGCAGATTACTATAATTGTTTCCAGCTATTGCACTGAGTCTATTCCACTGGTCCACCACTCTATTTATAATCCAATACCAGACAATTTTGATGACTGATGCTTTATAATATAATTTAGATCAAGTAGGGCTGGGCCCCTTTCTTTTGCACTTTTTTTTATTAAATCCCTGGAAATTCTTGACTTTTTATTTCTCCATATGAATTTACTTACAACTTTCTCTAACTAATTAAAGTAATATTTTGGAATTTTGATTGGTAGGGCACTAAACAGGTATTTTAGTTTGGGTAGAATTGTCATTTTTACTATATTAGCTCTACCTATCCATGAGCAGTTGATATTTCCACAGTGATTTAAATCTGACTTAATTTGTGTGAAAAGTTTTTTATAATAGTTTTCAAAAAGTTTCTGAGTCTGCCTTGGCAAATAGAATTCCAGGCATTTGATATTGTCTGGGGTTACTTTGAATAGGATTTCTCTTTCTACCTGTTCCTGTTGTATCTTGCTAGTCATATATAGAAAAGTTGATGATTTATGAGGGATTATTTTATATCCTACAACATTTCTAAAATTGCTAATTATTTCCAGTAGTTTTTTTTGCATGATTTCTAAGTATACCATCATGTCATCTGCAAAGAGTGAGAGGTTTGTCCATTCTTTCCCAATTCTAATTCCTTCAATTACTTTTTCTTCTCTAATTGCTGAAAATAACATTTCTAATACAATATTAAATAGTAGTGGTGATAATGGGCACCCTTGTTTCACCCCTGATCTTATTGGGAATGCCTCTAACCTCTCCCCATTGAATATATTGCTTGTTGACAGTTTCAGATAGATACTGCTTATTATTCTAAGGAATAGTCCATTTATTCCTAATCTCTCTAGTGTTTTTACTAGGAATGGGTGCTACGTTTTGTCACATGCTTTTTCAGCATCTATTGATAGGATCATTTAATTTCTGATAGGTTTGTTGTTGATATAATTGATTATACTCACAGTTTTCCTAATATTGAACCAACCCTGCGTTCCTGGGATAAATCCTACTTGATTATATTATATTATCCCAGTGATAACTTATAATCATTTTGCTAAGATTTTATCTAAGATTTTTGCATGTATATCCTTCAGGGAGATAGGTCTATAATTTTCCTTCTCTGTTTTCACTCTTCCTGCTTTAAGTATCAGCACCATCTTGGTTTCATAGAAAAAATTAGGTAGAGTTCCATCTTCTCCTATTTTTTCAAAGAGTGTATATAGAATTGGCACCAATTGATCCCTAAATATTTGGTAGAATGCACTTGTGAATCCATCAGGCACTGAAGATTTTTCTTAGGGAGTTCAATGATGGCTTGATAAATTTCTTTTTCTAAGATAGGGTTTTTAGGCATTTAATCTGCTCTTCATTTAACCTAGGTAACATATTTTTGTAAATATTTGAACATTTCTCTTAGTTTGTCAAACTCATTGCATATCTTTGGGCAAAATAATTCCACATTATTACTTTAATTTCCTCATCATTGGTGGTGAGTTAACATTTTTTCATTTATGATATTAGCAATTTGATTTACATCTCTTTTTCTTTAATCAAATCGATCAAAAGTTTATCAAATTTATTGGTTTATTCACAAAAATAACTCTTAGTTTTATTTATTACTTTTATTGTTTTTTTGCTTTCTATTTTATTAATTTCTCCTTTAATTTATAGAATTTCTAATTTGGTATTTTATTGGGAATTTTTAATTTATTCTTTGTCTAATTTTTAGTTGCATATTTAGTTGATTTATTTCCTCTTTCTCTAATTTATTCATGTACTCATTTAAAGATATAATATATCCCCTGAGAGCCACTTTGAATGAATCCCATGTTTTTTGGTATGTTGTTTCATTATTGTCATTCTCTATCATAAAATGATCAATTCTTTCTATAATATGTATTTTGATCCACTCATTCTTTAAAATGAGGTTATTCATTTTCCAATTGGTTCTGGGTCTATATCTCCCTGGCCCAATATTGCATATGACTTTTATTGCATTGTTATCTGAGAAAGATTTATTCACTATTTCTGCCTTTTTGCAATTTTTATGTCGTTGTACATGGCCAATTTTTGTATAAGTGCCATGCATTGTAGAAAAAAGGTATAATCCTTTCTATCCCCATTCAATTTCCTCCATAAGTCTACCAATCTAGTTTTTTTCTAACAATCTATTTACCTCCTTAACCTCTTTCTTGTTTATTTTATAATTCAATTCATCTAGATGTGAGAGTAGAAGGTTGAGGTCTCCCAATATTAGAGTTTTGGTTTCTATGTCTTCCTGTAGTTTTTTCAGCTTCTGCTCTAAGAATTTGGATGCTATCCCACTGGGTTCAATTCCATACAAGCATACATATATACATACATACATACATTCATATATATTCAGTACTGAAATAACTTTATTGTCTATGATTATTTTAGGAGGATATAGTTTCCTTCCTTGTCCCTTTTAATGTTATCTATTTTTGCAGCTGCCTTTTTTGAGATAAGGATTGCTATCCTTGCTATTTTCACTTCAGCTGAAGCAAAATTGTTTTTCTCCTGCCTTTTACCTTTACTCTATATGTATCTCTCTGCTTCAAATGAGTTTCTTGTAAGCAGCATATTGTAGGATTCTGGTTTTTAATCTAGCACTATTGCACTTAGGTTTTAAGGGAGACTTCATCCCATTCACATTCAAAGTTATAATTACTAACTCTTTATTTCCGTCCATGCTATCTTCCATCTTCTTGTATTTCCCCCTTTTTTCCCTTTATCTATATTCCCCAAATTTTTGTTTTTGAATACCACCGCCTTCAGTGTGTTTGCCCTCCTATATCCACCCTGCCCTTTCTTTCCCCTTTCCCTTTTTTTCTTTTCCCTTCCCTTCCTTTTGTTAGTTCCCCTTTTTTTTCTTCTTTCCCCCTCCCTTTCTCTGTCCAGCTTCCCCTTTTGTCCTCTTAATACTTTAAAGGTTAGATGTTTTTAATTTAACTGAGTATGAGTATGTTAAACCAAGTCTGATGAGAAGAAGATTCAGGTGTTTCTCATCTCCTCCCTTTTTCCTCTCAATTACTATAGGTATTTTATACCTCTTAGTGTAATAAGATTTAGCCCATTCAATCCCCTCTCTCCTCCTGTCTCCTTCCTGTCCTCCTTTTTAAGGAGGTAATGTTTTTTAGATCATTCTATCTCAGTCACAGAAAATTCTGAGTATCCATCACTTCTAGCTAAGTATGTTCTTTCTAATAGAGTTGCAGTTCTTGAGAGTCTTTAGAGTCTTTCTCTCAAGTAGGATTATAGCCAGTTTCATCCTATTGGATAGCAGTATTATGGATAAATCATGAGTGTCCCTCTCTTCTGGCTAGGTATATTCTCTCTGTTAGAGTTACAATTCTCAAGAGTTATGAGAATCCTTTTCCCCTGCTTGGATATAGTGAGTTTCAACTTATTGGATAGCATTTTTTTTCTTTACCCCCCTTTTTATGTTTTCATGTGTCTCTTGAAGCTCCTGTTTGATGTCCAAATTTTCTATTTAGGTCTGTTCTTTTCATCAGGAATTTTTGGAATTCTTCCATTTCATTAAATGTCCATCTTTTCCCCTGAAAAAAAGGCTCAGCTTTGTGGGATAGTGGATTCTTGGCTTCATTCCAAACTCCCTTGCTCTTCAGAATATCTCATTCCAGGCCCATCCATCATCCCTTAGTGTTGATGCAGCCAGGTCCTGCATAATCATTATTGTGGCTCCTTGTTATTTAAATTGTTTCTTTCTGGATGCTTGCAGGATTTTTCTCTTTTATCTGATAATTGTGGAATTTGGCCACAACATTCCTTGGTGTTTTCTTTTTAGGATCTCTTTCTGGAGGGGATTGATGTATTCTTTCAAAAATTACTTTGCCATTTGACTCCATGATATCAGGGTAATTTTCCACCACTAGATTTGTAATATTAAGTCCAGGCTTTTTTTTCTCTTCAATGTTTCCAGGAAGTCCAATAATTCTCAGGTTCCCCTTTCTCGATCTATTATTGAGGTACGTAGCTTTGCTGATGAGGTATTTTACATTTTATTCTATTTCTCCTATTTTTTAATTTTGTTTAACAGGCTCTTGCTATTTCATGAAGTCATTGGTCTCAGCAGACTACTTTTTTTAGAGATAGGAGTTTTCTTCATTAATCTTTTCCAAGTCCTTTTCCAATTGTTCAGTTCCTCTTTTGAAAGAGCTTTCCATTTGAATGATTGAGGTTATGAGAGAATTATTTTCTTTTTGCTTTTGCCCTATTGAGGATGTGAGAGAATTATTCCAATTTTGTATTTGTCCAATTGTATTTCCCAATTATTTGTTTTCTTGTTGCAAGGTGTTAATTGTCTCTCCCAAATTTATCAATTGATTTTTAAACTCCTTCCTGATTTCTTCAATGAAGTCTTTCTGTGCTAGAGACCAGATCATATTCTCCTCAGAGGTTCTAGGCCTCTCTGAGTTATGGTTTTTCCATTTCAAGAATTTTTCTACTGTTCCACCTTTCTGCTGACATTTCTTCATTTTTTAAGACCTTGAGTTGTGGAGGGGCTGGTTCACAGAGGTCTGGTGTTGGAATCCCTAGAGGCTTTACTCATTGAATGCAATTTCTCCTGCTGGCCAGTAGGAGGTGAAGGTTGCTTTCTCTGGAGTGTCTGTGACCTTGATTAAGGCCTACTCCCTTAGCCTGGAGGGTGCAATTGCATCTGTTAAATACTATTGTCTATAATCAATGGTGGGCTTTACCCTGGGCTGAGGTCATTCTTCTCCCTATTGTCAGTTGGGATGATTCTTCTACTCACACAACCTGTTCCTGGGGCAGAAGTTTTCTATAATTGTGTTTGTTCTGGAAGAGGCCTCAGCTGCAATAGAGGTCTGAGTTCCTCAGACTAGAGGAGCCCAGGGATGATGTATGCAGCTCTCCCCCACTGGAACTCTCCCTCCCAGCCCTGTTGACAAGCTACAGAGCATCAGCACCAACACCCATGTGTCTGGTCCCTAGTTGACCTAAGCCTCAGCAGTTGACCAGGCTCTAGCCTTGCTGATCAAGCAGGGCTGGCTGTTGGGCTCTCAGACCTCCAGGTCTCCAACCCTGCTGCTAATCAGGTTGATACACTGCTGATCATAGTCTGCCCTCTGGGCCCAGACTCTTCCACACCTTTGGAAGACAAATCCTGAGGTAGATGTCCTTCCTGGCTTTTCTTTCTGTTAAGTGTTTTTTTTTTTTTTTTAACATATCATAGACAAGGAAAGATCAGGAGACTTTAGAACTGTGCCTGTCTTCTCTCCACCATCTTGGCCAGAAGTTGAGACCTTGATCTTTATAAACTAATGTCTTTAAAAGTTTCCAGTTCAACTGGGGCAAGGCACATTCTATGATTGAGGCTAGATAAGAATTAAATGACATAGAGATTGCCTTCTTTCAATTAGTCAAAAAAATTACTGTAGATAGGAGAAACTTTCAGGAATTCTAATCCAAGAAGAAAAAGTTACTTAGCCTCTCTGGACACCAATGAAACCTAAGTGGGACTAGGACAGGGAGTTATAATTGGTCATTTGATGAGAGTGAAGAACAAGAGAACTAATCATGTTTTTGTTGTTATTGTTGTTGCTGTTAATTTGTTTTTTTCCTAGAAAAAAAGAGAAATAATATAATCTACAAAAGAACATTTTTGTGTATATATTTAATAATTGGTTTTCTAAAAATGTATGTGTAATACATTTTTTAGGATTAAAATGAATTATTAAAATTTTCCCCATCATTAACTTAAAACTAGACAATTAACAAAAAAATAAATAAAGGTCTAATTTTTATCATTTGATTTCCATAGTGTAATGATCAAATGAAAATTTAAGAATCAGTTCTTGTAGAATTTTAATAATATTCATGCTAGAAATGGATTTTTAGAGAATTAGTTGTTATATGTCTTACCATCATTACCTTTTCAGATACTGTTACTATACCTTTATTACAGGAAACATCAAAACAAAACAAAAATATTAAAAAAAGGTGGTTAAGTGGCTTGTTCTGGTTCACATAACTGGTAAGTAGAAAGTAGAAGCTGCAAATTCATGTGTTCCTGTCTCCAAGATGCACTGAACTGTATCACCTAGCTGCCTCTAGAACTAGAGGGTTGAATAAGGGAAGTCTATTTCCTACCAATAAGGATTCCCTTTTTATTGTAGTTTATACTTATCTAGTGGTAGTATTTTATCTCTGAGAACTTAGACCTGCTGATGTTGCCAACCAGAGTAGGTGATCCAGAGAAAAGTTAGGTTCTGTCATAAACTGATGTAAAGTGGCTGAGGGACTTGAAAAGTGAAGAAATTAACTAGATCCCTCTGAATGCTATTAATCAACACATAAGAAAATTTCCAAGAGTCAAGTTCATATTCTTGGAGGAGAATGAGTCCAATGAATTCTTTATCATGCTATCTGTTAATTTTGCTGTAGTCATTTAAAAATAACTACAGAGTAATCATTTTATGATTTCTATGAAGTACAAATTATGATCTATTATTTGTATACTTGTTGTTTAGCTTTTCTCACCCCATCATCTAGATCATTCT
This sequence comes from Macrotis lagotis, assembly GCF_037893015.1. NCBI lineage: Eukaryota > Metazoa > Chordata > Mammalia > Peramelemorphia > Peramelidae > Macrotis > Macrotis lagotis. The sequence continues at coordinate 479,037,527 of NC_133666.1, read as the reverse complement.
CAGAAACTTTAAATGTTCTGTTAATGATATTTTTAATAACCTTCCCACAGGATTTTTCAAACTCTTTGATATCAGTGATATTTCTAGCTACCCTGACTTTACTCATATACTGATAGAGCTTTATTTAAACTTTACCATCTCTTTTGGTCACACCATAAAATTCAACATTTTATTCATCATGCAAAGTTTATTTTCTTCTTAATATGTATAAAACATTTTATATGTCAAATATGGCATACATCAAGAAGCAAATTAGCACAGTGGACAAAGTGCTTGGTCTGGAGTTAGGAAAAATGTGAAATCAAATCCAACCTCATACTCTTATTAACTTAGCAATTTGAAACAAGTCACTTTTCTTTTTTCCCATATTTGTAAAATGGAGATCATTGCAGCACATACCTCACAGGGCTGTTTTGAGGATCAAGTAAAGCATTAATTATATAAAGTACCTAACAGTGCCTGGAACATAATAAGTTAATTTTTAATGAATGTCCTTCATTCTCAAAGAAGACCAAGATATCAGGGAGGTGATTTCATGACAAAGCACTTGAATTGAAATTAAGTGAAGGGGAATGTACCAGGTCATTTAGTCTCACTTTTTCCTTTAAAGAAATCTGAGTTCAGTGGTCAGATATGGTTCAGAATGGCTAGTGTTAATCAAATAGTCAAACAATTTTCATTATTCAGGTACAGATGGAAGTTAAGTTGACAAAGGAATAACAAAATAAATTGCATATTCAATTATAACCAAAATCATTTCTATGTTATTAGTTAGTCCATAATTAAATGGCATATTTCTCTCTCTTGACAAAAAGCAAAGACTTTTCATGACACCTGTCTCCAGCAAAGACAGATGGTCATCCATATTCCTAGCACAGTAGGGGGTTGATTTTGAGTGTCTTACCTTTTTCTCTTCTTCTCCTGTTTAATTTTTCTCCCTTCTCTCTATCTTTAGTTACTCCATTAAATGTGCTGAATCTTTACTAAATATAAATAAGTCATTACGATAGTTGGAAAATTTGCTGAAGTAAGTCAGGAAGTCTAAGTTTGAGTCTCGCCTTTAGTACTCACCTTGACAAATAACTTAATCAAAAAAACACTCCCTATTTTCTGGGACTATTGGAGGAAAAGCATTTGTAAAACTTGAAATACTTCACAGATGAGATCTACTAAAAATTAATGGGCTAAGTAGTTTCATCAGATACATCTATACTTTTGAAGGTCTTTGCTTTTATGCAAAAAATATGAACAGCATTTTCATGTTGACACAGTAGTATAGAGTAAAGAAAACTAGAATCACATATCATATGTTTGATTTTGGTGATGATTGTAGGGAATTAACTTTATTAAAGGAAAAATCAAAACAAAACAAAATAAAATAATGAGGTATAGGGAGGTTAAGGGACTTGCTCTAGTTCACATATAAGGTAAGTAGATGATAGAACATGTAATTTCAGGTGAATTGAATGAAAAAGTAAGTTTGAAAATCACTGCAGGTAGGTGAATAATCATCAAGGACTTCTAGTATCTTAGAGAAAACCATGATTTTGACCCAAACCCACCCCTGTTTTCCACCTCTAGACCCATTCTGAGAGCTCCATATAGTCTAGAACAGCTTCTTATATAAAATAAATTTGATATTTAATCACTAACACACTCCCTGCTACCTACTTTTCCCTTCCTCCCACAAATAGCTAGCAGAATTGATGAAAAAATCAATAAGCAATATAAACCAATGAGTAAAATGAAGAAATAGTGACAAGACAGACCAGAAGAAGGATATCATTCTATAAAAAATTGGAACCAGAAAACTAGAAAAGACAATGAAATAAAATAAAATAGCCACAATGCCTCCAAATCTAACTAAAAGACTTAATTTAATAAATAATATCTAAATAAAGGAATATAGAGTTAAAGAGATTAAAATTGAACCTGATAAACATTAGCAAAATAGTGGAAACACTTTTGAAAAATTAGATTAGAAGTAAGAAAACTTAAAATTCTATTTTATGTTAAGAAATGTAATTTTAATATCTTAGAGAAAAATTGAAGTAATATATGAAATATTTATTCTCAAAATATCTTATATAGAAAATAGAAGAAGTGATAGAATTTTTAAAACTCATTAGCCTCTAAGAAAGGTTGGATAAACTTAAAGCTTCAGTGTCATATTAGAAGAATATAGAAGAGAGACAGCTAGGTTTTGCAGTGGATAGAGCACAGGCCCTGCCTGGAGTCAGGAGGACCTGAGTTCAAATCTGACCTCAGACATTTTATAATTACCTAGCTAATGGGCCTTGAGCAAGCCACTTAAGCCCATTGCCTTGCAAATAGAAAAAAAAAGAATATAGAAAATAATTTCCTGAAAATGATGAAATTAAAGTGAAAGGACAGATTGATAAAAGTCAAGTCTTTTACAACTAGAGAGAGGTCTTAAATATTAAATCCTTGGAAATGTGCTTTCTAAACTCCAGAGCAGGGTTGAGGAACTTCTATAAAAATGTACATTCTCTCTCTCTCTCTCTCTCTCTCTCTCTCTCTCTCTCTCTCTCTCTCTCTCATACACACACATACACACACAGGCACACACATTATCTATCGAAAAACCTACTTATCCATCTATCTATCCATCTGTCTATCCGTCTAGCTAAGCTATATAGCTATCTATGTTTCCATCTATTATCTTTCAAGTTGTGAAAGAGACAAGTGACATACAAAGATAGTCCAGTCAGTACTACTGGGATATCTTTGACCCAATAACGTTTTATTGCACAAAGCTGATTATATTACCACAAAATGATACTGTCGCTGAATATATGACTTAAAAATAATACTTTTATTTTTAAAGTGGCATAGCACAAACTTTCAAAAGCAAACAGAAAAGGAAAGCAAAAATAGTACTAGCTAAGTGATAAAGAAGAGGAGGAAAAAATCTTTTGAAAAGGATTAATGAGGGGAAAAATAATAAAAATAATTTTCTGAGAGTTTTTTAATGCAGATGATGCAAACAGTCATGCATCAAAGCATTGTTTTTAGCACCAAGAGACTCTGAGTTGCATAAAAATAGAATTAGTAATAAAAATATTTAGTACCACTTAAAATACAGAAAAGTAAAATTATACAACAGATTTAATAATAAAGAATCAAAAGCAATCTAGTATTGGATAAACAAATTACATTATTGCAGAGTATCATATTTTTATAAGAACTATTAAAATTGGGATGAAGTTTGAAGAGATGAATAAAAGGAAGCTAAACCTAAGTAATAAAAAATAGAGATTAGAAAGAAAAGAAATCAATATAACACTCCTCCCTTCCAGGAAAGAGATATAGGACATCAGACTGACTGATGCTATGTAATTATAGGGCAAAGTTCTATAAGAAAAATATCATATGTTTTTTGCAAAATACTTCCTCTCCCCTACCCTCCACCCCCTAAATATAAAGAGGAATTAAAGTGAGGAAGTTATAAAAATTAGTGTTAAAAATACAAAGAAATAAAGACAGAGAGAGTAGAAAAGGAAAACGATAATAGAGACAAAGTGAAAGGCAGAGAAAAATGAGAAAGAAACAAGGAAGGATGAATAGAAAAAAAGAAGAAAAAATAAAGAAAAACGATAGGAAAGTAAGAAATAAAGCAAAAGGAAAATGATAAATATTTAAATAAGGAAAAATAATTGTCATTTTAGGTTATTACCTATATGATTTTGTAAAAGTCAGTTAACATCTTCAACCCTCAGTTTTCCAATCTTTAAAATAAAGAAATTTGAATTCATGTCCTTTGAGGTCTTTAAATCTATAACCTTCTTACCTTAAATCTATAACCATTTGAAAGAGAGGGATGAAGAAGGAAGCTTCCTTTTTCTGTAAATATGATACTGTACTCAATGCAAGTAATGACTATTCAAACATAAAGATAGGGGAAGTGGGGAGAAAATATATTATTTTGATATGTAGTTTCTATATAATTCATGTAAAGACTTTTAAAACTTTAAAGTGTTGTAAAAAGTATTCACCAATCCCAGGTACCTTTGCTTTGTTTATCTCAAAAGCTATCAGAGTAAAATATCTTTTGCTGAATAATTAGACACCTTGCTTCAGTTCTAAGTTATGTATGAAGAATGATACCAGGAAGTTCTTTACTAATTATTAGGTATTTTGACTGACACACATATTTTGTATACGTATTTTGAAAAGTCAAATCCTAAAATCTTAGTTTGTCTTGAAATACAAAAATTATTAAGAGTTTAGTGGAAGTAGGTAAATAATAAAGGAGTTCAAGTTAAATGAATAATGACCTTGATTCAGTTTCCTTTTCTTATATGTTAAGCCACTAAGACAGCACCAATACCAAAATAGGAGCATGTTCTTACTTCAGCTACAAGTGTGTGAAGAGAGGTATATTAAGGTGATCACTGTCTGAAAGGAAAGAGGATCTTTGGCACGTGCTCTGACAATCATCATTAGCCTCACCCCTTGGGAAGGTCAAACACATCCTGATACCAGTGATAATATCTTCAATTCAATGTACCTTTTGATGTTACCATGATTCCAAGATATTGAAAATAAATCCCAATGCCTTGCAAGTGAGAGTTTACTGAATCAGAAAGTGATGAACTGCTAAAACTTTTGTTCAATCTACATTAGTCAAATCAAAAGCAGATAGAACCTGAGCTGAAAGTCAAATAACTAAAAATTGAAAATTTCCCAGAAATGAGAGCCAGTGCTCTTAATTGTATTTCCCATAAAGGTACATGTACATGTCAAAGTATAATGAGTATAATATGGCAATATATAAATGTTCAATGTGTTATAAATGACTAACCATTTTCTTATCTACACCTCTTTTATTCCCTGCCAGTATATTCATGAGATTTATTTCAAAGAACAACATGAGTTCTATCATATTTTTAGTGAGAGCCATTTCAGGATGTTAGAATAAAAATAAAGGTCTCAGTCAAAGAAACTGTAAGATAATAATGCATGAATCAAATAATGTTATTCAATTTATTGTGCTTATTAGTAGTATAGATGGATAGGTGATAGAAGATATATACAGATATATATATACATACATAAGCAATGCTAATCATAAAATTTGAATGGGCACATATACAAATGTTTGCTAGATATCTGAACCAGGAAGTCTTCTAAATGATCAACAATGAAAAATGACTTCCTTTCTTTGAAGAGATGGAAAAGCTACATTGTGTTCTAGGACAACACAAACACACACACACACACTAACACACTCACAAATACATACTGAGTATCTTAGTATCTTAGTTGGGGGGGTGATGCTTCCCTACAAAGTTTCTGACACAATCTATAACTCTGGAAGTCCTAAATAAAAGATCATAATCCAGTTTCAATTCAAACAATGATAATTCAAGGACAATAATAAGTTCTGATCAAGAAATGTTTTATTTAATTGCACCACTAGTTGTTGACCATAAAATATTGGTCTTTAAAAGTTTAATTGGGCACAGAATTCTACAACTAATAGAAATTTTAAGGTAGAAGAGACTATTATGCTTCCAAAATCTTTATTATAAAAGATGCCTTCTAATCTTGGTTTATTGTCACAAAATTTTGGTACTGATAAGGATAAACAATAAGAGAGTTTTAAAAAACTGGAGGCAACATAATTGGGAAGATTATTATATTTTGCATATAATAGCTGTACATAAGAAACAAAATTGCACGTACAATTGGAATTCAGGCACAAAAGATTCTCAGGATTTGAACAGGAGATGTTTGTTTAGGGGAAAAAATTCTTCTCTGAGACCCCATTGTAGTAGAGAAGAATACTTACATTTTTGAAAATTACAAAAACTTCTGAAAGTTCTAATAGGCTGACTGGACAAGGCTTAAGAGACTTTGAGTAGGCATCTTGTAATGGGTTGTTTATCTGTTGTCAATGAGACCACCAAACTAATATGAAGTTCTGTACCAAAGTGTTCAAAAGGTGACAGAATTTTTAACTACAACAGTTCACTAAGACATCCCATTAGATTCTATAAGGCAAAGAACAGCGGTGCTTTAGATTGGTAGAAAGATTGTCCATGCTATGAAGATGTTGAATAAATATTTGCTGATATTCTTTACAGAATCTTGTCAAGCATGATTATATTTAGCAAGTCTATAATGACTCGAGTTCTTGGATGGTTGAAGTTTTAATGTATGACATGTAAGTTATTCTTAACTTATATTTGGTTTATATATCTGTCTGAATAACTTTTTAAATCCAGAGACTTCTTTTCAATATTTAAATGAATAAAAGCATGGAAAATGAAAATTAGTGTCAATACAGATTTCATTTATTGGATCAAATCCTGTGAAATCATTTATGTGAGTAGGAACAAAATGACATTTTATATTAAAAATCAATAAAATGACAATCATACTCAGGTTCATGGACTCAAAGAAATATATGTGCTCTTTTGGTACTCAATATTAAGAACAACTGGAATAGTTCATTTTAATGGGATGTTACTATTTTCATCATACAAAGAACAATGTAAAGATGTAAAATGGGCTTCAGAACCAATGTTTAAGTTCTTAAACTCTTTTGTGGCTAATGAGTATAACCCCCCAAAAAGGGGCCATGTCCATTTAATTTTTGGTCATATAATGTTTTTTGGTTTTTTGTTTGTTTGCTTTTTGCAAGGCAGTGAGATTTAGTGACTAGCTTAAAGTCATACAGCTAAGTAAATATTAAGTATATGAGGCTGGATTTGAACTCAGGTTCTCCTAACTCCAGGACTGGAGCTCTATCCACTGACATATCTAACTGTCACACACACACACACACACACACACACACACACACACACACACACACGCGCGCGCGCCCTTATAATACTTTTCCCCCTGTTTTTACTGTTGTTCATGCTTCCTTTTGAGGCTATTCAATATAGAGTAATGCAGTTTTGCATACAATTACAGTTACTATATTTAGAATTGGTTAGGGTAAATAATGGCAATAATACAATGTGGAAAGCTCAAAAAGGATTTAAACTATAGTGATATTTTCTACAAACTTATTGAAGTTAATGATTAAAAATATTTGTAAAGCTCTTAGTACTGGTAAATATATTAATGAATGTTCAACAATTCTTTCCTTCTCCTGAAATCTTATATAGCTTAATTATCAAATGGATAACATTTTATAGAGGAAAAATAATGCTATCTAAAAAAGTACAATTCCAATATCTCAGGTAAAATGTCATCAGTCATACTTGAATAATTAAATGAAGATTTCCAATATTTCTAAGTTTCTACTTTTGAAGAATGAAAGCACAAACTGGGAGAATAAAAGAAGACATCTCAGAGGATGTGGTACCTGAGTTAAACAAAGAAAAATGATAAAAATTCTAACAGTTAAAATGATCAAAGAATGAACAGAAGCAGGAGATCGAATGTCAAATTTTAAAAGTTAACTAATATTCCAACCTAGATAGAGTATGAAAAGAAGCTGTATGGATTAAGAATTAAAAAGAAAATTAGAGACAGTCTGTGAAGGATTTTAAATTCCATTTGAATTAATTTTTATATCATTTGAGAAGCAATGGGGAGTCATAGAAGATTTTTGATTAAAGAAATGACATGGGTAGCCCCATGCTTTAGGGAAAGAGTTTAGTCATGGTAGGGCATAATAAAGTCATTTTCCTACTGTGGTCAAAATGTGCATAAAATAATATGGCATCCAATGTTTTCCAGGGGAGTAACCAGTCTTTTAACTGAGAAAATGCATTGTATGCATGTAGCATTACAAAGAAGACTACAGTCTCAAGGACAGGGAAACATTGAATGGAAAGGCAATATAAACAAATTTAAAGCTGATATAACTATGTGCATATTTGTACATTTGTGTACATATATGTGAACATGTGTTGCATGTATTTATGTTTGGGTTGAATCTTTTTTGGATTATATACATACAGTTGCTTGCAATAACTTCTTTTCCTGGACACATTATTGAACATTCATTGAATATTTACAATTTTTTGGGAGTCTTTCATATTCTAAAGCATTTTCCTAAAATAACCTCTTCAATTTTGTTGATAGAGAAGCAGCAACTGACAATTTTTATTTTTAAACTTTTAGTTAAATTCTTGGACCCCAGAAGTATTGTGACACATGCCAGAGGTAATGATCTAGGCAAATTGAAAAGTAAGATACTGATTAGGCAAATAAAGATATTTCAACTCTGCATGACTCATTATCAAAGTGGTTCATAATGTTCTCAGCATTATCCACTGACAGACTTTTAGCAAAAGATAGAGGAAAAAAATAGAGGAACAAACAGAGCTCATAATTGAACCAAAGCAGTCATAATTTCATTTCATAAGAGTAGGACCATTTTCATATTTTACCCAGGTGAATAAAATATATTTCACTCAAAATGATAACTTTTATAGAAGTGGCCTGGGATCCTATATTGCCTTAGAAATATGTGATTTCAAGAATGAGGTGTCAAAACATCAATGCCTGCTCGTTCAAGTTGCTTTCCATTCTTTTGACTGACTTATTATTTCCAACTTTTCCATAGACATTTAGCTGAAATTGTAGTCTACGACTACATGTAGGTATTACTAAAGAGAAGATTCTCTGAGATGTTTCTAAACAGTGAACTGGCAAGAGGGACAGAAAGGTGGATTGTAGGATTTCAAAATAAACCATTCCCATGTGAAAGAGAATAGCACTTCATCATATCCTAAAAGTTTCTATTCTAATGACATTTCTAACATTACAAAAATTATTTTCTACTGTTTAAAACTTCTGGAATGAAGCTATTCTAGAAGAAGTGGATTCTATAAAAGTATAGTCACAAAATTTTATTTAATCTATAATTTCTTAACTTTGAATCCATTTGCTTTATTATTTCTGTGCAGACATTTTGGCAACATTTAAAAGCAACAGCAAAATCTATTTATTCAATCATTCAATTCATCCATTCAACAATTGCTTATTAAACACCTACCTCAAGCTTGGCATTATGCTTGCCTCTGATAATAGAAATATACAAATAAATAAATATTCTCTATCTTTTAAGGTGGTTTCATCTTATTTCACTATTTCACTATTAAATATGGATACTGTATCAAATGATAAAGACAGTAATGATTTGGGAAGTGAAAAATTAAAAAAAAACACTTATAAAATTTATTGAAATTCAAACTTTCATTAAGTTTGGATCCTTCCCTCTACTGAATCCCAGTAACTTCCATATTATTTTCCAGTGTCTTGGTAGAAAGGCTGACAAGCATTACTAATTAAGTAAATTCCATAAACATCTCTTCCAATGTCTTAGAAGTTTTCCTTAATAGAAACTAGAAGGCAGAATTCAAGAAGATAAGATGGGGAGAAGCTAGGAAGAGCCACTACTTATCCAAGTTACCTTCCGAAGCAACTTTAAATGAACCTTCTTAAAGTGACAGAATCTACATAAATTCAGGTTTTCTGTGAGTCTAGGAACTCTGTTGCAAAAGACAGGACTGGGGGAACGGGGGGTGGGAGTGGGGAGGGAGGGAGCAACTGTAATACAAGCAAGGGCCCATTGCCTGAATCTCAGTGCAGGAAGCCAGAAACAAGAATCCCAACGTAAAAAATTTGTTACTATGTCTCCTGTGTCCCAAGAGTAGAGCTCAAAATGAGCAAAAAGCTAAAAAAAATCTTTAACCATAGAATCTATTATGGTAATAGGTAAGATCAGTACACCATCTCAGAACAGAAAAGTAGTAACAAGATGCATACATGTAAAGCCTCAAAAAAGATTATATATAAATTGATCTCAAATCTAAATAGTCCTCTTGAAAGAACAAAAAACTCGATTTAAAAACCCTTATAGGAAAGATAGAAGGAAAAATGTGGAAACAAACTGAGAGTCACAAAGGAGAATTAAGAGAAATTGGAAAAGGAAAACGATATCTATAAAAATAGTTGATCAAATAGAAAAAGGATACAAAAGGAAACTGAAGAAAGTGGTGGCAGCAAGTGAAGCAGGAACTGTTTTGAGGGAACTGGATTGAAATAGTGAGTGTTGGTAAATTAACTTGATGTAGAGAAATATCAATTTGATTTCTTGACCTTTATGAGACAGTAGGATATAATAAGCTGCCTGGTTTTGAAGCAACTGTAAAAGTTTATATGAAAAAGAATAATAAGATTATACTGTAGATATTCACTCATGCATGCTTTGTTGACTTTAAAAACAAGACTAAAAGATAATCAATAAAACAAACATGAATTAGGCTGATAAAGGACTACCAAATGCTATATTATGTAAAGCATTTAAAATGCTATTTTAAAAATATATTTAGAATTTAAAAGAAATACCAAGATAAAATTGATTATTACAACATGCCATATTTTATTTTTGATACATGAGGCTAACAATGTAGTGTCTATTAAATATTACATAGTTAAAGGTGATTTTATAGTCATTTATAATGTTTTGGGTAGTTGCATTTACTTTCAATGGATGTATTTCAAAAGTTTTGAAGCAAATTTATATTCAGCCAAATGACATAAAAATGCTTAGACTTTTAAAGCCTCCCCTTAGAACTCTTCTTAGTCAATTAAAAAAATCTTTTTTCTATGTTTATTTCATCATGATCAACTCTGGCATTAATACACTCCTCTAGCCATTGCAAAAGAAACAAACAACAGAAAAATATTTTCTAGTTTTAACAATATTCATATAAAACTAATTTCTGAATTAGGAAAAAAATTACTGACAATTCATTTCTCATGTTAGATTCATTAATAATATAACATAATGTGAAATAAATATTTTCTTTATAATATACCTTGAAATATCCTCAGAATGGTGAGAATTTTTGCAAAATTTTCTAATGTAACATCTAATTTACAAAGAAGATACTGATTTAGACACATTGATTGAAGGCAGGTCTGAATCAGTGAAAAGCTTAAATTATATCTTACCTTAAAAATATATAGATTATGTTCACTACAAGTAAATAATGTTATGGATAGTATAACTTCAGTTAGTTTTCTTATATGGTAGCCTGATAACTAGATTTCTGTCACAGAAATTCTAAGTTAAAGAATCAACTTCCCCAACCAGTGGAAGAAAAACAAAACAAAAAATAAAATTAAAAAAAACCTTCATAATCTGATGAACACTTTATAAAAATTATCTCTGAAGTATCTTTTCCCCTTAATCTTAATTCTTCCTACCAAAATTACAAATATGTAAACGTTTTTCAAAAATATGTATATGCAATGCTAATTTTTTCTTTTTTAATTTAATTTCAAATTTATTTATTTATTTTCATCTGTTTGTACATGCATATTTCCAAGTTAGAAAATTTTCCCTCCACCCTCCCTTCCTAAACCCCTCCCTCAGCTGGTAATAGCCAGGTTAGCAATTTACACACATATTTTACTAAACATATTTGCAAATTAGTAATATTTGGCATGACGAGTTAAGATTAATGGAAAGAGACACATAAGAGATAATTTTTATAACATGTTCATAAGAATATGAAGGGTATTTTTTCTGTTTGTTTTGTTTAGTTTTGTTGTTCTTCTTCGAGTTGGGGATAATATAGCCCATAGCCAGTCAAATATAGTTGTCCTAGCTCTGGACTGTCGAGAGGAGTTGCTTCCATCAAGGTTGCTCGTCTCATAATGTTGTTATTGATGTGCACATTGTTTTCATGGCTCTACTCCTTTCACTCAGCATCAGATCCCAAAGGTCTGACCATTTATAATTTCTTATAGAACAACAATATTCCATAATATTCATGCACCATAACTTATTTATCCACTGCCCAATTGATGAGCTGCTCCTCAATTTCCAATTCGTTGCCACTACAAAAAAGAACTGCTAATGAATATTTTGGAACATGTTGGACTTTTCCCATTTTTTACAGTTTCCTGTAGGTATAGGCCTAAGAATTAGAATTGCTGGGTCAAAAGGATTGGACAGTTTTATTGCTCTTTGGGCATAGTTCATTATTGCTTTCCAGAAAGGTTGGACTCATTCACAATTCCACCAGCAATGCATCAATGTGCCAATCTCCCATGACATCTCCAGTATTGATCATCTTCCCATTTTCTACTATGATAGTTGTGAGATGGTACCTCATTTTATTTTAATTTGCATTTCTCAAATCAATAGTGATTTGGGGCATTTTTTCATATAATTACATATTGCTTTAATTTCTTTATTTGAAAACTGTTCATATCTTTTGACAATTTATCAGTTGAGGAATGATGCAATCTTATAAATTTGATTCAATTTTCTACATATTTTAGAAATGAGCCCTTTATCAGAACTCCTGGTTGTGAAGACTATTTATAGAATGCTAACTTGACTGTTCACCCTTGACGGGTAGGGGGTGGGAAGGGAGAATTGAAGGAAATTTTATAATTTAAAAATATTCATGTCCATATTGATGAAAAAAAAATTAAAAAGAATCAATAATATATGTCACATCACCCCAAACCACTTGCGTAAATAATTTTAGGCAAAAATAATGTCATTTTTTGCCTTATAATTTGAGCTGAGTCCTCCATGAAAACATAGGACAAAACGAATTTGCAATCAATGATTCCTTTACCTTTTCTTTGACTAGTTTGGGAACAGACTCAGTAGAGTTATTGCTCAGTACAACCAGCACCCTAAATGTCCCTAATATGAACATATCTCTCTTCCTTACCTTTTCTGGGAAACTGGGAAAGGTGACCACCTCTCTGTTCATTCATTCTCAGACAGAATAATAACATCACCTTAGCTCTCTCTAAGCCTAGAAAGTGACAAATACTTTGCATTACTCCCCCCCTTATGTTTAGCTCATTATAAGATTATACTGAAGACATTCTAATTCAAACAACTCATTTTATGGTTAAGGATCCAAGATAATGAAGAAAAAAGTGAATTCTTATCCAAAGTCAAAGGCATAAGGAATAACAGAGGTTGCATTCAAACTCTGATGTCCTAAAATTCAGCCCCTAAATTCAGCCCCAAAGTCAGAAAGACCTGAGTTAAAAGTCTAACTTTAGACACTCACTAGCTATGCTATCTTGGACAAGTCACTTAATCCAGATTGATTTGCATTCAGGATTTTCTCCAGTAATCCTCATTCATATATGGCCACTGGACCCAGATGGTTTTGGAGGAGAAAGTAAGTCTGGTGACATATAGTACAGTACTCCCCTTACTCAAATTCAATTCACTATCTTGTCATTGCAAAACCTTCCTTACGTCATCATCATCTTCTTTGAAAACAAATTTCAAACATTAAGATTTGCATAAAAAATAATCTAAGCAGCTACTTAGAACAAAAACACAAAAATGATTTTACAAAGGAATAATATATGTTCCTAAGGTATTCCATTTATCTTCAGATAGAGAATCATTTAAGCCAAGTTTATGAATCTGATTCCCTCATTTATTTCAACCATTTTGAGCAATAAGATCTGAGGAAGGAAGATCATTTATGACTCCCAGGGAATCCTCCAGAGTCCCAAGCCATTCTGTATTTACTTTGTATTCATCCTTTTCCCTTTTGAAAATCTCTGTATGTAACTCTAGTCTTTTTTTTTTTTTTAGGTTTTTGTAAGGCAAATGGGGTTAAGTGGCTTGCCTAAGGCCACACAGCTAGGTAATTATTAAGTGTCTGAGACTGGATTTGAACCCAGGTACTCCTGACTCCAGGGCTGGTGCTTTATCCACTAAGTCACCTAGCCACCCCAAACTCTAGTCTTTTGAAGATGCATTCTCTCATCCCGAATCAAATTCTTTCTTTTCATATTCATTTTCTAAAATACATTAGTGATTTTTTAACTTAGTTTCATTCCTTCACTTAGTCTGTCAGAGCCAACTAGTCATGGGACCTAGATGAAGACATTATATGGAAGTTGCCTTCATATGTCATCTCAACCTCTTTCATTTTCAAGAAATAGGATAGTCTGTTTAACCTCCCAACTCTTCAACCCCAACATGACTCTACTCTCTTCTTAGTTTAAATAATATTTCTATCCTTTGCATCACTTTCAGAATCAAACTGACTTACATGGCATACCTTGAGCTTACCCTTCAGTTACACCTATCCTGGCTCTAGTTTCTAGACTAATGGCTCAAAACAAGCAGCATTAATTAAGTACCTACCATGCTCTATGACCATACTAAGTGCTAAAAATAAAGAAAAAGACAAAAATAATTTCTTCCAATAAGGAGCTACTATTTTATAGAATAAAGACATTCACACAGAGGACAGTTTATTTTAGGGAATTAATCCAATTTACAAAATTTATAATAGCTTTATAAACTCTAATTTCTCACACTGTCAATAACATAGATATTATATAATTATACAATGACCTAAATGATAAGAAATATGTTAATAAGGCTTTAGAAGAATCTTTATAATATGTGAGTTTTAGGGGATTATAAATTCCATGTGGATCAACAATGTGATATATAGAAGCTACAAAATCCATTAAAATCTTGCCCTCTATAAAAAGAAGTTGAGAACTGTTTAGTTAAATATGATCATAATAAGGAAGGAAGTTTGAAGAAGAGTGGTAAGAATTAAAAACATTACACAGGAAAGAAGCACATTGTAAAACTTTTTCAAATATTAAAGTTCTGATATATGGAACAAGGATTAGATTTATTTTGTTTGACTTCAGCAGAATTAGGAGTAATGACTGAAAATTACAAAGAGGAAAATTGAGTAAATTATATTTGATTGAAGATCTTCAACTAGAAGTTGGAAATTCTAAGTAGCTGACCCTTGATTTGTTTTTCTGAAATGAACTGGACCAGAAGATTTGGAATTTCTAGATAGCCCTGGAATTCAATAAATTTATTGTAACTTGTTTCAAGATACATAGAGCTTAAGTAGAAGAGAAGGACTTAAAAATGTCTCTGTTTTCCATCAAAGACTTTAATTTTGCCCCCCGGAAACATTATTCCTTTCCCTTAGGATAAAGTACGCATCCTAGAATATTCAATACCTTATTAGCACCACCTCTCATCTATTTTTAGAGGGCATGGATTTGGAGCAATTAACTCCTCCCCAATACTCCTTTTATAAAGGGCTCACTCAACCTTCTTTTTTTTTTTTAAGGTTTTGCAAGGCAAAGGCATTAAGTGGTTTGCCCAAGGCCACTCAGCTAGGTAATTATTAAGTGTCTGAGGCCAGATTTGAACTCAGGTACTCCTGACTCCAGGACCAGTGCTCTATCCACTGTGCCACCTAGGCCTCCCTTCAATCTTCTAACTAACAATTCATTTCCATCAGTGTCTGTGCTTTGGCCTTCATGGAATATTAGATCAACATTAGTGGTATTCCTTGGTGTTTCGCCATCCATATATACCACCTCCTCACTTTTTGGCTTCATTTTATGAATTTCTTCTCCTTATTAATCTCAATTCCTTGAGAGGGAAGGCGACATTAATATTTATTTCTATCTCCAACACTTATCACACTGTCTCCTAAAAGAGGCATTTAAAAATGTTGTGGAATAAAATGTTTGTTGAAGGAAACCAAATTTGCTTATTTTAAGTGTGATTAGAATCTTTCTACTCATCTTCTTATATTATTTCTATGTGATTTATTCATGTCCTCATGTTTCAAACAATAGGCAATATTTTATAGATAGAATTTATATAGAACTTTTCTGTATTATCTCATTTTGTCCTTATTAACAAATCTGGGAAGTTGGTGTTATAATTGCCCTGTTTTATAGATGAAAATATTGAGATAGATAAGAATTGTTACTTGCCCAGGTTCATGCAGCTAGTAAGTGTCTGTAATTGGGTTTGAACCCAGATTTTCATGATTTGAAATATTTTTCTTTATTCACTTAATCATCTAACGGCTTTACATATTCAGACAGTCGTCAAAAATAGTTGTAAAACTAGGCAAGCAAAACATAATAAAAATACCACTGAATATGAAGAGTAAAACCTTCCCCACATCAATCTTTAATTGTTCTAGGACTTTGGGCAAATCATTTAATTTCTTTGGATTTCAGATTACTAACTAATAAAATGATATCATAACTTTCTTTTCATTCAGCACATATCTGATGAATGGAATCCAAATCCACTTTTTAAAAAATTATACAGGATTGTAAAATCACAAAAATGTAGCTCATATTTAAACCAATATTTACTAAGGCAAAAAAGCTGACCAATGTATTTCGAAAGGTTGAGCAAAAAGGAAAACAAAAAAAAAAACCACAAATTCATTATATTCTTTGTTTTAAATTTTAGAGAGATTTTATTTATTTTGAATTTTACAATTTTTCCCCTAATCTTTCTTCCCTCCCCCCCCCCACAGAAGACAGTCTGTTAGTCTTTACATTGATTCCATGGTATACACTGATCTAAGTTGAATGTGATGAGAGAGAAATCATATCCTTAAGGAAGAAACAGAAAGTATGAGATATAGCAAAATTACATAATAAGATAACATTTCTTTAAATAAAAGGTCTTTGGTCTTTGTTTAAACTCCACAATTCTTTCTCAGGATACAGATGGCATTCTCCATCACAGATCCTCCCAAATTGAGCCTGATTGTTGCCCTGTCGGAATGAGCAAGTCCATTAATTGATGATCACTCCCATGTTGCTGTTAGAGTATACAATGTTCTTAATTAGTCTGCTCATCTCACTCCGCATCAGTTCATGCAAATCCTTCCAGGCTTTCCTGAATTCTCATCCCTCCTGGTTTCTAATAGAATAATACTGTCCCTTGACATACATATACAACAGTTTATTAAGTCATTCTCAAATTGTTGGACATTAATTCAATTTCTATTTCTTGGCCAACATAAACCTAACTGCTATGAATATTTTTTACAAGTGAAGTTTTTGCCTTTTTTCATAATCTCTTCAGGGTATAGACCCAGCAGAGTCATTGCTCAAATATCAATAACATTAAATTAAATTAAACCTAATTCCAAATTATCGAGTGTGGAGGGAAAGGGAAAATGCTTTCTTTAATATATAAACGTGTAAAGAAAGTAGTATGTCACTGACCACCAATGTAGAAATATCTATAACCCAAAATAATGGATATTCTGGAGTAAAAATGATGAAAGGACAGGAAACCAAAAATTGTCCAGATATTTTATTAGAATGACCTTTTAAGTTTTAGCTATATATATTTTATTGGCAACAGAAGGTGTGACATAACACTCCCAGGAGAACAGTGTCAGTAGTGGCATATTATCAAAACCTGACCATGTAAATATTTTGCACATAGAGTAAAATACTGATAAGTAGATTTCCATTTTTAAAAAGGCAAGGTCATTATTAACAAATATAATTAGAAACATAGTATAGGATAAAATGTGGCCTCCATCCTCCTTATTACGGAAAACACTATTATCTCACTTTTATTTCTTTTTCTGCTGAACAGAAAACTATTTTTTTTCCTGGAAGGAATAACTATATCTGTCAAAATTATTCTATGGTAAACAGCAATTGAAGTACAAAATATGATTTTTTTGCGTAAATAACTGAATGTCCATGTGAAGGAGGTGCATTTTTATTCATGTGCAGGAATTTTTAAAAATTTTTGTTTTATTCAAGTTAATACTACAATTGCACAGAACACAAATATAGTACTCTAGATTGATAAGTACAAACTCTGTCAATCAGATAATTGGATAAATGATCTATTATTTCCATAATAGATAAAAGGAACAAAGTTTATAACCCATTCATTATATATTAGCACAATGTTGAAAGAACATACGATAAAATGGATTCAGTGTCTCTGCGCAACAACTTGCATTTTCACAGTGATAAAGCTGATCTTTTCTGGAAGTTTTTTTTGTGTCTATGTGTGTGTGTGTGTGTGTGTGTGTGTGTGTGTGTGTGTGTGTGAATGTATACAAATACCAAATATTTAGTTATGCTATTCTTCCTGAATTACAATATTTATTAAATTTATCCAATTAAAGACAAAAGAGAAGGGCTGAAAATATATAGAGGTAATTAGAAACCCAATCATGCCAATTATCAAAAGTCATCATCACTTTGTATTTTCCCTTCCCTTTTTTCTTTCTTTCCTTCTTTTATCTTATTGTTTTTAATTCCTTTGCTCATTTGTATATTTATTAATCTACCTAATTATTTATTTTGATTCTATAACAAACTTTTAAAAATATCTGGGCAAACAATAAAATAAAAATATGCTTAAGTAGATTCACTTTGCAAGAATAGGCGGAGGTGGAAATTGAAAGCACTGAACATTTTACTGTTTGAGGGAACATTCAGGTACTGAAGATTGGGAAACTAAACTGGGATTTAGCATAGAGGAAGAAAAACCATGGTCAATTTGGTAGCTTCCTAGTTTAGACACTTTTCTTGGTAATCAAAGGGGTTATCCTTAGCTATTTGCATGTTGGTTTTCAGCCTTTGTTCTCCAAGTTTAATGAAGTCATGAGAATGAAGTCATTACTTATGCATGACTTGTATAATCTATGTGAGACATAGTGCACAAAGTCAATAGCCTCATTCCCTCCTTCAGAGTGATAGAAGCCTAGTGGCAAAACAAAAGTTAAGATGACAGGTAAGGTCATGGATAGACTTGGCCTTTCTAAATTAAGATCTTTCCAATATTTCATCTATTTGCATGTGGTTTGAATGAATATAAATGAAGAAAACTTTTTTATTCTGGTACCATGTGGCAAACTCTTGTTATATCACCCTTATTTTGATTCTAAAGAAATTACTGAGTTACCATTTCTGAGGTTTCTTTTCCAATGATCTGGTACAATGCCCAATAATTTTTCCTCTTTTTCTTTTCATTCATCTTTTCCAGATTCACTACAAACAGAAAAACAATCTACAATGAAACTATAGACTCAGTGGGAATCCAATTAATTTAGAAGAACAAGTTAGAATAATAGAGGAAAATCAAGAAGTATTGCCAAGTCCTACCCTCCTGAAGAATTTATATTCTTTAGAGAATACTCCCCCTTCTAATTTGTCTCTGATTAAGGGCAATTTCAAGAGATGGTAAGCTAAACTAAAATTGATCCACATGAAAGTAGGCAACTGTAATTGTTTGAATATACTGTCAGATCATTGCTTGTATTTTTCCCAGGAGTCTTCTCCATTCTTGCTTGCCAACCCTTCTAGCAAATCAACTACCTGGTTCATTCATCAAAGTACTTATATTGTGTCTTCTACTATTGATAAAAGTGGAGGTAGCAAATATGAGTGATGATGGTTCCTAGGACTTATTAAGCTGTCTGGAATTCACTCTTGATGGGAATATTTATCAATCACTTTCACCTGGGAACCATTCCAGGCTCATCTGTGTGTGTGTGTGTCTGTGTGTGTGTGTGTGTGTGTGTGAGAGAGAGAGAGAGAGAGAGAGAGAGAGAGAGAGAGAGAGAGAATACTAGAAAGAGCAGAATTTGGGAAAAAATTTGGCTGTGAAAATGATTTGCCAATTTCATTATTTTTTATTCATAAGAATTTATTTTTAAATATGTAATTAATTATTTGACTTCAATAGGTACCACTGAAGGGAATAGTTACATGTCTAAGAGCAAAGATTCATTTGAGTTTTAAGTAGATCTCTAACACATGATGTTCTGGTATATCTTGTAATTTAGTAAAAAAGAATATATTCCATATATATATATATATATATACATATATATATATATATGTATATATATTCTGCTGACTTATCTCAAGGATTCCCTAAATGATGAGGCATTTAACAAAAATCAACCTCTGACTGCACTGATACAGCTTACTAGCTTTAAAGTGTGGAGGTGAATTGAAATGAGCTAGAAGTCAAAAAATTCAGGTCTTAGATACTGGCATTTTGGGGTTTTGTTACTATTCTCTAATCTCAATTTAGTAACTGATTAGATAAGATGACTTTAATAGATTGAAACTGTAGGCCAGAAGATCAGGACTTCATCATCCCTATATGATGAATTAAAATATATTTCAAGGTGAACTATGTTATCTCCCATTCCATTTTCTCCTTTCTCTCCCTCAAGTGACTATAACAGTCCTGTACCCAATAGCATAAATATGGAATCAGAGACAAAACAAATTTAACACTTTCTTTCCACACTGTACATTAACCTAGAATCTCTAGGAGACAGAAAGTTAAGAATTTCTTTTATTAATCAGTAGAAAACATATTATTTTTACCTCATTTTCCTTTTGTCATCCAAGACACTTGGTCCATTCAATTTGCTTCACAGATTTTGGTCTGTAGCTAGTGCAACATATCATGAACCATGCTACTACAATTAAGACATGAAAATGTCTAGTACACAAAAGCAATGAGAGAATCAGCAGGTATGAAGTTTGCCTCATTTCAGGAACCCAGTAGTTTTTGAGTGTGTATATGTTTTTTGGTGATACTAGATATATTTCAGAAATGGAAATTAGGATAACTTAAGTACTAAATTTTGTGCATTGGTTGTCTTTATTTATCTGGTATGGCTACTGGAATATTGTTCACTTAGAAAGCACTTATTGTTGCTAAATGGCAGGGAGGATAAAAGTGGATAGGAAAACTGCCATCTCTTCTGTTTGACAAAGTTCCTTCAGAATTTTCACAATGAGTCAGCTTAAAGGCTAAGCCAAAGCTAATTGCCATATCAAGGATGTGGATATATAACTATATTAGTATGTACATATTCATAAATTAGAGTCATATTTTAAACCCAATAGCAAATTATAACTGTTTTAATAGTCAGCATGAATACTGGATAACAGATTAAGTACTACAAGGAGGCTCCAATGGCTTATATTGCAAAGTCCTCATTTTACTGAGGTAACTGAGATCTAGTGATGTTAAAGTGACTTTCCTATATCTCAGAAAACAAAGGTGAGATTCGAAACTAGATCTAGTGTCAGTGATTCTCTGTAGTACTATGCACTTAAAAGGTAGATTTGATAGAAATCTCCAATTAGCATCAGGAGATCTGAATTAAACTCTTGCCCAAACACTATTTTGTATGATCCTGGGAATGTCATTTAAGTGGTTAGATTTTTCTCATCTCTAATACAGGGAGAATAATACTTGTACTACCTACCAAAAAGGGCTGCCATAAAGAAGATACTCTGTAAACTTTAATGTGCTATAAAAACATGAATCATTATTGATCAAGTTAAAGCTGTCAGTAAAAATATATTTGACAGTCTTACCTCTTGCTGTGAAATGTGCTTTGTGTGAAATTCTACTATATTTGCAGAAATTAAGTGAACATGTAAGAAACTAATGGGTATACAAAGTCGAAAAATATTAATACAATCAAATGAAATAATTTGTTTCATAAAAATGGACATAAACAAGAATTATTTAGACTTGAATGCAACAAAATTGGGGAAATGGTCTTTCTTTTCTTCACTCTTTCTCAGGTTAGGTCACTCAACATTAAATACCATCGCTTCTCAAAAATATGCACACCCTTTGATCCAGCAATATCACTACTGGGTGTATACTCTGAAGAGATGATGAAAAAGGGTAAAAATATCACTTGTACAAAAATATCCATATCAGCCCTGCTTGTGGAGGCAAAGAATTGGAATTCAAGTAAATGTCTTTCATTTGAGGAATGGCTTAACAAACTGTGGTATATGTATGTCATGGAACACTATTGTTCTATTAGAAACCAGGAGGTATGGGAATTCAGGGAAGCCTGGGAGGCCTTACATGAACTGAGGCTGAGGAAGATGAGCAGAACCAAAAAAAAACATTGTATACCCTAATAGCAACATGGGGTGATGATCAACCTTGATGGACTTGCTCATTCCATCAGTGCAATAATCAGGGACAATTTCAGACTGTCTGCAATGGAGAATAACATTTGTATCAAGAGAAAGAATTGTGCAGTTTGAAGAAAGACCAAGGACTATTACCTTTAATTTAGGAAAAAAACCCTAATATATTATTATGTAATACTTTATTTTTCTTCCGTAAGGATATGATTTCTCTCTCATCACATTCAATCTGGATCAATGTATAGCATGGAAACAATGTAAAGACTGGCCAATTGCCTTCTGGGGGTGGGGGAAGGGAAGCAAGATTAAGGAGAAAACTGTAAAACTCAAAATAAATAAAATATTTAAAATAAAATATGCTGTTGCTTCTGTTGTGACTCACAAAGGTGTGAACGAATTATTATTTTAAAAATGCTTAGAATATTGGAAGGAAGTGCTTAATCAATGCTTATTCTTTTCCCTTCCCTATAGTCAGAAATCTCAGAAAGGAGATGGAAGAGCCCAGTTTCTAACAACTACTAACTTATCTGCTAAAGAATTATACCCAGATCATGGATTTGACATATATAAAAATTTTTCCCATTTTATTTTTTTCAGTTACATTCAAGGGGTGTTTTCAATATTCATTGTAAAGTTATATGTAATTGTAAAGTTGTATGTTCCACATTTTTCTCAATTCTTCCCCTGTTCCCCATGACAGGTAGCAATCTCATAAAAGTTATATGTGTTTATATTTGTGTTTATGATATATCCATATTAGTCATTTTTGGAGAGGAAATAGAATATATTTTGCTTCAGCTGAAGTGAAAAAAGCAGGGTTAGCAATCTTTATCTCAGACAAAGCAGATTCAAAAATAGATAGCATTGAAAGAGATAAGAAAGGAAACTAAATCCAACTAAGAGGTATCTTAAAAAAGAAATATCAATACTAAATATGTAGACACCCAATGATATAGCATCCAAATTCTAATAGGAGAAGTTGAAGGAGTTACAGGAAGTTGCAGACGGCAGTACTCTACTAGTGGGAGATGTCAACTTCCTGCTCTCAGAGTTAGATAAATCGAATCATAAAATAAACAAGAAGGAAGATAAGGAGGTAAATAGATTGTTAGCAAAACCTAGATATGATAGACCTATGGAGGAAATTGAATGGGGATAGATAGGAATATACTTTTTGTTCTGCAGTACATGGCACTAATACAAAAATTGAACATGTACTAGGACATAAAAACCTAATTATCAATTTCAGAAAGGCAGACATAGTGAATACATATTTCTCAGATCATAATGCAAAAAAAATCACATGCAATAATGAGTAAGGAAGGTATAGATCCATAAATAATTGGAAACTAAATAGCCTTGTTTTAAAGAATGACTGTATAAAGCAAAAAAAATGAAGAATTATTTCATACTAAATAATTTCAATAATGATACAAAACATCAAAAGTTATGGAATACACTTAAGGCAGACTCAAGGTATATATTATATCTTTCAATGCTTACATGAATAAATTAGAGAAAGAAGAAAGCAATGAACTAAATATGCAACTAAAATATTAGAGAAAGAACAAACTAAAAAGTCCTAATTAAATACCAAATTATAAAATCTAATAACTAAAGGAAAAATTAATAAAATTGAAAGTAAGGAAACTATTGAACTAATAAATAAATTCAAGAGCTGGTTTAATGAAAAAAAAACAACAAAATTGATAAAGACCTGGTTAATTTGATTAAAAAATAAAGAACAAAAAAATGCTAGTATCACAAATGAAAAAGTGAACTCACCACCAATGAGGAGGAATTTAAAGTAATAATTCGGAATTATTTTTCCTAACTATATTCCATTATATTTGATAATCTAAGTGAAATGGATGAATATTTTCAAAAATAAGTTGCCTAGAATAAATATAGGCAAAATTTAAAGCCTAAATAACCCTGACTCAGAAAAAAGAGATTCAATAAGCCATTATTGAACTCCCTAAGAAAACATTTCCAAGGCCAAATGGATTCACAAGTGAATTCTCTCAAACATTTAAGGAAAAATTGGTTCCAATTTTACATAAACTATTTGGAAAAATAGGTGAAGATGGAACTCTGTTTAACTGTTTCTCTGACACCAATATGGTGCTGATAACTTAAGCAGGAAGAGTTAAAACACAGAAAGAAAATTATAGACCTATCTCCTGATGAATATAGATAAAAACATCTTAAATCAAATCACTAGGATAATACATTATGACCAGGAATACAGGGTTGCTTCAATATTAGGAAAACTGTTAGTATAATTAATTATATCAATAACATACCTATCAGAAATCATATGATCATATCAAAAGATACTGAAAAGCATCTGACAAAATACAGCACCTACTCCTAATAAAAACACTAGAGAGTGTAATAATAATTGATTTGTTCCTTAAAATAATAATCAGTTTCTATCTAAAACTATTAACAAGCATTATAAGCAATGCAGATAGGCTTGAGGCATTGCCAATAAGATCAGGAGTGAAACAAGGAGGCTCATTATCACCACTACTATTCAATATCATTAGAAATGTTAGCCTCAGCAATAAGAGAAGAAAAAGAAAGTGAAGGAATTAGAATAGGGAAGGAGGAGACAAATCTCTCACTCTTTGCAGATGACAAGATGGTATACCTAGGGAATCCCAAAAAATCATCTAAAAAAACTACTAAAAAAATTAGCAACTTTAGCAAGGTAGCAGGATATACAATAAACCCTCATAAATCCTCAACATTTCTATATATTACTAGCAAGATACAGCACAAAAATCTAGAAAGAGAAATTCCATTCAAAGTACCCTAAGCTAAAATAAAATATCTTAGGGTCTACCTGCCAAGGCAGATTCAAACATTTTTGAAAACAATTACAAAAATCTTTTCATGGAAATAAAATCTGATTTAAATACCTGGGAAAACATCAACTGAACATGGATAGGTCGAGCTAATACAATAAAATTACAATTCTACCAAAAGTAAACTGCTTGTTTAGCACCCAACCAATCAAAATTCCAAAAAAAATTACTTTAATGTGTTAGAAAAAGTTGAAGCAGCTAGGTGGAGCAGTGGATAGAGCACTGGACCTGAGTCAGGAGTACCTGAGTTCAAATCTGACCTCATACCCTTAATAATTACCTAGCTGTTTGGCCTTGGGCAAGCCACTTAACCCCATTGCCTTGCAAAAAACTAAAAAAAAGTTAGAAGTAAATTTATTTAGAGAAATAATAATTCAAGAATATCTAGGGATTCAATGTAATAAAATTGCAAAAGAAGGTGTCTTAGCCTTACCAGATCTAAAATTATATGATAAAGCATCAATCATCAAAACTGTCAGGTATTGGCTAAGAAATAGAGTCATGATTCAATGGAATAGACTAGGTGCAACAGGGAAATGATTATAGTTATCTACTGTTTGATAAACACAAAGAGTCAAGCTATTGGGATAAAAACTCTCTCTTCGATAAAAAATGTTGGGAAAATTGGAAGTTATTATTGAAGAAATTTAGATTAGACCAACACCTCACAACCTATACCAAGATCCAAATGGATACAGTATTTAGACATAAAAAACAACATTATAAACAAACTAGAAAATCAAGGAGTAGTTTAACTATCACATCTATGGAAAGTGAAATAGTTTATGGCCAAGAAAGAGACAGAGAACATCATTAAAAATAAACTAGATAATTTTGATTACATTAAATAAAAGGTTTTGCACGGGCAAATCCACCGCAAACAAGATCAAAAGAAATGTAGTAAATTAGGAAGCAACACTTTACAACTAGTATTTCTGAGAACAGACTTATTTCTAAAATATACAGAGAACTGAGTCATATTTTTAAAAAAAACAAAAGCCATTCCCAAATTGCCAAATTGTCAAAGGATATACAAAAGTAATTTACAACTGAGCAAAGCAATGGGAATCAGTCATATGACAAATTGATCTAAAGCATTACTTATTAGGGAAATGCAAATTAAAACATCTCTGAGATACCATCTCAAACCTCTCAGACTGACCAATATGACCAGAAAGGTCAATGATTGATGTTAGAAGTGATGCAGAAAATCTGGGACACTAATACATTTTTGCTGGCACTGTGAACCTATCCAACTTTTATGGAGAGCAATTTGAGATTATGCCCAAAGGGAAATAAAAATGTGTGTGTCCATTGACCCAGCAATACCACTATAGGGTATATATCCTGAAGAGATTATGAAAAAGGGTAAAAACATCACTTGTACAAAAATATTTATAGCAGCCCTGCTTTTGGTGGCAAAAAATTAGAAATTAAGTGAATGTCCTTCAGGTGGGGAATGGCTTAACAAACTGTGGTGTATGTATGTCATAGAACACTATTGTTCTATTAGAAACCAGGAGGGATGGGAATTCAAGGATGCCTTGAAAGATTTCCTTGAACTGATGCTGAGCAAGATGAACAGAAGCAGAAAAACACTGTACACCCTAACAGCAACATGGGGGTGATGATCAACCTTAATAGACTTGCTCATCCTATCAATGCAACAACCAGAGACAAATTTGGGCTATCTGCAATGGAGAATATCATCTGTATCCACAGAAATAATTATGGATTTTTTTATAGAAAAACAATTTATTCCATCATAAGCACTTACAGTTAGTTATGGACAGTAACAGGCTGCTGGTTGGACAAGTTACCCCAAAGGACATTGTATAAAACGAGTGGTCAAGGACTAATTCCATTTGTGTGGGGTTTGTTGAAAAAACAAAATCACTTTTTTTTTAAAGAAAAAGGAAGAAGCCACCCAGAATTAATTTTTAAAGTACATGTCTGCTACCAATTGTTTTGTTTTCAGATTACTGGGTAGTCTACCAGTAGTACACACATATCAGGTAAAAACAACTTCTTTATAACCTGGTGGTCCCAAGTTAAAAACAATCACAGAAAGGAAAGAAATAATATGAAAATATAACTCAAAAAATATACTAGCGAGTAAAACAATATGAAGCAAACAAAGATATTTTGCAGGTACAACTACATTTCACATGGCTGTTTCTCCCTCACCAGATGAGAAGTGGAAGGAGGGAATAAACAAGTCATTAGGGAAGGAAAAAACATTAAATAAAACAAAAAAAATTTAATAAGAAATTTTGATTGGTTACAGAGGAAACCAGGAAGGGTAGGCCAGTCTACAATAGGATAAATTATACCCTAGAAAGTCAGCCATGCCAATTTTAGTCTTTGAATTTCCATAAAACAAAGGGAAATGAGTTCAGATACAATGCTAATACATCAGTGGCTCAGACTCCTCACTTGGATATAAATCCTACCCCATTCTAATTTTATTAAATTAGTCCAAAAAACTTGCATTTATAGCTTAGGAAGAAAAATAAAACACTCATGGTCCATTTTATGTGGCTAAATCAGATTTCAGAGCTGGATTTACTCATAAAAAGTTCTTGGGAAAAAAAATTAAATATGGGTCTGTGGCTCTTCTAAGTCACCCCCTCCCCCCCCACAGTTAATATTCAGAAATCATTCACTCTCTGGGTTAACAGGTGCCTATAGAAGAATGTCTGGACAAAAAGTCAGTCTCAAAACCAGTGTTAAATCAATCTCAGTTTGGGAAGAAAGGGGAGTCTAAAAATCAGCACCAATGCAAACATATCTAGGACCCTTGTCCTTCTGGATCCATGCTTCCTTCAGGGTCTTCATCATTGTATATATTCTCAGCCATCTGCCAAACTTGCATGATATTGTCTTCTGATACAGAACAAATAAGCCAAGGTTCATTGGGGTTCCAAGAGAAATCGGATATCTTGGCAGTGTGACCACCATGAATAAACAATAATTCTGGTGGTCCATCTTCTGCATCTTCACTGTTCTTCTCCAATTTTACTCAAGTCCCAGACATTTAGCCTGTGATCAGTGCCACTAGAAGCCAAGATAGTTTCGTTGTGGGGAGACCATTGAACCTGGAATATTTCATCTTTATGTGATTCAAAGGAATGCAACTTTAGTTTCAGATTTCTAAGACCCCACAATGCAACTGTCTTATCAGCTGATCCTGTGGCAAGAATGAACTCACTATGAGGATTGAAAGAGAGACAATTTACTTCAGCAGTGTGGGCATCCACTGAGTGACTTGGTTTAGAAGCATTGTTTGACCGTGTGTCCCAGATCATGAGCTTCTGATCATCAGCAACTGATGCAAAGAGAGATTCATGGAGCAGCTGCCAAGAAACATCTTCAACTACTGCTGTATGTCCTGTGAATATGGTCTTTGCATCCACTACTTTACCTTCCTTTGGAACTGCACTGATGTCCCATAAGCAGATGGTATGATCATCTGGTGCACTAAGCAAGTGTCCACTGAGATCTGGGTTCCATGATAGCCCATAGCCCTCCTTTTGATGTCCCCAGAGACGCAAGTCTGAGTTACACTCCCCAGAAGGATCTGGTTTCGAAGGGTGCTTGGTGTAGTTGAAATTAGAACATCACTGGATGGAGTCTTTGTTGCAATGATACAAGGATTCTGGGGCATATAACGGGCCCTGTTCACTTCACCTTCATGGTTAATGTTGATTTCAATCTCAATTTTCCCACTAACTGAACCAAAGCCTCCAAATTCTCCTTTCTCACTATCATAGTGAGAGGCATCAAACTGAGCATCATCATTAGGAAGCTGCACACTAGGTATCACAAGATGGTTCTGTTCATCTGATGTGTGTGTACCCAGGACAAGTCGATGAATGCTGAAATCCTTCCCTTCAGGTCTGGTCACATCTGGAAGCCACTGTGCAGTTAAGCTGGGCCACTCAAGGGCATGGGTCATCAGTAGCTCATAGAGAAAAGGAGTATTTTTTTTCCACATCTTGTATTCTTCATTGATCACTCGTTCTTCTAGAGCATCATCAAAGGCTGCTTCCTTGTCAGCCACGGCAGGAGCAGCGGCGGGGCCGGAGCAGCGGGCGGAGCGGCCGGGGGCTGCTGGCGTGGCTGTGCGGCAGAAGAGGGGGTGAGGGCGGAGGGGCGGGGGGCGGGGAGGGCGGGAGGGTGCTCGCTCCGCGCTTGTGGCCTCTATTGTTTCCTGCCGCCCCTGCGTGTGGCCCGAGTCGCGCACCCATAAATATGGATTTTGAACAAAGACAAAAGACTGTTACCTTCAAATAAGGGAAAAATCCATTAAATTATTATGTAATTTTACTATCTCATACTTTATTTTTCTTCCTTAAGTATATGATTTCTCTGTCATCACATTCCACTGAGATCCATGTATAACATGGAACCACTGTAAAGACTAACAGAATGTCTTCTCTGGGGGTTGGGGGGAGAGAAGCAAGAACTGGGTAAAAATTGTAAAACTCAAAATAAATAAAATCTTTCTAAAAAAATTAATTCAAGGGTGGCCTAGGTGGCCACAGTGGATAAAGAACCAGCCCTGGAGTCAAGAGTACCTGGATTGAAATCTGGTCTCAGACACTTAATAATTACCTAGCTGTGTGGCCTTGCGCAAGCCATTTAACCCGATTTGCCTTGCAAAATCCTAAAAAAACCCACCAAAAATAATTGATTCAATTTATATATTTTTGAAACAAGTCTTTTGTCAGAAAAACCATCTATCAAAATTGTTTTCCAGTTTTCTACATTCCTTCTAATCTTGAATGAATTGTATTTCTTTGTGCAGATACTTAATAATTTAACATAGTCAAAACCATTCATTTTGCTATTTATTGGGTTCTACTCTCCATAGATTGACAGATAGACTATTCCTTGTTCTCTTAATTGGCTAAATCCTAACTATTTTTTCCTCATCTTGATAAAGGATATGAGATGTGAATCTATGCCTAATTTTTGCCATCGTATTTTTCCATTTTCCCAACAGTTTTTGTCAAATAGTAAATAATCTGTCCCTTTTCTAATATAGCTTTATATCTGGATAGAGAAATTACCATTCTTTGCATTTTTATTTTTAACTCCCTTGATATTCTTGGGCTTTTGTTGCAACAGATGCATTATGTTACTATTTTTTTCTAGCTCTGTAAAACATTTTGGGTAGTTTGATTGATATGACATTAAATATATAATTTGAGTTCAGTAGAACTGTCTGCCCAAGAGTAATTGACATTTTTCTATTTATTTTGATCTGATTTTATTTGTGTGAAAGTGTTTTGTGATTGTTTTTATATAGTTTTTGGATTTGTCTTGGTAGGCAGATTCTCAAGTATTTTTATGATGTTTGAAGTTATTTTAAATGGAATTACACTTTGCATTCCTTGTTATTGGTCTTTGTTTACATATATATGTATATATATGTATTATATATATATACACACACACAGACATATATATATAATATATAAATTCTGATTATTTGTGTGGTTTATTTTATATCCAGCTACATTCCTAAAGTTGTTAATTGTTTCAATTAAATTTTTAGATGATGTTCTAGGTTTCTTTAAGCTTACCTTAATATTATCTGCAAAAAATGAGAATTTTGCTTCCTTGTTGTCAATTCTAATTCCTTCAATTCCTTTTGTTCTTTCTTAGTGCTAAAACTAACTTGTTTATTACAATATTGAATCATAGTGGTGATAATGAGCATCCTTATTTCATCCATGTACTAATTAGAAATGCTGCTTGATTATCCATAATATATAATAATGTTTGCTGTTGCTTTAGAGTTATTGCTTATCATTTTAAGGAAAACTCCACTTATTCATAGGTTCTCTAGTATTTTCAATAAAACGTAGTAGTACTTTATTTTGTCAAAGTTATTCTAGCATCCATTTACATAAGAATGATTAGTTAATTTTGTGATTGATATGATTAATGATGTATTATTTTTTAATGTTGAACCATCCATGAATATTTGTTGTAAGTCCTCTCTGATTATGGTGTATTATCCTAGTTATAATATATCGTGATCTGTTTGCTAAACTTTTATTTAAAATGTTTGTGTCCATATATATTAGGAAGGTTGTTGTAAAATTTTCTTTGTCTATTTTGACTGTTGCTTGTGTAGGAATTAGTATCATGATGGTGTTCTAAAAGGAATTTGGCAGAACTCCTTCTTCACCTATTTTACAAATCGTACCAATAGAATTGGTATTAAATATTCATTAAAGCTTTTGTAAAATTTACAGGTAAATCCATCAAACCCTGAAATTGTTTTTAGGGAGTTAATTTATGGCTTCTTCAATTTCTTTTTCTGAAATGGGGTAAAGTATCCCATTTCCTCTTCGAATAATCTAGGCATTTTATATTATTGTAAGTATTCATCTATTTTACTTATAATTTCTAATGTATTGCATATAGTTAGGCAAAGTGCCTCTGCATTATTACTTTAATTTCCTCCTCATGGGGGAAGAGTTTATCCTTTTAATTTTGGATATTGATTATTTGTATTTATGTCTTGTTTTTTAATTTAGATTAGCAAAAGATTGATCTATTTTATTTTGGGTCCCCCCCCAATAAAAACAATTCTTAGTTTTATTTATTTTGTTGGTTCAATAGTTTTCTTACTTTCAATTTTGTAACTTCTCCTTTGATTTTCAGAATATTTCTTTTGGTATTTAATTGATGATTGTTGAATTGTTCTTCTTCTAGAATTTTTACTTGCATACCCAATTGATTGTTCTCCTCTTTCTTTATTTCATTCAAGAAAGGTTTAGATGGTTTAAAATTTCCCCAAAAAACTGCTTTGGCTGAATCTCACAAGATTGACTTTGATGATTTATCATTGTCTATGCCTTGGAAGAAACTGGTGATTATTTCTCTTATTTGTGTTTGATCCATTCATTCTTTAAAATTGAAATTTTAGCTTATTTTTTATGAAATTTTATTATTTGTAATTTTTATTTCATCACCATTTAAAAATGATGCATCTAAAATTACTATATTTCATTTTGGTGTTTGTATGCTAATTAATACAAGATTAATTTTTGTGTAGATGCCATGAGTCACAGAGGAGTTATATTGCTTTCTATCACTGTTAAATTTTCTCAAGATGTCTGCCATAGTTAACTTTTCTAAAATTCATCTTACCTTCCTAAATTTTGTCTTATTTATTTTTGGAGAAAGGAAGATTGAGGCACAACACCACTTTAGTTTTTCTTTCTATAGTTCCTTGTAACTCATTCTACTTGCTATATATTTGTTTAATATTGATATAACTTGACTGTCTATGCTATTTTTTAAGAAGATTTTATTTCCTTAATTATCCTTTCTTTTAGATCAGTTTTTATTTTTGCTTTGTTTGAGATCAGGATTGCTATCTCAGCTATTTTTTAACTTCACCTGAAACAAAACATATTCTGCTCCTGCCTTTTGCCTTTTCTCATTACCTCCATGCTTCAAATGTGTTTCTGATAAACAATATATTTTAAGATGCATTTTTTTAACACACCCTGCCATCGACTTCCATTTTATGGAAGCATTCATCACATTAAAATTTATGGTAATAATCATTCACTGTTTAGTGAAACATTTATATTTATAATTTTTTAATGGCTTTGGCAAAAACAGTGTGACTTATCAGTATTAATTTTTTGGTTTTATTTTTAAGTTTGGAAGCGATTTAGAAGTCATCTAACAGCTTTGTTTTAAAGATGGTGAAAGAAAAAATTAAGCGACTTATATGTCACTACATAGCTAGCAGATCAATTAATTGTCAGTCCTTTACAATTTTCATACCATGTACAGTGCAACCAGAGTAAAGAAAGGAATAAACATGCAAATAAATACAAAACAGTCTGTGACCTCAGAGAACTTACATTCTACCAGGGGAGCATTCAATATGAATACCTGTGTTCAAATAAGTTATATGCAAGATAAATTGAAGAAAATCACAAATGGAAGACACTATCATTTAAAAACATTTGAAAAGATATTTTGTAAGAGTTGTGATTTTAGTTAGGACCTAAAGAAGATAAGCAAAGTCAAAAACAGATGTAAGGAGAGGGAGCATTCTAGATAGGGAGAACCATTATAAATTGTCAATAGTGGAGAGAAATACGTTTTTTTTTTTGCTCCAGAAATAGTAGACTGAGGTTATTGGTTACAGAGGATGGGGGGTTAGAGGACAATAAGGTATATTTAAAGTAAGTTTGGTAATAGGCCTAAAATGGTGGAAGTTTCTCAACATAAATAATGTTTATCATTATATCACTTTTTTCCCTCCTTTAATAATTTTCTCACAAAACATAGAAGCAGGGGGCAGAGCCTAGATGGCAGCATGAAGGAAAGAATTCCTGAAAACTCATTTCCTCCAAAACTACCAAAGCAGTCAAACAATGATTCTAGCAAAAATCTAGAGGGATTGAACCAACAGAAAGACTGAGTGATACAATTTACTAATCCAAGAAACTTAGAAGATCTCCAGGACAATACTGTTCCATTAAGGACCTGGGTTTGGAAAAAGCTGCAGCCACAGCTGGAGTGCAGTGCAGCAAGACCAGCTTGGATGCCTAGGTTCATGGCAGTTGGGGTGGTTTAATCATTGGAAAAAGCTGTAAGGGCTGGTGAGAGAACTCTGCTGCAGCAGAGTGAGTGAGGAGCAGAACTATGGCCTCAGAGCAGCATTATGGTGAAAACCAGTAATGAGAGTCAACAGAACCACCCAGCATGCCCAGAGCTCTCAGCCTATAAATGATAAGGGGGTCAGGGGATTTTCCAGATGTCTCTATACTCTGCCTGGGGTACAGTTCAGCTGTTTGAACACAATAAAATCCAGGTTGACATTTCAGCTTCCATACCACCATAGCCGAGCAGGGATCATCCTCAGAACTCCATGGAAGAGGGGAGGACCTGAGGCCTCCTAATAAAACTTGGACAAATTAAGATCCATGTGGATTGTGCCAAAAACACCCCCAAAGTCTTGGAATTGTGGTAAATCAGTCATAGACTGAGGAAATGAGCAAACAACAGAAAAAGAAGAATCAGATTATAGAAAATTACTCTGATCCAATGCAGGACCAAATGATGACAAAATTGAAGCTTCTTTATCCAAAACCCCCAAGAGAAATAGAAAATGGCTTAGGATTAGGGGGAGCTCAAAAAAGCATTGTAAAATCATTTAAGGGAGGTGCAAGAAAAATTGGGCAGTGAGGAAATGAGAGCAATGCAGATAAAGCATGAAAAACCAAATAAGCAGCTTGGAGAAAGAAATAGAAAAAATACTAAAGAAAATAAAAGGTTAAAAACGAGTTTAGGACTTCTGGCCAAGATGGCGGAGAGAAGACAGGCACACTTCTAAAGTCTCCTGATCTGTTCCCCATCTATCACATGAAACAAACCTCTTAAAAGAAATCGACCCACAAAACCCAGAAAGAAAAGCCAGGAGAAAGAACATCTATCTGAGGATTTGTCTCCCACAGCAGCTTTGGCCAAATTCTGGCAGGTGAGTTTGGGCTCAGAGGGAGGATCAGCCCTGGATCATCCAGATTAACAGCTGAATTGGAACCGGGAGTCTGAGGGCCAGAGAGCCAGACCTGCTGGATCAGCAGTGGGGCTGGATGAAAGGGGCCTGGGTCCACAGGGAAGCAGATGTGCTGGTGTTGGTGCTGTCACCCTGGAGCATGGGGACCAGGCTGGGGGGAGAGTTCTCTTGCAGGAGAGCTGCAGACACCATCCCTAGGCTCCTCTGGTCTGAGAAACTCTGAGTCCACACCTCCATTGGACAAAGACCTCTTCCCAAAGAAACAAATGCAAACTACTTCTGCCTCAGGCCTAGGTGTGTGAGCCAAATAACTAGCCCAGCTGAGGAATGAACTCAGGCCAGGGTAAAGCCCACCATTGATTGAAGGCAAAAGAATTCAATAGCTCCAACTCCTGCCTTCCAGCAAAGGGAGAAGGCCTCTCATCCAAGGTCAACAGACACTCCAGAGAGGGCAACCAGCACTTCCTACTGGCCAGCCAGAGAAACTGCACTCAGTAAAGCCTTTAGCGATCCCAAGCCCAGGTGAACCAGCCCCCCCCACCCCACTCAAGGTCTTAGCATAATGAAGAAGGGTCAGCAGAAACCTGGATGCATAGAAAAATTCCTGGAAAGGAAAAGCCCCAACTCAGAGAGACCTGGAACCTCTGAGAAGAATACAATCTGGTCTCCAGCACAGAAAAACTTCCTTGAAGAAAAAGGAAGGAGCTTAAAAATTGGGGAGAGACAGTTAATACCTTGCAAAAAGGAAACAAAACCTTAGAAAGTACGATTGGATAAAGACAAAAGGAGAATAAATCTCTCAGATGATCAATTGGACAATTACAAAATGAGAATAAATCTCTCAGATCCTCAAATGAGCAAATGCAAAAAGAAATTATTTCTCTCAAAACCTCAATTGGTCAAATGGAAAGCTCTTTCAAAAGTAGAATTGACCACTTGGAAAAGGAGTTGCAAAAGGTTAATGAAGAAAACTCCTCCCCCAAAAAAGAATGGAGTCTACAGAAACTAATGACACCATGAGACATCAAGAGTCAGTTAAACAAAATCAAAAAATAGTAAAAATAGAAGCAAATGTAAACTACCTCATCAACAAAACCACTGACCTTGAGAATAGATTGAATGAAATGGGAAAAATCCATCATAATTGATAATGTTCTACTGGTTATGTTCACTTCACTTAGCATCAGTTTATATAAGTCTTTCCAGGCTATTCTGAAGTCCCATCCCTCATGATTTCTTATAGAATAACAAACTCATTCATATACAGCAATTCATTCAACCATTCTCATTCAGTGGCTATTTCTAATTCTTTGTCACTGAGAAAGGATCAGTTATGAATAATTTTATACATGTAGCTTTGAACCCTTTTCTTCTTGGCATATATCTAGTAGCAGAATTGCTGGATCAAAGGGTATGAAAAGGTTCATTGCCCTTTGAGCATAATTCCAAATTGTTCTCCAAAAAGACTGGACCAATTCACAACTCCAACAACAATACATTTGTGTCCCAATTTGCCTACATCCCTCTCAAAATTAATCATTTTCCTTTTTTATTGATATTTGCCAAACTGATAGGTGTGAGATGGTACTTCAGAGAAGTGTTAATTTGCTTTTCTCTGATCAATAATTATTTGGTGCATTTTTTTTATTTGACTATAAATAACTTTAATTTCTTCATCTGAGAAATCTTTTCATACCCTTTGAACATTTATCAAATGGGGAATGTCTGGTATTCTTATAAATTTAACTCACTTCTCTATGTATTTTTGAAATAAGTCTTTTGTCAGAGATTCTGTAAAAATGTTTCCCATCTTATTTCATTCCACATAGATTTGGACAAAATAACTCTGAATTATTTTAATAATTATGATATTAACATATATTTTTGTTTAATAATTATAATTATTATAATAATAATATAAAATCTTATAACCTCCTCATTGGTGGTGATTTCAACTTTTTCAGTTGTGATACTAGCAATTTGATTTTCTTCTTTCTTTTTTGTAAAATCAAATTAAACAGTTTATCGATTTTATTTATTTTTTCATAAAACCAACTCTTGGTTTTATTTATTAGTTCAATAGTATATTTACTTTTGATTCCATTAATTTCTTCTTTGATTTTTCAGAATTATCCATGTTATATTTAATTTATTATTTTTAATGTCTTATCTCTAGCTTTTTAAGTTGCATTTTCAATTCATTGATCTTCTCTTTATTTTATTCATGATAATTTTTAGAGATAAAATATTTTCCCTAATAACTGCTTTTCCTGCATCCCATACATTTTGTATATTTTCTCATTATTGCCATTTTCTTGGATGAAATTATTCATTCTTCCTCTGATTTGTTATTTGAAACACTCATTCTTTAAAATTAAGTTATTTAATTTACAATTAATCTTAGTTCTATCCCTCCATGGCCCTTTATTGCACTTGATTTTTATTGCAACATGATCTGAAAAGGAAACATTTGATATTTCTGTCTTTCAGTATTTGATTATGAAGTTTCTATGCCTTAGTACATGTTCTCTTTTTGTGTAGGTGCTATATACTATAAAAAAGATATATTCCTTTTTGTCCCCATTCAATTTTCTCCAAGTTATCTATCATATTTATCTTTTCTAACATTCTTTTCACCTCCTTAATTTCTTTCTTGTTTCTCTAATTCTGAGAAAGGGAATTTGAGGTCACCTACCACTACAGTTCTGCAGTCTATGTCTTCCTGTAACTCATTTTTCTCCTCTAAGAATTTTAATGTTATGGTAAATGAATATTATGGAATATTGTTGTTCTAAAAGAAACCATAAATGATCAGATTCATGAAATGAATTATAGGATCTGATTCTGAGAGAAAGGAGCAGAATTAAGAGAACAATGTACACATTAACAACAACATTGTGAGATGATCAATCCTGATAGATGCAGTTGTTCTAAGCAGTTCAGAGAGCAGGACAGCCCTTTCATACCATCTTTGTACAATGTTATTTATCCCCATCCAGTAGAAGAAAAACAAAACAAAACAAAACAAAACCAAAAACAAACCCTTCAGAATCTTATGAACATTGCCTTCACTTTTTAAAAAAAAATAACTCTTACGTATTTCTTTCCCTTAACCTAAATTCCTCATACGGAAAATGACTAATCTGCAAAAGTATTTAACATAAATGTTTATGTACAATATTAACCTGACTGTTTGCCATTGAGGGGAGGGGAGTGGGAATGGAGGATGGAAGAATATATTGTGACTTAAAAATATACATGTGTAGATTGATGAAAGTTGCAAAGCTTTCATTACAGGTATTTGGAAAAATAAAATATGAATAAAAAAGGAATTTCTATGCTATACTGCATGGTGTTACATGTTTAGTATTGAAATTACTTCTATATCTATGGTACGTTTTAGGAGGATGCCTTTTATTCCTTTCAATGAGATCTATTTTTGCAATTTCTTTGTCTTGAATATGAATTGCTACCCCTGCTTCTTTCACTTTAGCTGAAGCATAATATATTCCGCTCTACCCATTTACCTTTACTCTGTATTGATCTTTCTGTTTCAAATGTTGTAGATTCTGGTTTATAATCCACTCTGTTATTTACTTCCAATTTATGGGAAGAGTTATTCCCATTCCAATTCATTTATAATTACTACTTTTTTATTACACTCCATGCTCTCACCCCTTCATTTGTGCTTTCTCCCCTCATTTTACCCTATCTACCCTCATCTATATTTTCCTTCTGAATATTACATCACTCAATCTGCCACCCCTTCTTTCAGTCACCATCCCTTTTTTCTTTTGATTTTCCCCTTCTTTCCCTTTCTTCCATCAGTACTCCTTGCCTTTCCCCCCATTTCCTTTCATAATACTTGAAGGGTAAGACAAATTTCTTTTTTTTTTTTGTTTTAGGTTTTTGCAAGGCAAATGGGGTTAAGTGGCTTGCCCAAGGCCACACAGCTAGGTAATTATTAAGTGTCTGAGACTGGATTTGAACCCAGGTACTCCTGACTCCAGAGCCAGTGCTTTATCTACTATGCCACCTAACTGCCTCAAGCTTCACTTTCACTTTACTTTGGGTAGAGTTAAATGCTGCCTTCATAAAAACTGATATTTGGTCCTTCTGCTAAATCCTGTGGGGTTACTCACTTTTCATTTAGTAGTTTCTTAAGTTCCCCATCACTTTCATCAAATCGATCCTGAGGCTTATGGGTGTTCTGGTTTGCATGAGCAAATGCAGTATTGTCCCTAAAGTATCTGAAATTTACCCACTTGTTTTCAGCATCATCAGTGTTATGTGCGGTTTTCTCTCCAGGTGAGCAACAAATATTTCATGCATGGATGACTGTTCTATCAACTGAGTATCATGACATTCATCTTGCATTTGAGTCACTTGTGTTGAATGCAAATGTTTAGCTTTTGATCTCTCTGGGTCACCTATCACTTCGATTCCTTTTACATCCTTCCTGTCTTTCTTCTCCTTTCAAAGGCACAGTATATTAATTGCCAGTGCTTGCTGAAAGTGTGTTTCCTAGTCATTTTGTATTATTTAAGAAGAGAATGTTGATTTTTGAATCTGTCATGAGAAGTGCAAGGTTCCAGTAGTAAGAGACCATTGCCCTTGCTCTTTCTGATTACTCTAATGACTCTCTACCCTGAGTGATTATTGGTGATTACTCTGGCATTAAAGTCACTAAGAATTACTAGTTTATCTTTTTACAGCACTTTGATGATGAAGTGATCCAGGTCTTCTTAATTTTTTTCTTTCACATCTATATTCATCATTTTGGGAGTCTATGCACTGATGATGGTGTTATGACATTTTTCTGTAAGTAGCATTTCATTATCATGAACCAATCATTCATTCCTTTTGGGAGTAATATAAGCATGCTAACTAGTTTAAATCTGCTTGCAAAATATATCCCAGCTTTATGGTGATCTTCACCACAGCCAGGTAACACTCCAGAAAAATGTGTATTCAGCTCTAATTTCAATAAATTAGCCTTTCTTTGCAAGTGTCATTTCATTTTGATACACTTGATTTTTCTTACAGCAAGAGCTGTTTTACTTTCAGGTCAACTGCTTTTTCTGTTGTCCATGCTCATGCACATATTCACTGTCAAACATTTGTAATGTTTGTGTTTGTGTGTGTGTGTGTGTGTGTGTGTGTGTGTGTGTGTGTTCAAGGACCAGATAAAATCCCTTTCTAATATGCAAACTAAGTTTTAGTGAAGCAGGCAATTTTAATGCAATGTTTCTAGCCTCTCCCTCATGACAGGAGGTAAATAGTGAAGTGCTACACACACCCACAGAGCTTTTGAATTCCACTGCTACTACAATTTGGTGAAAATATGACCCTATATCCTATCACACCTGTTTGAAAGGTTATGACTGTAACTCTCAGTACATACTTATCTGCTGTTTCATCATGCATCTGTCATTGCTGAAAGAGAAATATTAGAGAAATATATTTCAATGCATTTCTGTAATATCAAGAAATTTTTATCTGTGCTTGTCTGACATTTTTGGTGGATCTTTAACTCCCTCTCCATTGTTAAGTTTAACCCTTACTACCTACAACATTGTAAATCAGAGCAAAACTCTGATGTTTGCTATCAATTCTCAGTTGTCAGTAATTACAAAATCCCATTACAAGAAAATTATGAGGTAATTTACTCTAACCCTTATCCAATGAACAATTCATTTGACAACATACGCAACAAATTACCATCAGACCTCAACTCGAGGACCTCTAGTAACAAAGAACACAAAAGCTCTTGAAATGATCCATTTCATTTTTAGAAAGCTTTGTTAGCAAGATATTTTTTCTAAACATTAAGGCACAATCTATGTCTTCTTTATATACCCATTGTTGCTAGTTTTGTCCTCTCAGGTTAAGCCCAAGTACAGTCTTATATTGCCTGTGAAAATCTTTCAAATATTTATAAAGAACAATCATTTCCCACTTAAGTATTTTCTTCCCCATACTAAATGTCTCCAATACCTTCAAATAATCCTCATGTCATTCATTTCCATGATTCTCCCCACCCTGACTGTCCTCCAACATCTAGAAATTTTCCATTTAATCAATGTTCTTCCTTAGAATTAAACTTTAAAAAAATAACTAATACAACATTCCTCTTTGTGAAGTTAAAGGTATCAGTAGAGGAAGCTAGGTGATGCAATGGATAGAACAACTGCCCTTGGAGTTAGCAGGATGGAAGTTCGAATCTGTCCTCAGACACTTGATACTTACTATGTATGTGACCTTGGGCAAGTCACTTAATCCTGATTGTCTCATGTCCAGGGCCATCTCCACTTGTCCTGATTCATATTTGGCCACTGGATCCAGATGATTCTGGAGGTGAAAAGAAGACTGGTGACTTAGCACAGCACCCTATCAGTAAACTCCGATTTGCATGCTTGTCATGGCTTCACCTCTTTTGATATCATAGTCATCTTTGAGAATAGAAGGCAAATATCATCAAAAGCATTGGTATTTTATATTCATGTGCCTGCAGAAAAACAAAGATAAGTCACATTTTGTGGTAATAATGTAGCTTCCATAACTGTTTATGTTACTCTTAGGAAGTATCTTTTGTTCTAGAAAACTGTTGCATTGTCTTTCCTCTTCCTTCTTTGTAACAGTTGATTGCAAACATTAAGAAGAAAGCAGGGAGCTCTGGTCCATGAATCACTTTTTGTCTTTTGTCCTGTCATCTGTTGTCATTAGAACAGATTTGGGAGAGGGGAATAAAGAATTCAACTTTAAACTCCCTCAAGTGATTCTGATGATTATTTTCATCAGCATTAGCTGCATTTGTTCACTTTGGATTATTTTAATGAGGTTGATTCAGCTATTGTGGTTTTTTGTATGCTGTTTTTATTACTTCTTTAAGCTATTGATTTAACAAGGAAAGAGAATAGAAGACAAGGCATTTCAAATTAATAACAGGAAAAGGATGTTTGGGAAATGCACAGAGAAGAGGAAATTTAAATTAAGAGGTCTCTTCTGCAGATAGTATTTTGAGACTATCATGAATTCTCATTTATACAGCAAACTTTTCATAACCTTATAACTTCTTAATGATTCTGTGAAACTGTCTGTGAAATATACTTGAATTCATGTAACTGGTTAATAATAGTTCCAAATTCTAAGATAAAGGTATCTCTAAGAAAACAATGAGAACTAGTTTAACTACTAACATTTTGATGAGAGTGGCTGATGATCCCTAACAGAGCTGACTGCATTAAAAAGTGTTTTTGATCTCACATTAATCTGAGACTGAATAAAACCATAAATGAGCAAGATAATTGAGTTAATTATAATTTGCTATAAACAAGGATTAAGAATAAAAAGAAGCAACCATATCAAGGGGAAAAATAGACATTCAGAATTCCAAAGCAGTAGATTGAATACATGTAAAGACGAGGGGTGTATAATATAGTAAAAATTCTTCACAGATCTTTTAGCTTTTAAATTAAGGAATGCATGCAGTCCAGAGCACTTTTACAAGTCTGCAAAAAACAATAACCTTAATAGCCCAACATCTTTAAAAATCAAAACCCTGTAAAATTACTCACTTACTATGCATATTGAAAATTAATGATATATAGTATGGTAGTTTATTAACCTTTTACATTAATGGTCAGAAATGAAACATTCTGGAAACAAATGCATGACAAGAGGAAATAATGTTTCTGACAGCTATTGGGCTTCATTTGACGGTTAATAAAAACCATCAAGTACATATTATGTTGGATTAGCCGTGATCTGGATTCTGTATGACAAGTCATTATTATTAAAAGCAAATGTAGGGTATTTTCAAATATACCCTGGAGTGAGGTACATTAAAATACGGATGGCACATTCTTGAATGTCAAGGACATTTTGTTCAGCATCTAATAGAAAACTATATGTAATATGCAATTTGGGAACTATTTGGTATCTCTGAATACTTTAAATTATTACACTATATGTTTGATTTAAAAACTGTTATACTCTGCTGTAGGTTGAAATATATACCAGATATTTCTAAATAATAATAAATTTAATAAGAAAATTTGCTGCAACAAATTTCTGGTAATGGTTGAAAAATAACTAAGCATAGAAATTACTTATCTTTTTGTCATTCTTGCTTTCACTATTACATTTTGACTGCTAAGCCAGATTTTTCACCTTTTGGGTCTTTTAATGACAGATTGTTAGTTTTACAATCCATTCATATTTTTCTTTTAAATTCTTTTAGTCATATATTAAATGATACCATTAACACTATTTTAAGTTCTCCTTCCTAAGCATGACTTTTATGACCAGAACAAGAACTTCATAATAGGAAGAATAAAGTTTATTTATCAAACCTTTTAATTTCAGATGGACATATTGCTATAAATAACAATAATTATAAAATAATAGCTAATATTTATTTATAACTTTGAATTTTCAAAGCACTAAACCTATATTATCTCATTTGATTCAATTTGATATTTATTAATGGTTAGTATTTATATAGTACTTGTTAAATATCTAACACTTTGTAATTATTATGTCATTTCATCCTTGTTTCTTTTATGTGAGATAATTTACCTCATTCTACCTCTCCTTTTCCAATCTCCCACTCTTTAATTATATTTTTATATCATCCCCTCAAATTTAACACATACCTGTGCCCTCTTTTTGTATATTATCCTCTTAACTTTCCTGATCAGGAAGTTCATATGAGTTATTGGATTTTTTGTTGGTTTGGGTTTTTTTTTAGTTTTTGCAAGTAAATTGGGTTAAGTGGCTTGCCCTAGGCCACACAGCTAGGTAATGATTAAATGTCTGAGGTCGGATTTGAACTCAGGTACTCCTGACTCCAGGGCCAGTGCTCTATCCACTGTGCCACCTAGCTGCCTCCCATATGTGTTATTGTGATCAAATACCAATGCAGGAATATAAAGAGTTCAGCATAATTAAATGTTTACCATTTCATGCTTCATGTGAGTGTCATGATAGAAAATCAAATTTTTGGTTTACATCTTCTCTTTTCATCAGGAAGGTTAGAAAATCCCCTATTTCACTGAATAGTTTTTGCTCTGAACATGTTTGCTCAATTTTGCTGGGTAGTTAATTCTTGATAGTAAAACAACCTATTTTGCCTTTCAGAATAACACATTCTAAGTATTACTACCCTTTAATGTAGAAGCTGCTGAATTTTGTGTTACTCTAACTGTGGCTTCATGACACTTGGATTGTTTTGGATTGCATTCATTGTTTCCCCCTTGAACTGGGAGTAATAGAAATTGAATATAATATTCTTGAGAATTTTCAGTTTGGCATTTTTTTTCAGGAAATGATTGGTGGATTCTTTTGGTTTCTATTTCATACCCTGGTTCCAGAATATTGACGTTTTCCTTGTTAATTTCTTGAAAGTGATCTCTAGTCTCTTATTTATCATGTCTTTCAATATTATCTCATTTGGACTTATTTTCCAGGTCAATTGCTATTCCAATAAGATACTTCAGGTTTTCATCTATTTTTCCATTCTTTTCCTTTTTAAAACATTTCTTGACTTTTCATAAAATCGAGCCTCCATTTGCTCAAATCTAAGTTTTACAGAATTATTTTTTCACTAAAATTTTATGCCTCCTTTTCCATTTGACCAATTCTAATTTCAAGGATTTTTGTTTTCTTCAGTGAATTTTTGGATTCTTTTTCCATTTGTCCAATTTTTAGGGCATTTTCTCTTTGTTGGCTTTTTGAATTTCTTGTACAATTTGACCTAGTCTAATTTTTAAGATTCTTTTTTCTTCAGTATTTTTATTTCTTTTTTTTTCATCAAGTCACTGACTCTTTTCAGGATTTTTGTCCATCATTCTCATTTCACTTCCCTAATTTTAATCTTCCTTTCTTACTTAATTTTCAAAATCTTTTTTTTTTAGTTCTTTCACGGTCCGTGACAAATTCATATTTTTCTTTGAAGTTTAGGATATAGGAGGTTTGACTTTGTTATCTTCTTTTCAATGTAGGTTTTGTTCTTCTTTGTCATATATTAACTTTCTAGGCTCAGATTTTTCTTCTGCTTGTTCATTTTTCTCATGAATTACTTGATAGTAACT
Organism: Macrotis lagotis; assembly: GCF_037893015.1. Lineage (NCBI taxonomy): Eukaryota > Metazoa > Chordata > Mammalia > Peramelemorphia > Peramelidae > Macrotis > Macrotis lagotis. Next base: position 478,993,242 of record NC_133666.1, on the reverse strand, counting down.
CTTTATTTAAGTATTAAACCTCTCCTTTCAGGGTGGAGAGCACACTGTTCCAAATATCTAGAATTTTTGGATCTGTTTTCAGGTCTAGAAATCTGAGTTTTTCAGTTATTTCAAGGTTGTATGATTTAAGGAGAGGTGTTTACTACGTTGTTGGACTGTGCTCTTATTTGTGAATAATGCTAAATACTCTTTTCTGACCTAGAACTGTGAGGAAGCTCCCTGCTCCCCTGCAGCAGTAAGTTCTGGTGTTCTATTGCTTCTTTTCTCCCTGGGACTGTTCCCAGGAATTGTGGCCCAAACCTGAGTTTAGGCAAAGCAGCTGAGTCCTATCTCGGTGCCAGCAAATAGCCCCTGCAAACTGCTTCTGACCTTTATAGTCTGAGGGTTGAGGGTTTTGGAAGAAGTTAACTAATAATTATTCAGTGGCTCCCAATGTTCTCATCACATTTACAATTCTAGTGCAACCTGTACTAGATTCTGCCAGACTATGCTCTCTTCTCATCCTAGTATGACTGACTTTTCCTGCCAACCTTCTAATTTGTTTTTGACATATGTGGCCTAAGAGGTCTGGAAATTGCCACTGCTACCATTTATTCAGTCACCCTGCTGCATGATTTTGAATTGCCTTGGACCAATCTACACTGCAGTGTCCTGTGCAAGACCAGGTTTCTCACTCATTCTGGTAGAAGAGACATTTCCTATGGACCTAAATAGCATTAGGTTGGAAAATTGCTTTACTCCAACTTTTTGTGGGTTCTGTCACTATATAATTTGTTTAGAATCATCATTTAAAGGTAAAGGATAGTTTTGTGGAAGAGTTCAGGTGAGTTCCTCTCTTTACTCTGCCATATTGGCTGCATTCCAAGATATTTTTTTAACTAAAATGCAGTTTCTACAGTTATCTCAGTTAAATGTAATCTCATTCAATTTGGTATCATTTTGGCCTTGAAAAGAAGGTTTTACTCTCTGGCTTTGCCATTTCTTTTACCTTTCCCTCCAGACTCATTCCATTTGCTTTTTGATAATTAAGGTTTCAGTCAAGACACTGATTAAAATTTTGTCCAATTAGTGCTTCCTTAAATATTTTCTTCTGAATTAACTTTGGACTTTCATTTTTCAACAAGTTTCTACCCTTCTTTCATCTTTACCTTCTCAATACTTCTCAATTTCTTTTTGTTTACCAAATCTTTCTTTGCTAGGATTACATCAACTCATTTTTTGATACTCTTTGTAATATTCTTTCATTTCCTGTACTTAATCTAACTTCTCATATTTTAGCAAATTCTGCTAGTGAACTATGAATGAATCTATATTAACTCTTTTGGTACAGGAGGCAAATGAAGTTGACCACAGAAGCTGTGTGTGAGAGCCAAGTAATATGAATTGTAGAGTTCTGATGCTTCAACCATGCTTAAACAGTGATGGAATTCATTGTTTCCAACATGAGACTTACCTTTGACTTCCCAACGAATTCTTGCTATTCTGAATGAGCTTGCAAACAGTGGACATATTGTATACATGGCAATTCCTCTCCTAACCTCTTTGTGTTGCTTGAATCTAAGGATATTATTGCCTGTGATACCATCAGAGTAGACAGAAACCATATGCCAACACTACAGAAACCTGAAAACCTTAGATCAAAATGTGGTGATTGGGGCGGCTAGGTGGCACAGTGGATAGAGCACCAGCCCTGGAGTTAGAAGTACCTGAATTCAAATTGGACCTCAGATGCTCAATAATTACCTAGCTGTGTGGCCTTGGGCAAGACACTTAACCCCATTTGCCTTGCAAAAACCTAAAAAAACATGTGGTGATTATGCAGATTATATGCAATACAAGAACTAGTGCTTACTACTGGCAAGATGTGAAGTATGTCACAGACAAATAATTCATTAACATGTCAAACCCAAAGGTAGACAGATAGAAAAACCTCTTATATGTTAGAGGAATGTAGCATGAAAATGGTACAAGTAGTCTTCTTTGATCATTTCTTAGTCTAACTTACATTCATTCATAGTTCTGTAAAATGGTATCAGTCAATTAACCACCAAGTTCATGAAATTGCACTGGTCAATAATAATATTATTTATACAAAAAATTCTGTCAGCTCTTCAAACTTCATGCTGCAAAGTTCAGAGCAAGGGTAGTTGATTATTTCCTTGCAGAATATCAGTGCATTATTGAGACACATAATACCTGACAGACCATCAATTAATTCTGCTCCCAATAGGCTGACTAGAGCATTTCCAGCATTACATTCTAACTTGTCTTGCAAAACTTGATTCTGATTCAGTAACAAAGCAAAACATGAGAATCATCAGTATAGCATACTTTAATAAGACTAATGTACCAATGCATGCAAATGAGTGCTTTGAGTACTACCATAGACCGCAACAGTGTAAATTGTAACCCAAAAGCATTATTTGAAATGAGTTTTCTTATTGACAATAAAGCATGTTATGTCAAAAAACTGCATATTTTCCATATTTTCCGCAAGTTGTATTTATTATTTATTTGTTTCAATTTCATTTATAAGGTAGTTAGGAATAAAATCACAAATTAGAACTATAATTGGTGCCTTGTGAAATTCATATTTTGGCATAAATTTGATACAAAATGTTCAACACTGGAAGAAAAGGAAAAGAAAATTTCAGCTCCAAAAGAGTTAATCTATTTAAATAGCTTCCCTTTTTACTCTTCATTTTTACTGCTTTTCATCATGTCTTCATGATTTCATTCTTAAGAATTTATCATCTTTCTTTTGTTGCCTTTCTCCATAGAATTTTAGTTGTTAGAATCCTACATATATTTATTTGAAATTAATGCATCTAAAACTTAGGGGATGCCCCCTATTTTATAAATTTCCCTTGGTTCTCTCACAAGCTCTATGATATTCCTTCCCTCACCTCCAACTTTTCTTTCATTTCTGCTCTAGCCTATAGTGCCTTTATTTTGGTAAGTATCTAGTCCAGAATTGAACTTCTCTTCAAAATCCTAAAGAAATTGGATTTACTGGAGATATATTTTACCCCATTCTTTTCTCCATCCAAGAACTTTATATATATAAATAGATAGATATAATTATATCTATAGATATATGAGTATATGCATTATTTATTTATATGTATGATTGTGTATATATTACATGAACATCTGATAAGCACATAAATACATATTCATAGATACATGTATTCAAAGACAAAAAGCAAACAGTCAGCAAACCAGGAATAGTTTCATATTAAAGCACAAACAAAATCAAACTTTTCCTTCTACATCTCTGTTGGTATTTAAATTGAGTCAATTTAGTCATTGCTTTTACATGCCCATCTTAGCTAGAATTCTAGAAACAATAAAATATGGAGAATAAAAGCTTGACACAGGCAAAGAGCTTGGATTTCTCTAAGTAATTTATTTGGTTTATATGTCAAAACCCAAATCAAATTTTCAATTCACATTGACAAGGGCAAAATGTTTTATTTTTTCCTGATCTATTCATTCATAATCTAAACATTTTAAGAAATTGTTTTCTACTTACCAAGGTCATCTTCCTTTTGATTTTCTTATTACTATCAATAACTATCAATGCTTCTTCCTCCACTCTCACCATTTCATTCAATACTATTATCAAGTGCTAGTAATTCTACCAATGATACTCTTTCAAATGTCTCTTTTGTTTTCTATTTCTAGTACCACTGCTTTAGGGCAAGTCTGTCTTGTTTCCTCTCAATTCTACTGCATTAAACCTATAAGAAATCTTATGTCTAATATTTGCCTATTCAATTTAATGAATGCCTCTTTGTTTTCTATTAATGAAGAAACAAAATCTTTTGCCACATGGTCAAGTCCTGAACAACATGACCACTTTCTATTTCATCAACTTAAGTCACACATTTGCTTTTGAAATGTGCCTTATTCCAAACATTCTGGTCTTTTGGTCATAGCCTTTTATCTACAGTGTTTTTGCTCATAATACTATTTGTGTTTAGAATGCCAAATTCCAAACAACAAATTTTCAATAACTCTGATGTGAGGAATTGGCAGGCTGTTTTTCGAACAGCTCATCTCTTTTGGTCTCCACCTTTTGTCTAATTCTCATTTGTGGTTACAAGAAGCTATATTATACCTGAATTATACTATCTTGGCTGATAGTTTAAACCAGGAGAAGAGTAATCCTCAGACATCAAAGCCATTTATAAGTTAAGAAGATATCTACCATAAGTATTTGATGAATTCCCTAGGAGAATGAACCAATGAGTACAATCTGTTACAATAGCTATGAAAACAGCTGAAGGAACTACTGTGGAACACAAAGTTTGATTAGACAATTAAAATAAAGATATCCATTGCATCGCAGACCATATCCAGTCTTCTTGATTCTGGACTTAAATCCTAGAACTTTGATGACTCTTAAGAGAGTAGAACTGATGACTTTGTGCAACTCAGACTCCATTAAGTCTAATTCACTTGCAAGTCAAGATATCAGTTCTCTTCAAAACAAAGGAAAACAACAATGAAATGCCCTTGATTTTCTAAATAGCTTTACCTAAATTATCCATTCAGAAATTGTGTTTTCTCATTTTTAGCATAGTTCTTTGTATCTATTTATATAAGTATAATATATTCCATAACAATAAATCCAAAAATTTATTTAATGTTTAGAATATAACAAAAATTGTGCTACACAATAAAGTTATAATGACAAAATAAACAAGTTAATAAATAATTTACTTCAATTTAGCAATGATATATTTTCACTAATACAATTCATTTGTGTTGTATGTACATATATGTGTAAGTTTATACATATACTTAGGTACGTAGATATACATATATATATACATATATATATATATATATATATATATATATATGTTTGTGTTTGTGTGTGTGTGTGTGTGTGTGTGTGAGAAATGCTACTGCCAAAATGGGGGATCATCTCTAACACACATCCAATTTTTTAATAAAAAGGAATGTTAAAAATGTTTCATCTTTAATACATAGAAATATATTTATTATTCCTATACAGTTGAATTAGATCAGAAACATGCTGTAACAGATTGAAGTGAAAGACTCAATTTATTGAGAATGCAGTTTCATTCTCTTTTAGGACAATGGGAAGAGTATTGGATTTGAATTCAGAAAGACCTAGGTTTCAATCTTGTTTTACTAAATATATGTCCCTGAGTTATTCATTTATCCTTAATAATCTTCAATTTCTTCTTCTATAAAATTATAGGATTGGACCTGATAATACGTAAGGTTCTATATAAAGTTCTAAATTTATGATCCACTGTTTCATGCCTTGAGTTCAAATGCCAATTTGATCATGCACTACTTCTGTAAATTTGGCCTATTTACCTTATGGCTCAGCTTCAGAAAAGAGGCAAAAAATGAATTTACACACCTAAAGGACAACATTGACATTCACCAGTAGTTGAAGGAGTCAATTACAGTGAAAAAATCTCAATGAAAAACCATGCTCAGAGAAGAATCTTATACTGTATGGTAAGCTTTATTGGGATAAACAATCTGCATCAGATTTAAGAGAGAATTCTTTATCAGATCCAAAAATTGTGTGTAAGCTCCTATTTATTTATCAATATCAGTGTGGCAGTTAAAAAGTATGATTGAAATAACTTTAGGGTAATTAGTTAATAATTATGCTAACATTTTAATAAAAGTAATCAGTAGTGCACTCACTTGCCAAAGACCATTATGACAGCAAACTCAAGGCTTATATGCTCTTAGATGAGGAGTGTTTCTGAGAGTGTTAATCAACTCTGATTAGTTTACAATTAATGAGAGAATACATATCACAAATCAGATAGTAAATCTATTCCTGAATGGAACTTGGATTTTTTCACTTCCTTCCAAGTTACCCCTCAGTCTTGGGGAATTTAAATAATCTGTATTCCCTAATCATGCCTGAATGTTTCACTTTAGATTTGAAGTCTGATCTAGTTGATTGGATTAGTGATATCCAGAATGAAGAGAATATAAATACTATTTTCCATTAGCTCTATCTTTGAGAAATTGGTCAAGGAAACAGAATGAGAAAAAATTTGGGTCTCCCCAATTTTAATAATTGCATTAATACAAAAGAGAAATGATCATTTTTACCTCCTCAGTATTTATGTAGAGGAATTTTCTAAGTGCAAGAAGAAATTGGGTGTTAAAGAGGCTAATCCTAGAATAGGTATGAGTGTACACACACAGTGCACTTGGTTGAATGTCTCATTCAATCAGTGGTCAAAATTATTAACAGGTTCAGAATGATAAAAGAAAAGTATAACTTAAGATTACTTACAATTTTATGTTCACTAAGATTGTATAACTTAAGAGGCTCCATATTAGAGTCCTATCTTTTACAATTATAGTTTTAAGTAATCTATTTTTTTAAAAATTACTATTATCACAATTAGAATAGGAGTATTAAAATTTATTTTCTAACTGGAAAATCCAGTGTGAATTCTTTCCCCATATTTTAAGTCCAGAATGGAATCTTCTGATCTAATGAAAGAGATGTTTATAATTACACTTTTATTACATGATTACAATAAACCAGGCATTGTTCTAAATACTGACAATGAAAAAAAAAGATAGCCCCTGACTTCAAGAATCTCACATTCTAATAAGGGAAAAAATGTAACAAAAAGATATTAAAAGGGAAGAAGGTACACAAAAACTGGGCATGATGAATTTCTGCAGCCAGATGGTATTTTTTAAAAATTTATTTGTCATTTAGAGATAACTACAATAGGCTTGTTATAAAAGCAGGCTATCTCCCCTCTCCCCAGAAAGATAGAGAAACCTCATGAAAAATAGAGTGACAGAATAAAGAAAAAAATTTTATTTCAGTCTTTGTTCAGGTATCATCAGCTCTGTCTCTGGGATGGATCACATTCTTAATCACAAGTCCATCAGTGTAGTTGCTTCAATATTTTTTCCACAGTTGCTGTTGATAACTACATCTCCTCCATCTATTCCTCCCCAATCCTTTTTATTCTATTTTCTTTCTTCTTTCACTCTGTCCCTCCTCAAAAGTATGCGATGGTGCAGCCAAGTGGTGCAATGGACAGATAGAGCACCATCGCTGGAGCCAGGAGGACCCGAGTCCAAATCTGGATGCAGGCACCCAATAACTACTCAGTCATGTAACCCTGTACAAGCCAGCCAACCCCACTGCCTTTAAAAAAATATAGCTTGTTGTATCTGACTACTCTCTCCCACAATCTTCCATCTACTCTATCACCTACATCCCTAATCCCCTTCCCCTGACCCCCTTTCTCTCATCCCCTTCCTCTCCATTTTCCTCAAGGGTAAGATAGATTTCTAAACCCTATTGAATGTGCATGTTGTTTTCTCTCTGAGCCATTTCTGATGAGGATGAAGGCTCACTCATTGTCTTTCTGTTTCCCCCACTTCTACTCCATAGTAAAAGTTTTTTTCTTGACTCTTACATGAAATATCTTTGTCCATTCTACCTCTCCTTTCACTTCCTGCCACTGTTTTCCTTTATTGACTAGATCTTTATAATATAATATACCTTCATATTCAATTATCTTCTGTACCTTGTCTATATATGCTCTTTCTAAGTACTCAAATAAATGAGAAGGTTCATAGGCGTTATCAATATAATCTCCCCAATTATAAATTCAAGAAGTTCAACATAATTGAATCCCTCATAATTTGTCCTTCTCTATATTTCACCTGAGGCCTATACTTGGAGATCAAACTTTACATTCAGAGCTCTGGTCTTTTCAACAGAAAAGTTTGAAGATTCCCTATTTTATTGAATGTCCATCTTTTCTCCTGAAAGAGCATGCTCAGTTTTGCTGGAAAGTTGATTCTCAGTTACAGTCCAAGCACTTTTGCTTTGCAGAATATTATATTCCAAACCCTATGAACCCTTCATATATATGTATATATATATATATATATATGCTTCTAAGTCCAATGTAATCTTGACTGTAGCAACAAAATATTTGAATTATTTCTTTCTGACTACTTGTAGTATTTTCTCTTTGCTTGGGAATTATGTAATTTACCTAAAATATTCCTGGGAGGCTTTTTGGGGGGAGGAGGGGAATCTCTTTCAGGAGATAATTGGTGAATTCATTCAGTTTCTATTTTACTTTCTGCTGCTAGGAGATCAGGGTAATTTTTCCTGGAGAAACACTTTTAAAATGAAGTCTCTACTGTTTTTCTCATCATGACTTTCAGGTAGACCAATAATTTTTTAATTATCTCTTCTGATTAGTTGTTTTTTCAATGAGAAATTTCACTTTTCCTTCTGGTTTTTCATTATTTTGGTTTTGTTTGTGTCTTGATTTATCACAAAGTCATCAGCTTCCCTTAGCTCCACTCTACATTTAAAGGAGTTTTTTTTCAGAGAACTCATTTAGCTCATTTTCCATTTGACCAATTTTGCTTTTTTAAGACATTCATCTTATCATTGAGTTTTTGGACTGGGTTTTAACATGTTTTTTCCCCTGTACTTTTTTCAATTCCTTCACGAAGACTCTGACTTCATTTTCATCATTTTCCTGCATCTCTCTCGTTTCTTTTTTCCAGTTTTTCATCTACCTCCCTTACTTGATTTTCAAAATTTTTTGAGATCTTCCATAACCTGAGACCAATTCTTATTTTTCTTGGATGTTTTGACTTTGACATATTCTCAGTGTGTATTTTGATCCTCCATGGGACCAAAGTACATATCTGTTGACAAATTCATTTCTTTCTGTTACTCATTTCTCCAACCTATGGCCTAGTTATAATGTACTTTGCAAGCTTTGTAGTTTTGGGGGGAGAACCCAAAATTAGATGAGGAGTATTGAAATTTATTTTCTAACTCAGGAAAATACAGTGTGAATTTTTTTCCCTTATTTTAAGTCCTGAATGGGATCCTCTGATCTAATGAAAGATATGTTTATATTACACTTTTATTACATGATTACAATAAACCAGACATTGTTCTAAATACTGACAATGAAAAAATAGCTAGCCCCTGACTTCAAGAATCTCACATTATAATAAGGGAAAACAAAATATAACCAAAAGAGATTAAAAGGGAAGAAGGTACACAAAAACTGGGCATGGTGAATTACTGCAGCCAGAATTACTTCCATGTCTTATCCTGACCTGTGCTCTGGTCTAGGGATGATCATAAGCATGCCACTCTGCCCTGGAGCTGTTAGGAGAGTCCCTGTTCTGCTATGGCAATGGGGGGGCAGACTGCAACCTGGATCTGAGTATAGAAAAAGCAGCAAAGTTCTGTCCCAGGGATATTGGAGAGTCATCTACAGTCCCCCCAGTCCCCTAACCATCAGTGGACTAAGCACCCTGGAAGCTGTTGTTGGGTGCCTCCCTGCTGGGTGGCTCTGAAGGCCTGCTTCCATTTCCCAGTGCCATGCTGAGACCTGTGCTGCCCTGGGCTCTGCACTTACTCTGCCAGAGTTTTTCCAACAACTTTCCAAGTTGTCCCTGGTGATACCTGGGTTGGGAGGTCTAGAAATCCAGGTACCCCTAGAGATTCAGATGCCCCATGGGCTGTTCCTGGAAGTCTGGAGCTTGTTCACTCTGCCATGGCAAAGCCCTTACTATGCTGTGACCCCTTCCAATTCCACTGGAACAGAGCCTTCCCATGGATCTTCTAACTTATCTTGGACTAGAACAATGCTTCACTCAGTCTTTCGTTGATTTCTGTCACTCTAGAATTTGGTTAGAATAATAATTTAAGGTATTTAGAGCATTCTAGAACAAAGCTTCTGGAAATTCCTGCCTCCATTATGCCATCTTGGTTCTCTTCCCCTCTGCACCATGGTAAATTAAATAATGTCTCCCCTGGTACTTCTTCTTAATAAGAAACTTTCATAGATGCTCTCCTATGTCTACCACCACTCTTTTGACATAGAGGGAGGAAGAAGTACAAGTGGCAGGAGATACAGAGAAGACATGAGTTTCAGAGCTGTTTTGAATTTGTGAGATGAATTTCTGAAGAAAATGATAAAGTCTGTGTGTGCAACCCCTGATGGGAAATAATGAAGTATCTCTCCTTGTTATCATTCCTCCCCTTAAATATATGATGTAGGAATAACCCTATGAAAAGTAAACTCCACCCTCATCTGAACTGGATTCTCTTATTTCTAGGTTTGTCAGATTGATATATTCTGATATATTCAGGGATCTCAGAGATATTCTTGAAGGAAATCATGGAGAACCACATTGTGAAACTTCAAATGACCTCTTGTTCAATTAAAAAAAATGTTTGGATCTAATGCAATAAAGGTAGCTTCCAAAAGAGTTTCTTTGTAATTCTCACTTACCAATCCCTACTTGAAGTATTCTTCTATATTATAAGAGAAATTATTTCTGTGAGGTGTGACATTCCAAGCAACTATTTATAAAACAAACTATAGGGGGAGGAATACTGGAAGCTCATTATATAATAACTTTTTATATTTTATTTACTTTTTCAACTATATGCAGTGCTAATTTTCAAACAATCATGTTTTGCACATTTTCTCCCCCTTTCCCTTTCCTCTTTCTCACTCTGATAGGTTATATATGAAATAAGTATGTAAAACCAGGATATACTATTTTTAAAATAACTTCTGTATTTGAAACATAGCCAATTCAAGAATATTTTATATAAAGCATTTCTCCCTGTCTTAAACTGGCTGTTTCTCTGCTGGTCCTAGAAATATCTGCCCTCTATTATAATATGATGAGAATGCTGAGGTATACACAAAAGCAAGATTTCTGAAGTTAAGTGAAGAAATGTGTCAATTATGCATATTATTTGGAGGAGTTCATGATTACACAGGAAATGAGCAGGAAGGATTCATAGAATGAAATATATAAAAAATTATTGTTATGTTCCTACACCCATGGATAAAGAGGGAGATGAAAGGTAGTTGTACTTTTTTTTTGCTTCAGTATCTTCAGAATCTTGAAAGTATCATGATTCTAGGTGTTTGACAACTTGATTAATCTGAGAATATTTTGATCAAAATCATAGTGAAACTTCATTTGCTCTGAAGGATTTTCTGTCTCTTTTGTGGGTAAGATCAATCAGAGCTAGGATAAATTGAGTTACTCTATAGTGGAAAAGACATATCTTGCTACATTGTAAAGTACTCTGTCTTTTCTGACTTCAGTTAGAAAGTGCTGTTCAGAGAGCTAGAGGAAAATGGAAATACTTGGATCAAATAAACTAAGAAGTGGAACCATGTCTAGGATTCTTCTAATGGTAAGTGGTGATATATTACCACTAGCTAAGTCAATGTCTCTATAAGAGTATAAGCTGCATTTGGAGTTTATACACCTCCTTCTTCCTAGGAATTACCACTGTATTCTAATTTTCTACTAAAATGTACTGAGGAGGGAGAAGTCACTAAAACAGAAACCAAAATGGTTGACTATTGTATTGAGACATATGGCCTTCTAAATATATGCAAAATGCTATCTTGTACCTTTTACTACACTGTCATATGTAATTACAAATTTGTAGCTCATCTTCAGTTACTACTTTTAAAACTTATTTAAGGCTGTTGGATTAAGTGACTTACTTAAGGTCACATAGTTAGGAAATTATTAAGTGTCTAAGGCTGAATTTAAACTCAGGTCCTCCTGACTCCAGAGCTGCTGCTGTATTCACTGTGCTGCCTAGCTACCCCATTCTGTTACTACTTTTAAGAGAAATGAATATCAACCTTGTATTTTACAGTGCATTACAATTTTACTTTGCTTTAATATCTATTGACTATTTTGAGTATGATAACCATTATTTAATCAATAGCAATTAAAACTTTTAGTGCTTAGCCAATTACAATAACTTTTCCAAAGACATATACTGAGATAGGTCTAAATATGTAGATGAAATCCTATTCAACCTCCTATAATGTTTATATTGCACAGGGCATCGTTAATACTATCATAAGAGTTCTTTAAGTACTTTAGGTTAATGTGTGGGTCTTAATGCTTTTCCTAAATTCTCAGTTAAGCAGCTTTCCCACTGGTACACCAGAATTACAAAGATTATGTCTAGGTGGAAGTTTTATCATAAAAATGAATGAAAGAAAGAAGAAGAGAAATAGGAATAGGAGTTTGAAACAGTCTTTTGGACATGACTTTGATGATTTTCTTAATGGATGTCTGCAAGTCTATGTTAGAGTCTCAAGATGAAGAGCGATGAACTGTTCAACATGGAAGATGACTAACATGACAACGATAGTGTCAGTTTTATTTAGTGATCTCAAAAATAAAGGTATCTTCCTTGATATTATAAGCTTGAAGAATCATGAAGACTGATTTTTTTTTTTAATTCTACAGGAACATCAATACCCCAGATGAAGAAGAGCACTTCAGGGTTCACTTTGAAAACACAGTCAGGCTAGAGGATCTCCTGAAGGTTCAGATAAGGTAGAACAGAAAATGCCCTCTGGCCATGCTGGAGCTAAAACAAGAAAAGGAGACCTTTAGTGATGAGCATTGTTCCCATCATCAGGAAGGAATTCATGTGTCTTCTTAAGAGACTTTATCAGGATGCAAATGAGCAGGCTAATATAAGAACACAAACATTTAAGGTAGAAACAGACTGCATACTTCTCCCTAGGAACAACAAGAGTTCTCAGATCTCTGGAGACTGTCAGATTGTGATGGAGAAAAGGGGAACAGGAAGATTTGAAGAGATTTAATAATGTGGGCTCAATTATGATTGATTTTCTACCTCTGTTTATGCTCAAACAGCAGCTTTTCTTTTTTAGTACCCTTTTTATTTTATTTTTCCAATTAGAAATTATGCAAGTTTATCAACATTCATCCAGAGGCATATTTATAAATTCCACAATTTTTGTTGACCCTTCCTTTGTACTCCCCACCCCTCAGTGGAAAATAGTCTAGTGAACATTGTACATGCATATTTGCGTTTAAAATATCTACATATTAAGTAAGCATTTTCTGTAGGAGGAATTAGGAGTAAGGGAAAAGAAAGAAAAGAATGGAATGAAAAGGAAAAGCATAAGAGAAATTATTAAAAATTGAACAAAAATAATATTCATTCAGATACCATAGATTGCTTTGTTTTGGGAGGATTATTTGGTTATTTTTTATTGTTTTGAATTTTTTGGTCTGGATGTGGATAAAATCATCTATAAGAGGTCTCCCAGTGTTGTCCTAGCTCTCCAAATTGTTGAAAGGAGCTACATCCATAAAAGCTCATCAATTCACCATATTATTGTTAATGTGTACAATGCTTCCTCCCCTGAGCAGCAGTTCTTGTAGTTGAACCATTCATGGTTTCTTATAGAACAAAAGTACACCATAAAATTCGTATACCAAAATTTGTTGAGCCATTACAAGTTGATGGGCCTTCCCCAAATTTATAATTCTTTCCCACTACAAAAAGAGTTGTAATAAATATTTTAGAAGATGTGGAACTTTACCCCTTTTTATGATTTCATCTGGATAAAAACTGAGTATTGTATTGCTGAGTCAAAGGGTAAGATTGGTTTCATAGGTCATTGAAGAGAGTTCTATATTACTCTCCAGAATGGTTAAATGAGCTTACAAACTTCACTAAGAGTGCATTAATGACCCAATCCTTGCACAACCACTCCACAATTAATTGTTTTCCCTTTTTGTCATCTAGGCCAAACTAATAGGTGTGAAGTGGTAAGACATAATTGTTTTTAATTTGCATTTCACTAATCAGTAGTAATGAGCATTTTTCTTATTTTTAGGAAAGATTTTATGTATTTTGCATTTTACGGTTTCCCCCCTAATCTTGCTTCCCTCCAGCAACACCCCACAGAAGGCAGTGTATTGGTCTTTACATTGTTTCCATGATATACATTGATCTAAGTTGAGTGTGATGAGCAAGAAATCATATCCTTAAGAAAAGAAAAGTATAAGAGATAGCAAAATCTTGTAATAAGATGAAGTGGTTTTTTTTTAATTAAAGGTAATAGCCTTTTGTTTTTGTTCAAACTGCACAATTCTTTCACTGGATATAGATGGTATTCTCCATCACATATATCCCCCAATTTTTCCTGATTGATGCACTTATGGAATGAGATTGTCCATTAAGGTTGATCATCACCCCCATGTTGTTGTTAGAGTATACAATGTTTTTCTGGTTGTGATCCTCTCACTCAACATCACTTCAAGCAAATTCTTCCAGGCTTCCCTAAATTCCCATCCCTCTGGATTTCTAATAGAACAATAGTATTCCATGACATACATGAACAACAGTTTGTTAAGCCTTTCCCCAATTGAAGGACAATTACTTAATTTCCAATTCTTTGCCACCACAAACAGGAGTGCTTTGAACATTTTTGTACAAGTGATGTTTTTACACTTTTTCATAATCTCTTCAGCGTATAGACTCAGTAGTGGTATTGCTAGGTCAAAGGTTCTGCACGTTTCATTTTTTTATTTTTTTTAGGTTTTTGCAAGCCAATGGGGTTAAGTGGCTTGCCCAAGGCCACACAGGTAGGTAATTATTAAGTGCCTGAGCCCGGATTTGAATTCAGGTACTCCTGAATCCAGGGCCAGTGCTTTGTCCACTGCGCCACCTAGCCACCCCAGGTATGCACATTTTGATGCCCTTTGGGAAAAATTCCAAATTGCTCTTCAAAAAGTTTGGTTGAGTTCCTAGCTACACCAACAATGCATTAGTGTCCCAGATTTCCCACATTCCTTCCAACATTGATCATTGGCCTTTCTAATCATAATGGTCAGTCTGAGAGATGTGAAGTGATACCTCAGAGATGCTTTAATTTTGATTTCCCTAATAAATAATGATTTAGAGCAATTTCTCATATTACTATGGATCACATTGATTTCTTCATCGATAAGTTGCCTTTGCATATCCTTTGACCATTTGTCAATTGGAAATGACTTTTATTTTTTAAAATTTGACTCAGTTCTCTGTATATGTTAGAAAGGAGTCCTTTGTCAGAAATATTAGTTGAAAAAATTGATTACAATTTACTACATTTCTTTTGATCTTGGTTACAGTGGTTTTGTCTGTGCAAAAGATTTTTGATTTAATGTAAACAAAGTTATCAGGTTTTATTTGAATGATGTTCTCCATCTCTTCTTTGTTCATAAACTGATTCCTTTATTCAAAGATCTGACAGGTAAACTACTCCTTGACCTTCTAGTTTGTTTATAATATTGTTTTTTTATGGGTAAATTCAGTATCCATTTTGATCATATCTTGATATAGATTGTGTAGTGTTGGTCTAATCCAAGTTTCTGCTATATTAACTTTCAATTTTCCCAACAGTTTTTATCAAAAAGATAGAATTTTTATCCCAATAGCTGGACTCTTTGGGTTTATTAAGCAGCAGATACTATAATCATTTCCTACTATTGCACCTGGTCTATTCCACTGATCCACCACTCTATTTCTTAGCCATTACCAGACAGTTTTGATGACTGATGTTTTATAATATAATTTTAGATCTGGTAAGGCTGAGACACCTTCTTTTACACTCTTAGTCATTGAATCCCTGAAAGTTCTTGATCATTTATTTCTCTATATGAATTATGTTACAATTTTTTTCTAACTCATTAAAGTAAAGGCACTAAACAAGTACTTTAATTTTGGTAGAATTGTCATTAGTATTATATTAACTTGATACTTCCATGAGCAGTTGATGTTAGCCCAGTTATTTAAACCTGATTTCATTTTGTGAGAAGTGCTTTGTAATTGTTTTCAGAATTTTTGAGGTCTGCCTGGGTAGGTAGACTCTGAGGCTTTTTATATTGTCTGAGGTTACCTTGAATGCTCTTTCTCTTTCTAGCTCTTTCTGCTGTACCTTCCTAGTCATATATAAAAATGTTCAGGATTTATGAGGGTTTATTTTATATCCTGTGACTTTACTAAAGTTGCTGATCATTTCTAGTAATTTTTGAGATGATTTTTTTGGATTCTCTAGGAATACCATCTTGTCATCTGCAGAGTGCAAGTTTTGTCTCTTCCTTCCCTATTCTAAATCCTTCAAATACTCTTTCTTCTCATTGCTGAAGCTAGCATTTCTAATACAATATTGAAAAATAGTAGTTAATATAGTTAATATAATGCTTGTTGATGGTTTCAGGTAGATATTGCTTATTATTCCTAAGGAACAATCCATTTATTTCTACACTCTATAGTGTTTTAGTAGGAATAGTAGCTGTATTTTGTCAAAAGTTGTTTCAGCATCTATTGATATAATAATATGATTTCCTATAGGCTTGTTATTGATAAAATTAATTATGATAAATATTTTCCAAATATTGACCCAACCCTGCATTTCTGGGATAAATCCTATTTGGTCATAATGTATTATTCTAGTGATAACTTCTTTATAATCATTTTGCTAAGATTTTTTAGAAGATTTTTTGCATCCATATTCATCAGTTAGATAGGTCTATAATTTTCTTTCTCTATTTTAACTCTTTCTGGTTTAGGTATCTGTACCATATTGATGTCAGAGAAAGACGTAGCTGGTGTTGGATCTCCACCTATTTTTCCAAAGAGTTTATATAGAATTGGAACCAATTGTTCCTTAATGATGCATAGAATTCACTTGTGTATCCATCTTGCCCTGCAGATTTTTTTCTTAGGGAGTTCAATAATGGATTGTTGAATTTCTTTTTCTGAGATAGTGTTATTTAGGTATTTAGTTTCCTCTTCATTTAAGGTGGGCAACTTATATTCAGTCATTTCACTTAGATTGTCAAATTTATTGGCATAGAGTTAGGCAAAATAATTTCCTCCTCATTGGTGGTGAGTTCACCTTTTTCAATCATGATACTAACAATTTTTTTCTTCATTTTAAATCAAATTGACCAGAGTTTTTTTTTATCAATTTTAATAGTTTGTTTGCTTTTGATTTTATTAATTTCTCCTTTAATTTTGAGAATTTCAAAATTGGTATTTAATTGGGTTTTTTAAATTTGTTCTCTCTCTCAATTTTTTTAGTTGCATATTCAGTTCCTTGAATTCCTCATTTCTAATTTATTCATTTAAACATTATATTATAATTAATTTATAATTATATATAATATATAATTAATTATATTAACTATATTAACTTAATTGAGTGTGTGTAAGTTAACTTTAAGCCAAGTCAGATGAAAAGAAGATTCAGGTGGTTTTCATCTCCTCCCTTCTTCCTATCTATTGCAATAGGTCTTTTATACCTCTTAATGTAATGATATTTAGCCCATTCTATCTCTTCCTATCTCCTTACTGTCCTATTTTTAAGTAGGTATTGTTTTTAAATCATTCTATTTGAGTAACAGAAAGGTAAAGAGTGTCCATCCCTGATGGCTAGGTATATTCTCCCTAACAGAGTAACAATTTTCAACAGTTATTAGAGTCTTTCTCCCAGGTGAGTATATAGCAAGTTTCATCTTATCTGATACTAGTTCTTTTTTCTTTACTCTTTCATTTTTTTTTACCTTTTCATGTGTCTCTTGACCCTCCTGTTTGGTGTCCAAATTATAGATATAGATATAGATATAGATATAGATATAGATATAGATATAGATATAGATATAGATTTAATTTCTTAATTTGAAAACAGCTGGTTCATATTCATTGACCATTTATCATTTGGGGAATCATTTGTAATCTTATAAATGTCATTCAATTCTCTATATATGTTTGAAATGAGACCCTTATCAGAACCCCATCTGAGAAAATTCTTTCCCAGCTCTTTATTTTCCTTCAAATCTTGGCAGCATTGTTTTTAATGGTGCAAAATGTTTTGTTTAGTTAGTGTAATCAAAACCATTTATTTTGCAAATTATAATGTACTCTATTACTTGTTTAGCCATGAATTTATCCCCTTTCCATAGATTTAACAGATAAGAGAATTTCTTGATCTGTTCATTGGTCTTTATGTCTCACTCCTGCAATCATTTGAAACTTTGTTTGATAAAGGGTGTGAGATATGGATCTATGCCTACTATTTTCCAGTTTTCCCAACAAATTTTGTTGCATACAGTATTATTATCTTAGTAGCTAATGTATTTAGGTTTGTCAAATAATTTATTACTAGCTATTTAACTATTACTTTTTTGTACTCTTTCTAATCCATTGGTCTATTATTCTATTTCTTAAACCAGGTAGTTTTCTTGATTACCACTTTATAGAATAGTTTAGATCTAGTAGAACAAAGTCACCTTACTTTGCATTTTTTTCATAGATCTCTTGATATTCTTGACATTTTGTTGCTCCAGATGAATTTTGTTACTATTTTTTCTACCTTAGCAAAATAGTTATGAAGTACTTTTATTTGGTATGAAACTAAATACAAAATTTAATTTGGGTATAATTGTCATTTTTTATTATTTTAGCTCAACCTAACCATGAGCAATTTCCATTTTCCCACCTGTTCAGATTTCACTTTATTTGAATGAAGATTGATATGTGATTTTTTTTCATAGTTACCAGGTTTTTTTCTTGGAAGGTAGATTTCCAAGGGTTTTATGTTGTCTGCAATTCCTTTAAAAGACTTTTCTCATTCGATCTCTTAGAAATATTGATGATTCATGTTGGGTTTATTTTATATCCTGCTATTTTGCAGAAATTGCTAATTGTTTCAAGCAGGTTAAAATATTTTTGGGGGGTTTCTAAGTATATCATCATATAATCTGCAAAGAGTAAAAGTTTTGCTTCTAATTGCCAATTCTAATTCTAATTCAATTTCTTTTTCTTCCCTTATTTTTAATGCTAACATTTCTAATAAAATATTGAGTAGTAATGGCAACAATGGGCTTACATATTACACCCTTGTTCTTATTGGAAAGGTTCCTAGTTAATCCCCATTACCAATAATATTTATTGATTTTTTAGATAGATATTGCCTATTATTTTAAGTAAAATTCCATTTTCCCTATATTTTCTACTGTTATTAATAGGAATTGCTGTTGCATATATTCATTCATTCATTCATTCATTTTTGTTTGTGCAAGGCAATGGGGTTACGTGACTTGCCAGATTTGGACTCAGGTCTTCCTGACTTTGGTTTCGTACTCTATCCAACACACCATAGCTGCCCCTGATAGTGTATATTTTCAAGGACTTTCTCAGCATCTATTGAGATAATCATGTTTCTTTTACTTTTCTTATTGTTATATTCTATTATGTTGAGTGTTTCCAAATATTGAACCATTCTAACCTATCTAGTATAAATTCTACTTGCCATGATATATTATCCTTGCAATACTTTGCTATAATCCCTCCTCTAAATTTTTTAAAAAGATTTTTGCATCAATAATTACTTGCATTATTGGACCATAATTTTATTTTTCTGTTTTGTCTCTCCTGGTTTAGGACCTGCCTGATACTAGTGCCATAAAAGTTTTTTGTCAGAACTCCTTCTTCTCCTATTTATTAAAGTTTGTGAAGAATTCGAATTAATTGTTCCTTAAATGCTTTGCAGAATTCATTTTTAAGTTCATTTGGACCTGGAAATTTTTTTCTTATGAAGATTATTGATGGTTTCTTTAATTTCTTTTTTTTCTAAAATGGGATTATTTAACCAATTTATTTCCTCCTCTGTGTAGTTTCCTCCTCTGGGTAGTTCATATATTTGCATATTTTCATTCTATTCACTCAGGCTGTCAAATTTATTGGAATAAAGTTAGGCAAAGTATCTCCAAATTATCTCTTAAATTATCTCCTCATTGGTGATGAAGTCACTGTTTTAATTTTTGATGCTGATAATTTAGAATATTTTTTCTTTTTTTAATCAGATAAATTTGTAAGGGGATAATAGACAGAGTATGTGGCCATGAGGAGTTCATCCTGAGAGTCATTGAGACCTGGGACAACAGGAATGTCCATACCAGAGTGCTCTGAACTCAGGAAGGAGCTCTGGCCCTTCTCTCTCTTTGTTCTCCTGCCTTCCATCCTTACCTTGTTGAATATTCTCAGGAAGGACCTTTTGTCCTTATCCCTCTGCCTTTCATCCTCATCTTGTTCAAGTGTCCCAGGAAGGACTTCTGGTCCTTATCTCCCTACCTTTCATCTTTATCTTGTTGAAGATTCCACATTTTTCCAGGATACAGACCTTTTGTGGCATACCTGTTATACTTCCACAGGCCTGGAGATGAGGGATGCTGATACAAGGAGACTAGGCTTATATATACCCTTATTTCAACTATGTGAGTCAGAGATGTAGCATATACCTGCAATAACTCCTTGCTTATCTCTCACTGGCTGACTTTCATTATTGAACATGCGGGACATGTCCAGCGGAGCTCCCCAAAGAGTCATGTGAATTAGACTGAGACCTGGCTGCCCAGAGTGGACCTCAACATAAATTGAAGGTTTATGTATAATTTTTTTTTATAAAATCAACTCTTGGTTTTATTTATTGGATCAATGGTTTTCTCTCCTTTGATTTTCAGAATTTCTAATTTGGGATTTAATTCTCTTTTTCTAACTTTCTTAATTGCATACAAAATTTATTGATCCACCGTTAGTCTATTTCATTTAGAAATATAAAATGTTCCCCAAAACCTGCTTAGTGACATTCCAAAAGTTTTCCTATGATATCTCTTTGTTATCATTAACTTAGATGAAATGATTGATAATTTCTATGATTTGTTGTTTGATCTATTTTCCCTTTAAAATTAAGTTATTTAGTCTGAAAATAATTTTTGCTTTATTTTTCCATGGTCCTTTATTACATGTAATTTTTGTTTCAGTATAATCTAAAAAGTATAAATTTATTATTTATTTATTTATTATTTAAGTCTTTATTCATTTGATTGCAATGCTTTTATGCTTTACTCCATGCTCAGTTTTGGTTTAGGTGTCATGTACTACAGAAATAAAATTATATTCTTTTCTATACCCATTCAGTTTTCTCCAGAGAGCTATCATATATAACTTTTCTAAGAAGCACAATATTGGTCATCGTTTTAGTCTCCAAGTACTTGGATAATGAGGTGTTATGGCAGTAAAGGGGTATATGAAGTTTTACCCTGCCACCAACATAGCTTACTATATATTGTAAACATGATGACCCAGAAGATGAGTTCGTTCTGGTCCAGGCTTCAGTTATTTTCTTGCCTTTGCTGATGAGAAATAGGAGTCCTCGAGTACATATGGACAAAACAAAGCTGATTATCCAGAAACTACACTTGAAATACTGGGAGTGACTTCTTTGAGAATACTGAACTGCAACAGCACCTCAGAAACTTGAATATCTTGGTCCTGGATCTGAAGAAGGCTAAGCACACATAAAACTTGATGCAAGTCAATTATGAAGTGGTGGATCTCAAATGGGACAGCCAGGTAGAGGAGCTTAAGCTGCTAGGCTATTCCTCCTCACTACACCCCTAAAAGGACAGCAATAAAGAGGAAACAAGATAGTGGTGTTCCTGCAGAGAAGCAGTTCAAGTTCAAGCTGCCAAATTTGGAGTTCAAGGTCTATGTTTAAAAAGGCACCTGGGGCAAACTATGGTGCCAATTGTCAAAGGAGACAGATAAGTACACTGATTCAAATCCAAAAACACCAAGGAGGAACTCTTACATCTATTCATGATGCATTTCCAGAAGGATTGAGGGGGCCTAAAAGTACTTTGTTCTCCCTGTTACTACTTTCAGCCTTGATTCTTCTCATTCTCTTATTATGTTACAAATGTAATTATATGTTACATTGTAAAAAATTGAAGTATCAAAGTGTAAATAAAAGTAAATGTTGGATTGGTGTTTTCCCAGATCTCTGTCTCTCTCTCTCCCTCCTCTCTGTCTCCATCTGTCTATATAAAGATATGTATTTATAGTGTATCTATAAATACACATGCAAATATGCATACATATATTTTGTCATGCCTTGTAAATGCAAATTCCATAGTCTTCTTCGATCATAACATTAGAAGTCAGACAATCACAGAATTCATTGATAAAATGCATTGGTACATAATGCATTTATTTCATTAAGAATATAAAAGTGAATTTTATAATAATATCCCTTTGTAATTTCTTCCTTTAATTCATAACAATAGAAAACTGCAAAGTATTTTTATCACAGAACTATAAATGTAGAATAATTATTACCTTCTCTATATAAGTATCTTGCTGAATATTTTAATCTAAATTCCTTGATTTTCAGGAAATGTAATCCAATGAGAGTTCACCCAAATTATAAAATTATTTTAATAATAGTGTTATTTCAACACCCTGCATATCATATATCTCTGCTTAAAATAACTTCAAGTTTTCCAACATTACTAGTAATTAAAAAAATTGCTTCTCAAAGTAAGGTAATTACTATTAAAGAGTATCTGTCTTCAGAAAAACCAAGAAAACTTGTAAATCACTTCGTATTGCATCCAACTAAATAGGTAAATATTTGGGAGTTCTGCATTTAATGGAAACACAAAGTTGTTACCTAAAAAATAAACACAATTTGTCTTAGTGAAGGTATTGATAAACAAGAACTGGGAACTGGGTAAAGGAGCTAATATTTTAAAAAAATGTCTTTTAAGGAATATAACTCAGAAGAAGGTCAAAAGAATATAGAAAATCTTCATTGAAGAACTTTGTGTTGTTCTTGTAAAGAAAATGCATGACAAAGTACTTGAAAACTAAGTTGTTTTCATAATAATTCATTTTCCATACCTTACTCTGATAAAGAAATATTACCAATATTTCTGAATCACAGAATTCTGAGAAATAATAGGTGACAAAATTACTTTACAGAAAACTTGGTGAGTACAAAGTCCAAGTATCAAAAAAATACTTAAAAATTAAACTAAATGGGGGAATAGACAAAGGTGGGGTATAAATCTGTCAATATTTTACAATAAATTATATTTATCAATGAAAACATACAGTTGAACCTAACCATTTTGAATCATTATTTACAACATTAAGAAGTGGAAGTAGCATAAAGACAGAAAGAGTGGCTAAATCAGATCAAGAATAAAGATGGAAACTGTGTTATAGTCAACAAAATTTTTGACTTTGAAACATCAATGTATAAAATATATGGAATGAAAACTGGTAGAGGAAATCACTGACCAAATTACTGATGAAGAAAAGTGATCAAAGGTGACCAATATTTACTAATTCATATACCAACTTTATTATTTCCACAAAAATATTGGAATAATCAACAAACTAAACAAGCTGTCCTTGTTGAAAATGTGATTAGTAAAGCTATCACAGCTCATTCTCTAGAGTTGACCTAATTCATAGAGTGGTTTATCTTAAAGACAAATTTAGAAAAGACAAGGTGCTACATTGCTAACTTTTTTACTTTAAAAATAATTTTTATGATGGGGAAAAAATCATATTTTGACATGACAAAATTTAATATTACACTGTCAAGGGATCACTTCTTGTTAATGTTAACATTATATAAGTTTTCTTGAAAAACATAAAAATGGATTTTTTAAAATAACTCTTTCTTTATTAATGACAAGAATAACACAAAATAGAAAGATATGTACTCATCAAAAATTTTGGTCAGTGCTAAGCACCTTGAATTTTGTTGCTGTTGTTGTTGTTTTGTTTTGCTGTTACAAGAAAATGGAGTTAAGTAACTTGCGCAAGGTAATAATTAAGTGCCTGAAGTTGGATTTGAACTCAGTGCCACCTAGCTGCCCCTTGAATTTCTTTTTAAATTGAAATCATATATCTCTTCAAAGTTTCATTGAGAAGGAAACATGCACATCTAGTGTAAAACTGGAAGTATGTCTGCTTTATTTTCATTTACCATTCCTTTTATTATATTACTATCCCTGCTTATACTATGGCCCTCAAAATGTAAGCAATATATTTCAGAATTAAATGAAAAATGTTTGTTTTTATTAAGATTATTTAGCATATTCTGTACCCTAAAACTAATGTTCTTAAAACCCAGAGGCTACTATCTACCATTAATAAGCTAAGCAGAATCAAATTCCATTTAAAAACTTGTATATGTAAATTATTTGGGATTTAATAAGAATGGTACTGCCATGAGTCTGAACAGATGTTTAAAAATTTAGCTGAGTATGTTTATTCATTCTAAATATGTTTACAGAATCTATTGAATTCTATTTTCTCAAATGAATTTGCATGGGAATGTATGTGTGGGCCTGATTCTGCCATCCTTAATCAAGCAAAACTGCCACTGGCTTCATGAGGAATTATATTTGGGTGGGTTATGGCAGAGTCAGGTCCATGGAGAGTTTTTAGCAATGATAGTAGCAAATTTATCTGTCACCATTAGAAATTCAATTGTGAAGCTGATGTTTATAACAAGTACACAACAGCAAAAAAAATTATCCATCAGAATTTCTCTATTCTAGATTGGCTTTGTCTATGTAGCAATAGTTACTATAATAATAAATGGAATCCAAAGCTTGATATTTTTCTTCTTAGTTAGAAGTCAAATTCATACCTCTGCACTAACATCAATCTGTTATGACCTTGGGTGTAACTTTCCCTATTTACAAATATAAACTTTCCTCTGAATCTCTATCAACTACAAAGTGAATGATTTTGAGTCATTTTAAGTATACTCAATATTCACTTTGGAAATATTGTTTCAAACTTTTTCTTTTCATAGGCTTCTAATAACAAAAATGCTTTTTAATTACCATTCTTTTTATAATGGAGGTGGTTTGAACTTGGTTTTCATAACATTTTATAACTATGGAATGCTTATCATTGTATAGCAAAATCCTTAAAAATCACTCTAACATCTAACATCTTCTAAAATCTGAACTTTTTATTTCTCAATTGTTCATCTTAAACTATCAGTTCTCTCTCCTGTGTCCATTTTTTCTTCTCAAATCTACAAATTTAGCCAAATATACATTTTCAGTCTTTGAAATCTCAGTACTGACATTAAACTGATTTTTTTGTTATTATAGAATTTTAAAATGTTTGAAGAATTCAATTTTACCACATCACTTCCCTTTTTACATCAAGTTTTTTCATATATATATATATGTATATATACATATATATATGTCTGTGTCTGTGTCTGTGTGTGTGTGTGTGTGTGTGTGTGTGTGTGTGTGCATGCATGTCTAAAGAGTATGACTTCTGATGCGATGATATTTAGGGATCTTTCTGGTTATATTATTTTTTGAATCTGTAAAATTCTATTTTAGTTTATACAATGAGCTAAAGAACTTAGATGATATCTATTTCCCATGCCCTGGAATTCTCTAAGTATTTCTATTTTCTTTTTTATCTTCTTTTTATATTTACTCTCATATCCCAGAGTATTCTTTTATACTCTGTTCATAACGTCCTTGACTTTTCAAAAAAAGGGGTCTTTTGGTTGTATCTTTTTTTTAGGTTTTTGCAAGGCAAATTGGGGTAAGTGGCTTGCCCAAGACCACACAGCTAGGTAATTATTAAATGTTTGAAACCAGATTTGAACCCAGGTACTCCTGACTTCAGGGCCGGTGCTTTATCTACTGTGCCACCTAGCCGCCCTGGTTGTGTCTTCTTTTAAACAATTCAAAAGGTGTCCTGTTGTGTCAAGAATTATCCACATGAGGACACTTAACAAATACACTTTTGATTAAAGTATGCTCTCAGGAGAAATAAAAGAGGCAGAAGAAAATGACAGAAAAGGCAGAAAATGGGGAAAAGCAAAATTGCATGACAATTTTTTGCAATTCTATCACATATAATTTATAACTCATTTATTATATATTATTTGAGGTTTAAGATCATTGGGTAGAGTAGTTGACAAGCTTTCTATTTATTTAGCTAAAATGCAGTTAGTGGTCAATATGTAGAACAAACAATCAGAGAACAATAAATTAAATGGACTTAGTAAGAATAGTTAACTTCTGGTCCCCAAAGCATCAAACATGATGTTTTAGAAAGGAGAGCATAGTCTATTTTGAACCATCTCCAGAAAGGGAAATTCTACAATCTATTTTTGTCTCTCATTCCTTTGACAAACTTCATGGTCAAAATTTTATTTATTTGTAAATCTCATAACTCCCAAGAGATACTGATGATGAAATTATGAAAGTTTTTTTTTTTCATTTTTAGCCATATTTTTTCAATGCTTGGACGAAGCCCAACGTTAAGCTATTGAAATATATGTGCATTCTTATGGGGGATATTTAAATTGAGCTTAAAATTGTAAGTAATATTTACAAAAAAAATTGTCAATATATTAGAGTTTATTTTAAATCTATTACTAATTTATATCTTATTTCCTAAGAAAAACTCTTAGTGTAAAAGAAATTGTAGAGGAGTAAGTAGCCATAATCAGATCCATGACTTGAATTTCAATCTTGTTTGTGACGCTTAGGAATAGATAAGTAAGTCACATAACTTTTAAAACCATACAATGCTAATCAGAAAAAATGGGAACAATGTTAATGGTACTCAATTCACAAATATAGGGATCCTATGAAATAATTTATAAAAAAGTATTTCACAAATGTTAAATAAAACTTTATTAATATGTATCATTATTTTAATATGAAGTATTTACTGGCAATTTTAACAACTTTCATTTATTTTTCTAGTAGGAAGTAAAAATATTATAATGGTGGCAAGAATGGGGAGTGTCATCAGACTTTGCTTAAGATACACTTGCAAGATACTTTGAAGCTCATAAGATCCCTCAGACCTTATTTGTTTATATACATATTCCATTATTTAAAACAGCCATGCCATTTAGAAGAAAAATGAATTAGAAATGGTCAGAACTATTAAAGAAAATTCATAATTCTAGAATGACTAGCTTCAACAGGAGTGACTTAAATGAGAAAATGAGATATGATTAATTTGATACTGTTTCTTATATTTTGAAAATATTTTAACAAATAAGTTTTCTCTATTAGCCAATTGACACAGAAGGAAAGCATCAAACAAAAAGAAAAGATTAATATAATAATGTAATCAATTAGATTAGAGGGTTTTTCAAATACTGCATATTTCTTTTTTTTAGTTTTTCTATTTTGTTTTTTGTTGGGTTTTTTTTACAAGGCAAATGGGGTTAAGAGGCTTGCCCAAGGCCACACAGCTAGGTAATTATTAAGTGTCTGAGAACAAATTTGAACCCAGGTACTCCTGACTACAGGTCTGGTGCTTTATCCACTGCGCCACTTATCCTCCCCTAAATACTACATATTTCAATTGCCATTTATCTATAAGTTTGTCTAAATATGAATGAAACTTTCATAGTCTTAAAATTACTTCTCCAAATATATGGTAAAACAAGTATGAAATAATTTTTGTGGCCTTAAACAGGGTAATAAAAGACTGCTTATTCAACTTTTAGAAGGAATTAAATTCTATGGGACAACTCAGAAAAAATGTCATGTTACTATAATATAATAATATTTGTAGTTTGTAATAATATAGAGTACATATACACATATATAATCACACATGTGTAATAGACATATATACATGAGCAATAATTTATGTTTCTATATGCAAATTCTAGCTAATCCCTGAAGCACAACTTGACTTTAGTATTTATATTCCCCATTCTCTTTACATCCTTACATCATATATTTCTTATAGTTTTTTTTTAATTTTAATGATGTAAAATAGAATTGGCTGTGTTTCCAATTCCACTGGTTTCTATAGACTATACAAATACTATGTTAACTTTGTTTTTTTCTTAATTCTGGATTGAGCATTTTGGTTTCAGTCATTAAAAATAATTTAATTGTTCCTTCATGAATGAAATCTGTATTGTTTTCCAGATTCATTTTGTTTTTTAACCAAATTCTAAAACTAGAATGCTAGATTATGTTGAAGGGCCAGGACACAAGGATGACAAGTTCTCCAAGTTCTCCAAGAACTTCTAGATCTCCATTTATACAGCAGAATACAAGTGCTTAAATATCCTCCCCAGTCCCTGATCCACTCCCACACCCATGGCACTTAGTAAAACAATATTCTGCTGCCCAAGGACACCAGGTGATGAAGATTTACAGTACTCCCATGCACAATAGTCACTAACAAGACCCCTGGCAATGCACTCACACAATGATAGTATTATCCATTGTCTATGTAAAAACAAATTATATTTACGAAATACGAAATCATGCAAATTATGAATGAAATTAATCCAAAGCAACAAAACTGGTAAAAAATTGAATGCAACCAGAAAAGGTTGTTAATTTTAGTTTTTGTTGTTGTTGTTGCTGCTGTTGTTTTTTTTATCAAACTATATTGCTAGACTGAAAGGGGTAGAAAATTGCTATTCTCTTTATCATATCATTGCCATATAAATATATATATTTATATAATTTATATTATTTATTATTACATTACATTATTGAGATTTTCTTTCAGGTTGATTCTTTTGTTTTACTAGATGAATTAATAATGAAGCAGATAGCAGATAGACAAGATTCAAGTTGAATTTATAATAAATAAAATGCCACATACTTAACCACTATATTCAAGGCAATAGGAAGAAATGATTAAATGGGATGTGAACATAGTTTGTATTTGTACTGCCCAAAAGAGTTTCAAAAATATTAATCTCCTTTTATTTTATTGGAGATTCACAATAAACCTAAATGGTAGGTGGGGAAGATGTTATTATTCTTTTTTAAAGGTAAGGTACTAGATGATTTGCAAAGTGCTTCCCATATGTTATCTCATTGAATCTTCTTAATAACCATGTGTGAGAAGTGATAATATTTTCATCATGTTATAGATGAATAAACTGAGGTTTAGAGAGAAATAACTTGCCCAAGGTAATAGAGTTTATAAGTAGCTAAGGCAATACTCAATCTTACATCTTCCTGATACCAAGTACACCATTGTGGACTATGTACTATATCATCTAGTTGCTTTGGGGAACATAGTAAGTCAGTGAATAAAAGGATATTGTACTATCATATAATTTGAGGATTGCAGGCAAACTCAGCAGCTGTTCAGTCCAAACCTTCCACAGGAATCCTCATAATAACATATCCCAAAATTTATCATCATGACTTTTCAAAAATAGTAACAAACCATCATTAAATGTACATCTTTCCACTTTTGGATAGCTGTAATTGTTGGAAAGTTTCTTTCTTGTTTGTCTTCTTATATGTTTGTTTATTTCCCTTACCTAAGATTTTTTTTTTCTCTTCCCAATTACCATCCCATTTGTTGTTCTTTGGAGAAAATGATTAAGCTGACTGAATTTGCCTGACTGAATACTTTCTCCAGCCCTCAATGAAAGTCTTGAAAGACTGGATAATATCTCGTAATATCTTTGTAATAAGGAGTCTTTTTTAGTATGGGATGAATTAGAAAGATTCTGTAGCCTTTTACTACTGTGAATTTTACTGATACTATATTTCTGTTGAATATGAATAATTGCTATCTGAACTTCTCAATTAAATCATTTCTCAATAAAAGTGTTGGTGCTAACAGCATTATTTTAAATGCTTTAGAAGGATAAACTTCATATTCCATATGGCTGAATTAAGTATTTTAATGATTTTTAAAATGTAGAATTAAAACTCATGAAATTATATGACCCACAATCTAGTTCATATATTTTATTTTTTTTGACATCAATCATTTCATATACAGAATTACATGGATTGTGAATCAACTGACACACAAAATAAAGAATTTTAATTTTATATTTTAAAATGATTAATAATTTCTAGAATGTACATTAAGATTCACAGATATTATGAAATTAGAAATTAGTCATTTTACCTCCAATTGAGGTCTAAATAATGATAATTGGAATGTAAATAAACAGTGCACATTTTAAAGGGTTTCTACTAGACAGACAGACCTTTCATAATCTATCAGAGGAGAATTGGGTCAAAAAAAATCTTCTCACATTGATTTCCTCTTTTCTTACAGGTACTTTTTATTTTCTATTCCAAGCCAGAAGGAATAATTGTTTCCACAATAATTTATTAAGTAACCTTTATTATTCCTCTACTATGTACCAAATACTGTGCTACGTGCCGGAGATACAAAAAAAAGTCAAAAAATAATTGCTTCTTTTAAAACAGCACATAATTAGGCAGGGGATGATAGTAGAGCAAATATGCAGACAACTAAAACACCAGGATTTATAAAGGTTGTTCAAGATAAACTATAGATTAACATGAACTTTGAAATAGAAACAATTACTTGATGATATTTTAAAATGATAGTCATCTTTTGACCACAAATAGTCACAATAATTTGGTAGCTTTCTAAGATATCTTACTAAATAAATTCTTCTCTAATGTGTTCATAAAGTCTCAAAAGATAGGGGGATTTCTAAACATGCAGAGCCCAGTTGGTTTAATGAGACTCATAGTATTTTAATATGCACACAGAAAAAAAATTCCAAACATTCTATAAGTCTTTTAAATTTGAGACAACCATATGGATACACATTATAGTTTCAAATATATTATTTCTGTAATCTCCAAAATATGTTATATAAAATTAATAAAATCAAAAATAAATTAAATTAAAATTAAAAATAAAAAATAATTGATATTATTTTATTGTGAGCAATGAAACCTAACAATTGCTTCTCAATAACTTTCTGCAGTATATTATATGGAAATCTAACTAACAAGAATAAGATAATTCTTTTATGAAGTCATAAGACTCATGACCATGAGGCTCAAAGGACAAATAGACTCTGCCATGAAGAAATGATTTCCCATAAAATAATGAATAGGAATCATTTATCATCATCATCATCATCATCATTATTACTATCATGCATGCATAGCAGTCCCAAGATTTGTAGTTAATTAAGAACGATCATCTATCCACTTTTTTCTGAAGTGGGATATTTTGTGACTACTTCTAACTCTATTCAAATCTTTGATATGAAAGTGGAGAATGATAGACAAATTTCAAGTTATTTCAAATAAATGATTTCTGTCTATTCAGCTATAAATAAATCTCAAAACTGATGTCGGCAATATTATTTGATTGTCCAGAGAACATTCATTTAGTCATTCTATCTGATGAAAAGTGTTTAATTAATGTTAATTCAATGATCCATTTAAAATTGAATCCATAAATGCAGAAAGGTGCAATGAAACAATTATATATCACTATTATGCTATGCATTAATACAGTAGACATCATCACTAACCCAACTCTCACCCCCAAAAGTAACCACTTGTACACTTAGTTTTATTTTTAATTTCTGAAATTTTATTTCGTCCAATTACAAGCAAAAATAGTTTTCAACATTCATTCTTTTGCAAGATTTTCAGTTCTATATTTTTCTACTACTCTTCTGTACCTCTCCTCTCTCATTGTAGAAGTGAACAAGTTAATACAGTTTGAACATGTATAATCATGTTTAATGAATTTCCATATTAATCATGATGTTAAAAGAGGATTTAGAACTATAGAAAGCAAGAATAAGAAAGAAACAAAGGGGATTTTAAAAAGTGACTATAAAATGATCTGCTCTGCATTCAGACTGCATAGTTTTTGTCTCTGGATGTGGTATTTTCACTGATATGTCTGTCAGGATCATCCTTGAACACTAATCTGTTTAGAGGAGCTGTCACAATATGGTTGTTAATGTGTATGATATTTCCCCTGTTTCTGCTCATTTACCTCAGCATTAATTTATGCAAGTATTTCCAGGCATGTCTATATTTGGCCAATCATAATTTCTTGCACAATAATAGTATTCCACAGCATCTATAAGTTGCTAAGTCATTCCCCAATTGAAGGGCATTCCCACAATTTCCAATTCTTGGCCACTAAAAAAAAAGGGCTGTGATAAATATCACACATGTGGGTCCTTTCCCTTTTTAAAGATCTCTTTGAGATGTAGACCTATTTGTGTTCTTATTGGTTCAAGGGGTATTCGCATTATAATTGCTCTTTGGTCATAGTTCAAATTTCTCTCTGGAATAGATGCATTAGTTCATCACACACCCACAGTGCATTAGGGCCACAGTTGTCCCACATGCCCTCCAATGCAGATCGTTTTCTTTTTTTTGTCATATTAAGTAATCTGGTAGAAGAATG
This sequence comes from Macrotis lagotis, assembly GCF_037893015.1. NCBI lineage: Eukaryota > Metazoa > Chordata > Mammalia > Peramelemorphia > Peramelidae > Macrotis > Macrotis lagotis. The sequence goes on along the minus strand of NC_133666.1, from coordinate 478,961,282 downwards.
ATGGTATATCAAAATTATTTCAATTTGCATTTATCTAATCAATAGTGATTTAGAACACTTTTACATATGACTTTAACTTTAATTTCTTCATATGGAAACTACTTTTTTCATTTCCATCAACCATTGTTCAAAAAAAGGAATGACTTGTATTCTTGTAAATTTGACTCAGTTCTCTAGATATTTTAGATATGAATCCTTTATCAGAAACTCTAGCAATGAAAATTGATTCCCTGCTTTCTGCATTCCATCAGATATTGATTGTATTGGTTTTCATTTGTGCAAAACCTTAGATAATTTAATATAGTCAAAATTATCCATTTTTCATTATATTATGTTATGCATCTCTTGCTTATTCATAAACTCCTTCCCTCCCCCATAGATGAGTCAGATAGACTATTCTTTGTTCTCCTAATTGGTTTCTGGTATCACCTTTTATGTCTAAATCTTGAACCCTTTCGTTTATATTTCATAATAGAGAGAGAGGTGCTGGTGTATGCCTAGGTGACTCCAAACTATTTTCCTGTTTTCCAGCAGTTTAGGTGAAATAGTGAGTTCTTATTACAGAGACTAGTCTTTCAGTTTATCAAACTGTAGATTACTATAGTCATTTACTACAATTTCTATTGTAGCTAATCTATTCCACTAACCCACTTCACTGTTTCTTAGCCAATAGCAGTTTTGATGACTGCTGCTTTTTAATATAGTTTAATATAGTTTTAGATTTGTTATGGCAAAGATGCCTTTCTATGCATTTTTTCATTGATTCCCATGATATTTTTGATCTTTTATTCCCTCAGATGAATTTTGATAATATTTTTTGGGTCTGTAAAATAGATTTTGATAGTTTGATTAGTTTGGCCCTGAATAAGTAACTTATATTAGATAAGATTGTCATTTATTTTATATTAGCACAGATTACCCAGAACACTGACATTTTTCCAATTGTTAGTGTCCAAATTTATTTCTGTGAAAAGTGTTTCACAATTGTGTTCATGTAGTTTCTGGTTTTCCCTTGAAAGGTATATTCCCAAGTATTTTATGTAGCCTACTGTTACTTTAAATGGACTTTCTCTTTCTTTCTCTTTCTTTCTGTTGGACATTGTTGGTAACATGCAGAAGTGCTAATGATTTATGAGAGTTTATTTTATATTCTGAAATTTTGCTAAAACTCTTAATTGTTTCAAATAGTTTTTGTTGACTTTTTTGGAATTCTTTAAGTATGACAGTATAACATCTTCAAAGAGGGAAAGTTTTGTTTCCTATTGCCTATTATAATTCCTTCAATTTATGTTTCTTGTCTCATTGTTAAAAATATCATTTATAATACAATATTAAATGATAGTGGTAAGAATCGACATCCTTCCCCCCCCTCATCTTACTGAGGATGTTTTCAGAGCATACTCATTACATGCAATATTTCCAGATGGCTTTAGATAAGTACAGCTTAGCATTATAAAGACCAATCCATTTACTCCTGTATTATCTAGTGTATTAATAATAATAGTTGCTGTACTTTTTTCAAAGATGCTTTCAGCATATATTGAGAGAATCATATGACTTTTGCGAATTTTGTTATTGATATGTTCAATTATACTGATGGTTTTCTTAATATAATATATATAATATATAATATTATTATATTATTAATTATATTATTAATTATATCATTATATACTATATTATATATAATTATATATTAATTATATAATATAATTATATTATTAATTATATTACTAATATAATAATAACATAATATAATAATATTATAAATCCTACCCAAGTTTCTTGCATCATTTTAGTGATAACTTCGTACAATATCTTTGCTAAAATTTTATTTAAAATTTTTGCATGAATATTCATTATGATATTCCTCTCTAATTTTCTTTTTCTGTTTATGTTCCTCCTAATTTGGTATCAGCATGTTGTTGTCATTAAAGAAATTTGGCCGTTCATCTAGATGGAGCAATGGATCGAGCACCAGCCCCCGAATCAGGACTACATGAGTTCAAATCCAGTCTTAGAAACTTAATGATTACCTAGCTTGTGGTCTTGGGCAAACCACCTAACCCCATTGCCTTGCAAAAAGAAAAAAGAAAAGAAAAGAAATTTGGCAAAATTTATTTACTTGTTTTTTCAAGCAGTTTATATAAAATTGCAATTAATTCTTCTTTAAATGTTTAGTAATATTTATAAATCCTTCTGGTCCTGAATAATTTTTCTTAGGAAATTTTATACTGATTTGTTCAGTATCTGTTTCTGAAATGGAGTTAAATAATTTATTTCTTCATCTAATAATCTGGGCAGTTTTCATGTTTTTTGAAATTATGCTTCTGAGGCAGAGTCAAGATGGTGACAGGAGAAGAGCCTCTCTTAGGTGCTTTCTCTAGAATATTTCAAAACTCATAAAATAATTATTCTAACTAAATTTTTGAGAGACAGAACCCACAGAGGTATCCACTAAGGCAATTCTCCAGACCAAGGTAACCTGGAAAATAGTGGAAAGGCTCTGCTCCACCAGCGTAGGGGGGCAGCTCATCAGAGTATAGGAACTTCAGCCTCTGGGAGGCAGCCCCAGGGTGCCTAGGAGCCATGGTTCATGTTAGCAGGGGCAGTTTTCTGACCTACACCCTGGGGAGCACTGGGGACAACTTGGAAGATCAGCATGGGACCTCTGTCAGAGGGAGCATGTGAAGCCCAGTCCTCAGAGCACTCAGCAAGGAGTGGTGGCCTCACAGCCCAGATCCAGGAAACAGAAGCAGGCAGAGCCGGTAAGCAGGAGCCCATAGTCAACTGAGCCTTGAGTGCTAAGCCTACGAAAGGTAGAGGAGTGGAGAGAGACACCTGAGGTCTGTCTTCTGTACCTGGAGCAGGACTCTGGGGCTCTGACCACATTCATATAATGATCACAGTCTAGGATCCCCCATAGAATTAGCCCACCCCACCTCAGCACCATGGCAGAGGGGTGCACTTGTGGTCATTCACAGACTGGGACAGAAGACACAGCTTCACACACTGAGATCCTGGTTGGGGTGTGTGTCCCATTAATACTCAAAAGCTCAGGAAGCACCCCAAAACCAGGCACAGGCTGGAGAAAATAAGTAAACAGAGAAAAAAGAGGAACATCATTGAGAAATACATTGTCTGTGATCCCAAGAAGGATCAAAACACTCAGTCTGAAATGAGGAAATACAATCTCCTGCATCTAAAGACTGCAAGAGAAACAGAAATTTGGTTCATTTTTTTAACAGAGCTCAAAAAATATTTTGAATATCAAGTAAGGGAGATAAAAGAAAAATTGGGAAAAGAAAAAAAGAGATGCAGAAAAAACATGAAAAGAAGTCAGCAGCTTCGTGAAAGAGATCCAAAAAATGCAGAAGAAAATAACATGTTAAAAACCAGCATAGGTCAAATGGATAAAACAGTTCAAAAAGTTATTGAGGAGAAGAATGCCTTAAAAAGCAGAATTGGCCAGATGTTAAAAAGAGATAAGAAAGCTCTCTGAGGAAAATAAATCCTTTAGATCTAGAATGGAGCTAAAGGAAGCTGTTGACTTTACAAGTAGTCAAGATGCGGTAATTCAAAACCAAAAGAAAGAAAAATTAGAAGAAAATGTGAAACATCTCATTGAAAAAAACAACTGATCTTGAATACAGATTCAGGAAAGATAATTTAAAAATTACTGGGATACCTGAATGAATGTCAGGATCAGGAAAAGAGCCATGACCTCATTTTTAAAGAATTCCTACAAGAAAATCACTCAGATATCCTAGAAGCAGAGGGCAAAAATAGAAATTGAGAGAATCCACAGATCTCCCTATGAAAGAGATTCAAAAAATGCAGAAATATTATAGCCTAGTTCCAGAACTCCCAAGTCAAAGAGAAAACATTACAAGCAGCCAGAAGGACACAATTGAAATATCATATAGCTGCAGTCAGGATCACACAGGACTTACCAACAACTACATTAAGGGCTCATAGGATGTGAAATATAATATTCTGAAAGGCAAAAGAGCTCAGAATGCAACCAAGAATCAACTACTCAGAAAAATGGAACATCCTATTCCATGGAAAAAAGATGGACTTTCAATGAACCAGGGGAATTTCAAATGTTCCTGTTGAAATGGACAGAGCTAAACAGAAAGTTTGAAGTTCAAATACAAGACTCCAGTGAAGCATGGGGGTAGAAAATAAGGATAAAATATGAGGGACTTAATGAGGATGAACTACATGTTTTCCTGCATAGAAAAATAATACTGATAATACACATAAAAAACTTCTCATTTAATAGAACAGCTAAAAGGATCTTTTATAGATGAAGCACAGGAGAGAGCTGAATTTGAAGATACAATATAGTGTAAAAATGGAATCAATGGCTAAAAGGGAAATGTAATGGGAGTAAGAGAAAGGAGAGCTGGAAAAGACTAAGATATTTCATATAATAAGACTTTTATTACAATGAGCTATTGCAATGATATGGAATGGGGAAGGTGAGGGGGAATGAGGGAATCTTCCTTCTTATCAGAGCTGATTCAGAGAAGAAACAACAGAAACAACACACACACAAACACACACATATATATATATATATATATATATATATATATATATATATAGTCAAAGGGGTATAGACATCTAGAGTAATAAGGAGAGAAGAAGGACAGGGGGAAGGGGGTGCATATGAGTGATGGGAGGAGAGGGTGGACCATGGGGGAGAATGGTAAGTTATAATACATTTTCTTTTTTACTTCTTGCAAAGGGATGGGTTTGGATGGCCTGTCTAGGACCACAAGGTCGGGTGGTTGCTGGGTTTTAGGGGTGATATGTGTGCTCAGAGCCTCTTGGCCCCAGGGTTGGTGATCAGTTTGCTATGCCACTCAGCTACCCTACTGCACATTTAAGAAGAGGGAAAGAGTGAAAGAGAAAGAAAATATAGTATATGGTAGTGGGAAAGTATGAATAGAGGAAGTTGCTGCTATCAGTAATGGCAATGTTGGAGAAATATGAAAGCAGTTTTTGTGATGGGTTTATCATAAAGAATGTGATCCACCCACGACTCAGCTGGTGTTGGAACACAGACTGAAACACGTTTTTTTATTATTTATTTTTATTTTTATTTTTTCTCTTTCATATTTTATTGCTCATGAGGATCTATATTTCTGGGGGGGAAGGTAGTTTTATGTTTATTCTTAAACAAGAATATTTTAGTAATGTATAAAAATACATCATTGGTACAAAAATAAATATAAATATAATAAAATTGAAAAAGTAGATATTCTTCTATTTAATTTATTTTGTCATATTTCTCTGATTTTCAGATTTTAACTTGATATTTACTTCCAGAAGTTTAATTTGTTCTCCTTTGAGATTTGTTTAACTGCATGCCCTATTCATTGCTCTCCTCATTCTCTATTTTATTTATGTAAGCATTTATTGTTATAAAATTTCACCTAAGAACTTCTTTGCCTGCATCTCACTAGTTTTGATATGATGTCATGTCATTGTCCTTGGCTTAGACGAAATCATTAATCCTTTCTATGATTTGCCTTTTGATTTGATCATTTTTTAAAATTATAAGATATAATTTCAAATTTATTCTTAGTTTCTCTTTCCATGGGCCTTCATTGAATGTTATTTTTAAAGGCAGCTAGGTGGCGCAGTTTATAAAACATGAACCGTGGAATCAGGAGGATCTGAGTCCAAATATGACCTCAGACACTTAATAATAACCTAGTAATGTGACCTTATGCAAGTTACTTAATCCCTTTGTCATGCCAAAAAAACTAATAAAAATGTTAATTTTGTTGCATCATGAACTAAATAGGGTGAAAATAACATTTCTGTTTTTCTGCATTTGCCCTAATAAATGGTGACATTTTGTGTAGGTACCATGAACAACAGAGAAGAAGCTATATTCCTTTCTATTTCCATTAAGTTTGCTCCAGAATTCTTTCATTTCTCAATTTTCTAAAAATTCTTTTCATTTTTTAACTTCCCTCTTGTTTATTTTAGATTTAGGATGTTTAGATTAACCTAATTCTGAGAGAGGAAGATTAAGTTCTCCCACTAATATAGTTTTGTTGCCTTTGGTTTTAGCTTCTCCTTTTAAGAATTTGAATACTATAACATTGGTGCATACATGTTTAATATTGATATTAATTCTTTTGCTGATGGTACCTTTTAGTTTTTTCTTTTTTCTTTATTTAATTTTATCCATTTGTACATGCATATTTCCAAGTTGCAAAATATCCCCCCAACATCCCTTCCACCCCCCTTCCCAAGTAAGGAATAGTCAGGTTAGCATTTTACATACACATTTTGTAAAAATTATTTACAAATTAGTAATTTTTGGCATGAAGAAATAGGATTAAGGGAATGAGATATATGAGATTTTTTTCATAAAGTTTTCATCAGATTCAGAAAGGTTGTGTTTTTCTGTGTTTTTTGTGTTTCTTCCTCTGATTGGGGATAATATAGTCCATAACAAGGCAAATACAGTTGTCCCAGATCTCCTGATTGTTGAGAGGCGTTGCTTCCACCATCACATACCATAAGTCATTCCATGCTTCTCTAGAGGTTGCTTATAGAACAATAATATTCCACAGTATTCGTGTACTAATTTGTTTAGCTATGCCTCAATTGATGAACATTCCCTCAATTTCTAATTCTTCATCACTACAAAAAAAGATGCTATGAATATTTTTGGAACATGTAGGATGTTTTCCATTTTTTTCAATTTCTTCTAAATATAGTCCTAGAATTTTAATTGCTGGGTCAAAAGGTATACAGAGTTTTATTGCTTTTGGGGAATAATTCCATATTGCTCTCCAGAAAAGTTGAACCCATTCACAACTCCAACAGTAATGCAGCAATATCCCAATCCTGCCACAACCTCTTCAACACTGATCATATTCACTTTCTATAATATCTCATTGATGTTTTAATTTGCATTTCTCTAAGGAAGAGTAATTTGAAGCATTTTTCATGGGATTATATTTAGCTTAAATTTCTTCATTCAAAAATTGTCTCTTCATATCCTTTGACTATTTATCAATGGCAGGATGATTTGTGATCTTTTAAATTTGAATCAATTTTCTATATATTTTAGATAAGAGGCCTTTATCAGAACTTTTGCTTGTGAATATTGTCTCCCAGCTTTCTGATTTCCTTCTAATTTTGGTAGCAATGATTTTATGAGTGCAAAACATTTTTAATTTAATATTGTCAAAATCATTGATTTTGCAGTTTAGATTGTGATCTAATTAATGTTTGGTCATAAATTTATCCCTTTTCCATAGATCAGATAGATAGAATATATTTTGATCTATTAATTTATCTGTATTATCACTCTTTATGTCTAAATCCTGTACCCATTTTGACCTTATTTTGGTATAGGATGTGAGATGTAGAACTTTGTCTAGTTTTTGCCACACTATTTTCCATTTTTCCAACAATTTTTGTCAAATAGTGAATTCTTATCCCAGAAGCTGATATCTTTGGGTTTGTCAAATAGTAGATGACTACAGATGTTTACTACACTTTCTTTTGAACCTATCCTAATCCACTGATGCAGTACTCTATTTCTTAACCAATATCGGGGAGTTTTGAGGACTGCTGCTTCATAGTATAGTTTGAGATATGTTAGAGCTAGGTCACCTTCCTTTACATTTACATCAGTCCCCTTGCTATTCTTGACCTTTTGTTGCTCCAGAAGATTTTTTTTACTTTTTTCCCTACCTGGTAAAATAGTTATTTGGTAGTTTGACTGATATGACACTGAATAAGTAATTTAATTTGGGTATAATTGCCATTTTTATTATATTAGCTTGACGTATCCACGGTCACTTGACATTTTCCCCATTATTTACATCTGATTTTATTTGGGTGAGGAGAACTTTATGTATTCAAACAATTTCTGGGATTGTCTTGGGAGGTAGATTCCCAAGTATTTAACCTTGTTCATATTTATTTTAAATGGAATTTCTCTTTCTATCTCTTGTTCTTGGACTTTTTGTTCATATGTAGTAATGTTGATGTTTCATGGGGGTTTATTTATATCCTGCTAATTGTTCAATTTCTTAATTGTTTTACAAGGTTTTTGGATGATTTTTCTAGGGTTCTCTAGGTATACCATCATATCCTTTTCAAACAGTCAGAGTTATGCTTCCTCAGTGCCAATTCTGATTCCTTTAATTTCTTTTTCTTCTCTTATTGCTACTGCTAGCACTTCTAATACTTTATAATGGTGATTATAGACATCCTTGTTTCACCCCTGAATATAATGGAAATTATCTGAGTTTATTCCCATTAAATATATTTGTGGATAGTTTTGGATAGATAATATTTATTATTTTAAGGAAAACTGAACTTATTCCTAATCTTTCTAGTGTTTTTAATAGGAATGGATGCTGTATTTTATCAAAGTCTTTTTTTAGCATCTATTGAGATAATTATATGATTTCTGTTGGCTTTGCTATTGATATTTTCAATTATGCAGAATGTTTTTGTAAAGTTGAACCATCCCTGTCTGCCTGGTATAAATCCAACCAGATCATGTTGTATTATCCTGTTAATAACATGTTGCAGTCACACTGATAAATATTATTTAAGATTTTTGCATCATTATTCCTTACAGAGATTGGTCTATAATTTGCTTTATCTGTTTTGTTTCTTCCTGATTTAGGTATTAGCACATTTGTACTGTTAAGAAGATTCTCATTGCCTTCCTTATCACTTTTAATTAGATCTGCTTTTGTTTTTGCTTTTTTGTTTTGAGTTCCTGATTGCTATCCCTGTTTATTTTTTTTTACATAAGCTAAAGTACAAGGTTTTATGAGAATATGAGATATCATTCGAGTGTGTGTACGCACTTGGGTTTTTCTCCCTTTTCCTTTTTTAAAGTGCATTGCAAGGTTTTCTTAAAGGTAAACCCGACTGACTGTAAAAAATATAAGTGCGTATTTACATCCTATGTGTATATCTCTCTACTTCTAATGTGTTCATTTTAAAGAACAAATTGAAAGATACTGTTTTTTCTCTACCCTGTTATCTGCTTCCATTTTATGTAACAGTTCTTCTCATTCACACTCATAGTTATTACTTATATTAATAATATGAATTCTGTGGTTCCCTCTATCCTATATTCCCACTGTTTATACTTTTCTCTTTTCTCTCTCCTTTTCCATTATCCCTTCTCTCTATCTCCCTCAATCTGCACTTTCCTCTTTCTCCTCCTACTTCCCATTAGGGTAAAATAAATTTCTAAACACCATTGGAAGTGCTTATCATTCTCTTTTTTATTTGATCATTGCAGGGTAAAATCTATTCAGTGTTCATGGTCTACTTTCCTTCTACTATAGTAAATGCTTTGTACCTCTTGATGTGTTATTATTTATTCTTTAATATCTCTGCCTTTTACTAGGTAACCTTTTTTAAATCTGTTATTTTATATCTGTCTCATATCCACACACTTTGTCAAAGTATATTCCTTTCAACTGTCCTGTTGTAAATCAATTTTAGAGCACTAAGCATTATCATACAATGATCAGTTTTTGACCATACCCTCTTCCCAATATGCTATCTCCAACTCAAAATTCATGACTTAAAGCAAACTCACATTGTGATAAAATTATAGCAGACCTTATATTTATATTTCTTTCATCTGTCCCAAGAGAAACGTAATTCTCAAGTGTTTAAAGCAATGTCTACTCCTGTACACATCTAGAAAATTTTATATCATTGACTAATATTGTTTCCATTTAACTTATGTATATTTCTTCTATCTTGTAATTAAAGTTCAAATTTTCTCTTCAGTTTTGATCTTTTGATCAGATAAGCCTGTAAGTCTTCTATTTCATTGGAAATGTATCTTTTCCCCTGAAAGAATGTGATAAATTTTGCAGGGTGATTGATTCATGGCTGTAATCTCCACTTCTTTGTCCTCTTAATGTAAATATTCCAAATCCTCTAATCCTTTAATTTTGAAGTGGATAAATCCACTCTGTCATTCCCTGATATTTAAATGACTTGTAGAATTTTTCATTTAGCTGAAAATTCTAAAATTTAGTTATAATTTTTCTTGGAATTTTTAATTTTGATATCTTTTTCTAGGTATGATGTTTTGGTTTTTTGCAAGGCAATGGATTTATGTGACTTGTCCAAGGTCACACAGCTAAGTGAATATAAAACGTCTGAGGCTGGATTGAAATCAGGTTCTTCAGACTTCCAGGTTGGTGCTCTATCCATTATTTTATTTATTATTTTTTTTTCTTCTAAGATTTCTTTGAAGAATTATTTTATCTTCTTATTTTAGGACATTAGAGCAGCTTACCATGAAAATTTCCTGAAATATATTGTCCAGGCTGTTTTTTTTTTTTCTAATTGTGGTATTCAGGTAGAAGAATAATTTCTAAATTATCTCTTCTGGATCTATTTTCTTGATTAGTCATTTTCCTATGTGTACTTTATATTTTTTCAAGCTCTTGGTTTTCTTTGATGGAATTTTGGTGTTTCATAGAGCAATTCATTTCCATTTGTTCAATTTTGCCTTTCTGGGTTTTGTTTCTTCAGTTAAGTTTGGGTTTCCTTTCCCTTTTCCAAACTCTCCAGTCTTTACTGGGCTCCTTTCCTATTTTACTCATGTGGGTCAGATCTTTTCCGAAGTTCCTCAAAGGTTTTGCAAGTTGAGAACTTGCTTCACTCTGTTTTTCTGTGGACTCTGTCACTTTAGGTTCTGATTAAAAGTTTCCTCCACAGTTGTTTCAGGAAAAGCTGTGGGAGCTTCCTAGCTTCATGTCACTGTCTTCTCTCTCTTATGTCTCATACAGTAATAGAAGCTTGATTAACAAAGCAGAGAATTATTGTTTAAAGAGGCAACATTCAAATAATTATGCTGACCTAAATAAAATCTATCAAATCCATTACTCTGTGTTCATTTCCTTCTGTTACTTAAAGAATAACAACAATTTTATTTATTTGTTTTGACTTAGGAAATTAATTGCTAAATTTTCAGTGTAAATATTTACACTTTGAAAATTTAAGTGTGAAAACTTAAGCTTGACTTTCTTGATTCACCAGACATGAGAAAATTTTGATAATTAAATTAAGTTTAAAAGCATAAATTGCATAAAACCCTCTTTGTCTTCCCATCAAGTGGTTACATTTACTAGTAGTCATCCAAGTTCAAGCTTATCTATCCTCCTGTTTCTTAAATAATAGATACTAAGGAATATTGATTTTATTGTACTTTGCTTCTTAAGTGGAAACTGATCATTTAGGACACTGATGGGCTAAGCAATTGCTCAGATTTCCACATCATTTGGATGATTTAATGCCATGAACAAATGATTAACTCTCAAGACCTTTGAATATTAAATTTTAGCAAATGCCATTTGGGATTTTTGGGGGAAAACTAAGTTTACTGATAATAAATTGTTTGATATTAGGAGTGAGAAAGAAACAAAAAAAACAAAAAAGATTACAAAATTGTCTTTAAAAATTTAGAGATAATGAAATGTAAAGAAAAGGAAAAAAATAAGGGATTATTTTTGTTCTTTCTATCAAAAGGCATATGAAATAGGCAAAGTAAGGGTGATAATTATTTTCCAAATTTAAATTTGCTCTGTTCCTTTCTCACATATTACTTTATTAAACATTATCCTCATTGAATAATTTTTCTAATCAATCTAGAAGTATTAAATGTTTTCTGACCTGAAAATGGAGGTGTGGAGAAACTTCAGCTATTGAGGTTTTTTTCCAGACAATGTTTTATATGTCTAATCCTGAGTTGGCAGTTTAGGAAAGCATAAAATAACTAATTCTCAATATAGAAGGGAGAAAAACAGTCTTTCTGACCTGCCCCTGGATAACTTCTATACTAATTTCCATACTTCCTTATCTATTGAAGTGTGCAAAATTAGAGGAAGAGGAACTTTGATGCTTTACTACATAAAACAAATTTGATGATAATATTTTTTTCTGGGACCTGTGATTATACAGAGAATTATTAGTGAGGAAATCCTCTTTCCTAATGTGTCAATGGAAAGTGTTCTGCAATTCATTTTCATAGACAATCACATGGTAGACTGATGGACTAAGAAATTTCACAAAAGTCCACAATCACAACGTATGAGAAAAAGGACATTAATACATATCAGCCTTACCTTGAAGCTGACTATTTGCTATAAAACCTATGCATCATCATCATCATCACTATCACAATCTCCTTCCGCATTACCAATTTCATGATAAAAGAAATGCAGAAGAAAAGTATATATTGAATACTTAAAAGCTTGCAATCACTGTGTTATGTTCTAAGAAGACAAACAGAAAAATGAGAGTCTGGTAACAAAGATGTCACTTTCTAATTGGGAAAAATTATATTTATGAGAGAGGTCAATTGTAGTGTAAATGATAGAACCCCATAGTCCTTATTTACTAAGGTAGGACAGATGGCAATCCACAGACATTCTACAGGTGATTACCATCATTCAAAAATAGAGAAATACAATGCTAGAGGAAAAATTGTGAAATATGCAGTTATCTTAATACAACCAAACATTTTCTCTATTGAGCATGATTATGTTTTTTTCTTTCTTGTTTTTTCAAACTGAAATATTTTCATGTAGTTTTTCTCACCTTCTCCCAGAGAAAAATAAATTTAATGGAAATAATTAAATTTCAGAGCTAGAAATAACTGTAGACATCACTTAGTCCAAAAAAGAAAATTAACTATTTTTTCCTTGACAAGAAGTCCTTTCACAGGCTGATGAAACTTCTCAGAAGAATATCTTTAAATCCATAAAATAAAATAGATAGGATTACAAAGAAAAGCAATTATATTTAGAGTTAATTTTTTAAAAGTCATACATTTTAGTTTAAACATTCTATAAATGAGGAAATTAGCCTCAGGAAGTTAACTAATTAGGTCAAGTTTACATTGTTAAATTTGTACTAGAACTAAGACTAATATGGAGGCCTACTTACTTTTTTCAGTAAACCTATCTGCCAGCAAGGATAAAAGAATACTTTTTTCTCTGCCTAGTAAAATCTGAATCTTAAAAGAAGATGCCTAGAGAGAGAGAGAGCTATATTCACTCAAAATATTAGTTCCTAAAGATCTTATTTCAGGCATTGTAGAATCTGACTGATATAGACAATCAGGAGCAGGGAATATTTTCAGTTTTTTCTCAAATCATAACTCACAGAGCATAACTTACTCTGCTTACATATAAACTTCTAGTGTTTAACAAGTATGCAGTAGAAAAGTGTTTTCAAAATCCAATAGGACTACGGTCAGTAACCTATACATAAGGCCTAATGTCATTACATACTTACTTTGAAAACCACATATCAACATTACCTATGCTCTTATTGTATTTTCTTTATTTTGTTAAATATATTCCCATTATATTATGGTAGTTCAAAGAGACCTCTATTATAATATTTTATGCTTCTGACCCAGAAAAAAAGTTCTTAACCTGGAATCTATGCAAGAAGGTGAAAATATACTTCAAAGCAACCATGTAATTGGACGGGGAAACAAATCATCTTTATTTCCACTAACCTTTAACTGAAATTTAGTATTTATTCAACTCTGAATGCAAGAACCAAATGTTAGTCTGAGCAAAAGGTTATAGACTATACTAGACTATCCATGTGACCCACAAAAATTTGAGAATTCCTTCCCTAGAGAAACCTCTAAGAGCATGTTCTTAAAATTCTTCCCTCAAAGTGTCTAAACCATGCTCATTTCCCAACCTGCATAATCAGGATTATCAGAAAGTTATAACCATATTATAAGTTATATGATTTATGAATATTTAAGAATCATGATCTGGTAGACTTTTCAGACTCATCTTTAAAACCTTTTATGCTAATTACTACCTCATTAAATTTTCTAATTTTTTCTTTATGGGGGGCAGACTAAGCAATTCAAGACAGTTTATAAAGTCTAATTTTAGCATATAGGTAAATCTCCCCTTTAATCCTCTAATGTCTGCACTAAACTAAATGGTTACTCATGTATACATGTATTAGGCATAATGGTTTTAGAAGTTTGATCAATTTATTATTAGATATGATCACTTTCAAGTAAAGTTCACCAAAATTCTCATTGTGGTATGGCAGGGACCCTGGGTTCAAAAGGACCAAACCAGTAAATATCACATTCTGTGTGGGGAGTGAGAAAGGTCTTAATCACAGGACTGTGACATACTATGTCTATCAACTGATCTTATATTTTCACAAAACTTCATGACCAGACTTATATGTATCAAGTGATAAATTTGAAGTGAGTATTGGAATTGTTCCCCATTCTTCCTCTGCCAGTGACAATTTAGCAGAATGATTGCAATGGAAGGAAACTTTTGCATACCTAATGAATGACAGTAATAAAAGGAGCTTGGAAAAGTGAAAAGAAAAGGGAAGTGGCACAGAAGGGAGAATGGGACCACCTCCAGGAGTCAGCAAACATTAGTAGTTTCACTTTTATCCTCACAAGTGTTTAGGTGCTTCATAAGGATGGAAATACATAGCATTGTCAATTCTTTGCAATGATTATTCAATTCACTCAAACATTTATATTTTTAAACCATATATTTTCCAAATTCAATATATATAAGACATTGAATGTAGAATCTCTAAATTTCCCTAGCAGTTTCCTTTACTTTTTCTATCACCTCAATTATATTTTCATAGGTCCTCATAATATAATAAATCCATGATTTATATTTCAACCTAATTTCTAGTCCTGAGGCTTTTTCTTAGAGGAAAACATCATTTTTCAAAAAGAATAATAAATAATTAATAAAATTGGTCAGTGGCACTCTCACATGACAAAAACTCTTCATGTATGATATTAAAAATCTGTGTGCCCTTGCAATAGTAAGGGTTTCTGAGGGTGGTCTTCAATGCTGACTGGTTAACAATGAGAACAAATGAATATTATAATGAGAGGCCAACCCATCCTAAACAAGGGCTGGGGAAAAGTGATTGATCACTCAGTCTTGGAAAAAGAGAATTATCTGTTGGCAGAACAGTGAATAGGGCTCCAGCTCTGGCATCAGGAGATCTTATGTTAAAATCCAGTCTCAAACCCTTGGCAATTGCTAGCTGCATGACCTTAGGTAAGTTACTTACCCTATTTCCTTCACATGCCTAGTCATCCTGATTCATATCTGACCTCTGGACCCAGATACCTCTAGAAGAGGAAAGGAATGCTGGTGACTTAGTACAGCATCCTCTCAGTCAAATCCAATTCACATGCTTTTCATGGAATCATCTTCCTGATGTCATGTTCTTCAAGAATTAAGAACAAAGTCCAGTTCTAACCCTTAGAATTCAGGGCAATCTAGACAGAAGTGATTTCCTCCATCTCCAATCAAACCTGGCTAACTAAAAGACAATGTATCAGAATTCACTTTCTGTATGGTGTCCTGAGCAAAAATGACAGACCTGGAAATTTGATCAATCTTAGCCATCAAGGATATCCTTTAGAAACTGAATGATCTACAGACTTCTAAGAAAATATCCTGATCCTTATTCAGTAAGTTATAACAAATATAAGAGAGAAATAATAATTTTATCATGGTCTAGTCAATCATCATAAAAGATAAGAAGTTTTTTTGGTCCTATCTTCCCTGTAGTAGATGGGAACAAAACTTCCCTTTTTTTCTTCTGGTTTTCCTTAATGTCACCTTTCTCTGATCTTACTTCTTTTATTTTATTATCCTCCTCTTCCTTCAGCTTCATTCTTCCATATGGCTATGATTACAATATGATAGACACCATTCATACTCCCAAGTTTATTACTGGACTGTCCCATTAGATTATCAGCTCCCTAATGACAGTTCCTAACATAGTACATATGCTAATACAGCAGTCATTGAATAAATACTTTGTAGCTTACTATCTGGAGAAGAAGAAAAGAGGCTATATCCCCAAAGATACTATATTGGAGAAGTGAACACATCATTCAGTCAATCAATATGATTTATTAAATACAATTGATTTGTCAAGTATTGTTCTAAGAAGTAGAGATAAAATGAAAAATAGAATTAATCTTTTCTTTCAAGGAATTACTATTCTAATGGCTGAAACATAATGAATAAACAAGACATAGAGGAACAATTATTTAAAAAATCCAAAAGACAGAAACCACTGAAAATTCAAAGATGTTTTCTAAGGCATAAAGGGACTGTGGGCTTTGCCAGTAAAGGAAATGTTCACAGATTAAATCACTTATATTTTAAGAATCAAATTACTGTATCAACTACAATTTCTCTATACTCTTTAGTAAAATTCCAACAAATAAACAAATAAAAAACCAAACATATAAAATCTCTAAAACTATAAATGCCAAAAATCTAATATCTGTTGAATGAACTGTCAAGAATCTCTATAAAATTTGTCTAGAAGTAATAAACACCAGTATTGTAATGATTTGCTTTAAATCTGTTCCATCTTATCTGTTTGATAATTATTCTCCTTGCTGTCATTTTGACATTGCTATACTTTCCAAAATAAGGCTTATTCTTCAATATCTCCAATGACAAGATCGATTTTAGCTTGTAAAATAACTAGATGTTTCCATAGTATTATTTAATTAAAAGTCAATGGTCCCATGTTAGCAAATTCTATTACACCTATTACTGTATTACTCTGAAGAAATCATAACCTTACCTGGTTAATGATGACTAAGGTAGGAAATTATAGAGTCAAAGAGAAGATATCTCATTTAGACTCAAACCTTTAGTTGGGACCTTAAATATTTTTGACTGGATGAAAATAAAGACAGAAAAATAGAAATGTTCTAGGATAAATTATTCTTTCAATAGTATTCATACAGGGGCGGCTAGGTGGTGTAGTGGATAAAGCACTGGCCTTGGAGTCAGGAGTACCTGGGTTCAAATCCCGTCTCAGACACTTAATAATTACCTAGCTGTGTGGCCTTGGGCAAGCCACTTAACCCCATTTGCCTTGCAAGAAAATGAAAAAAAATTAGTATTCATAGGAAAAAACCTTCACCATTCTCTGACTGATATTACTATTGATACAAAATATTAGTCAAATAATTTGCCAAATATAATCAATAATAAAAATATTTAATGGTACTTTATATTCTGCAAACTCACTTCAACCAAAAGTTCTCAAAACCTATCTCAGAGGCTATTATTATTTCATCTTATAGGTAGAGAAGTAGGACACAGAAGTTTTATATCAACATATAGATATATATTTTTATGTATGTTCATGCATGTGTGTATATTATATATATATATCGATATACTTACATAAATATCTGCATAGATAGACAATAGACAGACAGATAGATAGATAGATAGATAGTGAAAGTGTGGGGACAGAACTTTCAATAATACTCAATTTTTCTTTATCTGAATCATTTTTCTCAAAGCTATAAATAAAATTGGAGAGTATAATCCAGTGGTCTCAGACTATTAAATTAGAATATGGAAAACTTCTTATAGATTCTATGAAATACTGAAAGTAAAAACGAAGTTGTCCTGGACTGGTTTGAAGCTAATGAAATAATGAAAACACAGTAACTGCATCGATTATTTATAACATGATCATTATAATAAATTCTAAAGTGAATTTCTTATCTAGAACTGGGTGTGCAGCCTTTTTTGCAGTACTTTAAACAGCAATACAGGATTTTCCCAGTGTAGGTGCTGCATCCTTGTCACACCTCATAATTCAACCATATCTTCAGTATAAGATCTTTCTGTATTATTGTCCCCAACATACATACCTCCACCAGTCATTACTTGGTAATCAATTTCATGGATATGAATTTCAATAAATTCAGTGAGACTGGGAAAGACACAAATTCTATCATAAGATTAACAATAAAACCCTTTTTGGTTTGGTTAAGAGCTGCCAGAGCTTGTGGAGTTTTCAAAGTTTTCAAGGATCACATCCAGACCATGAATGAGGCTCGAAAATATGGATTTTGTGAAGAATAAACTATTTAAGAGTCAATAAATTTGTATAAAAGACTGAACAAATCAATGAATCCCAAAAGAGATTAAAATAAATATATTTTTAAAAGCTTCTATCTTATATTTTTCTTCCTTATATCTATATCTTCCTTATTTGAATAGACTGCCTATACGTCGTGTTAACCTTCACAGGAGATCTTTAAGCAAAATATAAATTACTAAGTCTTTGATATAATATAAAAAATATTATTTTTTTGGTAAAATTTAAAAATGATTATTGCTTTGGATGTTCAGTTATCCCTCATTGCAGAGGTTAGGGACATGATGACCTTCAATCTAGCAAACCTGTTGAAAAATTTTTGATTCCTCCTTCATATCAGTTTCTAAACTTTTTTTTTTTGGTGTTGTCTGTTGAAATTGGTAAGTCATCTGTGGCTTCTGCAAAACTCCCCAAAAGGCTTTTGCCTTTCCTTTTTATCCCCTGAACATAGCACAGTGTCAAGCAGATCAAAGGAACTTAAATGTCTTATCATCTACTGATAACTTTACTCCATGATTTGTAAATAAATTCCAAAGCAGAAAGTCAGAGATAGAAAATGCACTTGTCAAAATTGTTTAATATTAACTCTTCCAAAACAGCATTATTCTAAATGTATTTATTTTTGAAATTATTACTACTTGCTTTGATCCTATTTTAATTTTTACCAATATGAATTTAATAACCAATAATAATCATAAAAATTTCAAAATACAAAAAACAAAAATATGTTTATTAATGAAACTGTGAGCTACTATTTTGCATAAATCAGGTTTTTTCAGATATATTAGAAACATTAACTGTTTGAATTAATTCTACAGTCCTTTATTTTTCCTGTATATTTGTATATAATATATATGTATATGTATATATATATATATATATATATATATTATATGGTTTTATAGATGAACCATTTACCATTAACTTTCACCAAATGTGCAAGCCCTCCCTTGTACAGAAATAGCCAAAGGAGTCAATTCAATGTATTTTTCACGTCTGAAAATGTGTATCTTTTTTTTGAGGGGAGGGGGCATTGACTTTAGTGTCTGATTTTATTGATTGCTTTTCCCCCCTCAAATCAGGCTTTCTTAAAAGTCTCCTGGGAAGGTAATTTAGTCAGTGGAGTTAGGATAGGGACAGGGAATTTACTGGGATCATCCCTAGAGGGCATTAGGATGACAGGTTCCTACTTCATATGAAGTACCAGGTCATCAGTCCAGAAGCCAGGGTCACAACAACAATCAGGAAGAATGGAAAGTTGTGTTGCCTCAATATGGTCATGACATTTTTAAAGTGACAAATACTGCTTTCATGGGCACCTTTACCTTATTTAGCAACATAGTAAGGACACTTGCCTATCTTAATCTATACCCTGAATCTGCCATAAGGAAGATGATACAGGTCATCTTTTGTTTCTAGAAGAAAGCAAGAGGTCTATGCATAGATTAACAATGCTTACAAATTCTTTTGACCCAAAAGTTTGATACCAGGGAAACCCCACTTCAGAGACATTTAAGTGTCTCAGTGGATGGAATGCTGGGAGTCAGGAAGACCTGATATCAAAACTGGCCTCAGACACTTACTAGTTATATCAATCTGATCAATCCCTTAAGTTTCTGTTTTCTTAATTCACTGGAGACAAAATTGGCAACCCATTCCAATATCTTTTCCAAGAAAATTTTATGGCCAATAGCAGTACATTGGGGCACAAAATTTGGATTGGAATGAACAAACAAACAACAACGAATTCATCCTCAAACGTTTTTGGTCTGATCACATTTAATTTCCCTGTAAAGGTATCACTAGTTCAGCATAAAAAAGTAAAGGGGAATTTCTGAGATTTTTGTGGTAGTTGCAAATGATATGTGTAGGCCAGAAGACAACACAAAAATGTTTAGAAACTCAGAAGTTTTTGGGTGGCTAGGTGGCACAGTGGATAGAGGCCCTGGAGTCAGGAGTGCCTGAGTTCAAATCTGACCTCAGACCCTTAATAATTACCTAGCTGTGTGTGCTTGGGCAAGCCACTTTACCCCACCACCTTGCAAAAACTAAATACATACATACATACATATATGTGTGTGTATATATATATATATATATATGTGTGTGTGTGTGTGTGTGTGTGTGTGTGTGTAATGTATATAATATCCATTTTATAAAATATAAGCTTGATTTTTCTTTTAGTTCTATAATAATTTAGACATATTCTCTCATACAGAAGATCTTAAAAGCTCAGAGTCAAATCCATACAGAAAACAATAAGCTAAGACTCTTTTGGAGTGGTTTGAATATTCAATCTCACCTTCATAGTGAGCTTTGCTTTTTCCATCACAACAGTATCAGCTGCTTCTGACTCTCTGATTGGAGGACAGGAGGATGGGATAAAAACTCCCTTTATAGAAGGCTTAAAATCCCAGCCAATTTTTGATTTGCCAATAGATGCTGTGCTTAATTTTAACTTCATAATTACCTTCAACATTCCTTTTCCTTCCCATGACTCCCCTCTTTTCTTTCCTCTAGATTGTAAACTACTTGAATGTGGGAATTATCTTTATTTCACTTATTTGTATTCCCAACACTCAGAAAAACTTCTGGCACATAGTAGGCATTTCACATATTTTAAAACTTTAAATACATTGTTCCTCAAAAGAATTTTTGCTCTGCTACTTTATTGTGATTTAGAAGTGTTGTGTAAATTGCAATGAATATTGCAATAGAAAGAAATGAAGACCTACCAAATTCGAAAGTTTTGGTAAAATATACACTTATTATTCAGGAAAACCTCTAACCAATCTTAGCGATGACCATTTGACCATAAAGTGATTAATTTTGATCACAGAATTTAAGGAATATCATCCACAAAGTGATGGAGAAGTTGGTTGGTGGAGAGTTTATCTACATTGTAAAAATCACAGATCCTAACATTAATATAGTAAGTAAAAATTTTGAATAGGTTAATTTAGCTAGTAAAGTGCAATAAATAAATTTTATTTGCTATGTATGTACAAGGAAGACCTTTCAATAAATTAAACCTTATACCTTAACAACATTTCAAGGAAAATAAATTCATCTTTCATACTATCTCTCCTAAACAAATTTGACACTTAAGTATGACATAAACTTTTATATTTCATTTCTGTATTTGATTTTCATTTCTTTTGAAATTCATCCATGCTTATTTCTAAATCCTTAGCCATTAGGAGCCCAGCTTGCTGTCATGTAGACATAAACACATGTACATACAAATGAACACAATGTGTCATCAAATAAGACAACTGAAAGAAAAAGAACCACAAATGAGGTCATTTGCAATGCTGTGAATTGGATTATTCAGGAATGACTAAGGATGTGTGTGGACTTACTGGCCCTTTTCAGTGTGCATTAACATTGGTGTCCACCTTTCACACAAGTGTCACCTCCAAGAAGTTGTTGCATACAGAGTGGTCAAAACCTACTAAAATTATCTTGGCAGACCAGTTAAACAGATTAAGGATAACGAAGAATCCTCAGTCCCCTTGGTGAGTTAGGGGGATATCTATACCAAACAGGTGAATATTTCCTCAGACAGAATGCATGGATGAGAACAATTTGAATCAATGCCCATGAGGGTAGCTGAAGTTGGCAGTAAGGGATATTTAGTGTTGTTTTCTGACATCAAAGATGCCAAGGACTTCCATCAAATTTCAGACCCATGATCTTCAATAATTTTATGCAACTCTACCTCACTTTAATCTAATTCATGCATAAGTCAAGACACAATCTTGTTGTGCCATTGGTACACTTAAAAAAAAGGATAAACAATAACAGTTTAAAGCATTTTAAGACAGCTAAGTGGAACAGTAGTTATTTCTGAACTTGGAGTAAAAAAGACATGAGTTTAAAATATGCCTTAGTCTTTTATTAATTATAAAATATGAAGAAATTACCTTCATCAACATCTGCTTTCTCCTTTACAAAAGGACACAATTTCTAATCAGCATCATTATTTGAGCATTCCATTTAACTTATAATATCTAAAGTTCATACAGAATTGAAACAGGAATGGAAGAACATATCTACATGCATAAAGGCTAGTTGATCATCTAAACTGACTGAATGATGAAAACTCAAGGTCCTTTTTGGTCCTTTAGTACCCTGAAGGCTTCAGAGGAAGGGTTATATTTTTTAAAAGGGAATTACCTTATTTCTCTAGTATTTTTTTAAGGCTTTTGCAAGGCAAACAGGGTTAAGTGGCTTTCCCAAGGCCACACAGCTAGGTAATTATTAAATATCTGAGGTCAGCTTTGAACCCAGGTACTCCTGACTCCAGTGCCAGTGCTTTATCCACTACACCACCTAGCCGCCCCTTTCTCTAGTATTTTTAATGTGTCTCTCTCACCGGATTCCTTTTAAAAAGCAGAGGTAGCTTTAGGGACATGCTTTTACCACATCAAAGGACCAATCACCTCTATGTATGCTCCATACAGGCACAATGAGGAGAAGTCAAGGAACTCAGTTAACACTACAAAATATGTATAACCTGGAAACTGTGTATACAACTAATTTAGAACACAAAGTTAAACTTAAATATTTCATAAAAATTTGAAAAATTCATTTTGAATATATAAAATTTAAATTTCTAGAACACCTTGTAAAAGTATATAGATCATATTAATTGATTGTTAAGGGTATCCTTAAGTCAATGACAAAGGCTCTAAGAATTAATGGAAAAGGAAATAAAAGAAAGGTTATCAATAGACTTACCAGCAACATGTTAAATAAAAATCATGTTGCTTATCAATTTGACCCTGAAATCATCTAAAATTTGAAAAAATAAAAAAATATATATCCATTTTTTCAACAGGCTATTTAAATTCTTGACATTGTAAATAATGTTAATAATAGACATTATATTATGTTGACTAAGTACAGTATTTTTTAAATAGTAATATAAACATGGATTCAGAAATAACTATAAAAAAATCATTGGGGATCTCTAAATCCCAGGTGTACCTATATTCAATCTATGTATTATATGGGACAAAGATAAAATGTTTTCTTTTTTTATTCTCACTGCATTCAATTTTTATTTCTACCAGAAAGTAAATATATAGAGTAGGGAGCTATAAGAAGGAAATTCTTGATATCATGAATATATTCATAAATAGAAATACAAATGCTATAACCTATAGAAACAGAATCAGTTGAACCTATGATAAAGACTTGATAGGAGCTAGATCTGGAATCTATAGAAAATTTTTCATAGGACTTTTGGGGCATAAATCTGAAGGTGGATGTGACCCTAAGGTCTAGGAGGTAGCCTTCCCATCTACTTTTGAAGATGATGGAATTGAAGCTCAGAGATGGTAAATGATTTCATCAAGGTCATATAGATAAACATCACTTAGGATTTGATCCTAAATATTTGACTACAGAATTATTATGATTTCTCCTCTTTTTGATCCACTTCATTAACTGCCTCATTACCTTTAAATTGTTGAATAAGAAAAGAAGAAACCAATGAAAAGATCATCCTGGAGAAAATTATTAAAACATCATTTAAACTGTATTATGTGAACCGATAGTCCACACACACACAAACAAACACACACACACACACACACACACACAAACACACACACGTATGTATGAATAATTTTGTCAACTTTGTATAACAGAAGACTTACAAAGATCAGTTTAAAAATGATAGAGTCAATTTTAAGGAACTTGCTGTTGATGGAAATACTAAACCAGAGATTGACTGATTATTTAACTGCATGAAAAATAAATTGAATTATATTGACATATCCCCATAGGCACAGGCATGCAATAAATGTGGGCAGATCCTGAATTAAGAAGATGAATCTATGCTCACAGAGCATAAACCAGATAAGGTCAGCATATATTTGGGGACCATTATCATTGAACTTTCCCCTGAGGGAATGGAGACTTTACAAAAATATCTCTTCTCTAACTCAGGAGAAAGACCAGTAGGCCCACATTCTTTGCAGACCCATGCCCATAGGAAGAATACAGTCAGGAAAGCATTAGTAATTGGAAGGATCCTTCAGGCAGGATCAGAATACATTATATAGATAACATTTATATAGTGAATTAATATAAAAATTTAGTTAGAAATATAGATTATGAATCAATGGATGAAGATAGGAATGTGACATGAAATTTATTTGTAAGATCTATTATGTATATATGACAATTATATTTGACATTTTTTTGTGTATGCTTTAACAAAGGGTCTTTTTTACACTGATCTGGAATGGAGCTATCACACTTCTTACTGCTTCTTAAATGCATAGATTGGAGATTCACATATGAATTCTTAATATTTTTTTCATCTTTAAGATTCTATAAATTTGTGAGACAGGTTACTCTAAGATTCCTCTTAGGATCAGAGAAACATAGATCTAGAACTAGAAGTAATCTTAGCAGCTATCTATTCCAAATTCTTGTTTTACATATGAAATGGAGACCAAGAGAACTTTTGATTTTCTCAGGCAGCAAGTGGCGTTTGTGATTTGATACTAGGTTTGTTTGTAGATGCAGTATACTTTCTTCTACATTGACTCAACTTTGCTTTATATTACAGAGCTAACTTCATTTGCCATAGCTACAAGACAGCATAGTTTATAATCCAGTTTCTTTATTATCAACTGTTCTTCTATAATATTTACATACTAACATGAATATGTATGTCGACTTAGTGTTTGAAGCATAATACAATATGCTATCTACCTCTTTGTTACCATGTTTTACATGGAAGATTTTGATCCAAGCATCAGCACAATAGGTATATTACACAATAGAATAAAGATTTAAATGTTATAAGAAAAAAAGGGCAGTTGTCATTATTTTCTCCAGATGCAATTGTTAAGTCAGGCTATGCCTTCTTGTCTCAACAGTGAATTTATGAATTCATTGCAATTATTTTTCTTTAAATCAGCACTATTTTAACCATTCTGTTAAAAAAAAAATAAAGGCAATTGTATTAGTTTGCACACTTTGTACTCTATTTTAATGTGACTGTCTAGCAGAAGGGAGTTGAGATTTTACTGCAATTACAAACTTTTCTTTTGAATGAGAGTGATTATTAAGGCTAAATTCTGTAACACTTGTCAGGGAGGAAGTTGAGAACGCCTGAAGCAATTTGAAACTACTTGAGCTCCTTTGGGCTATTTTTAAAAATAATTTGATATATTTTTGTACACTCCAGAGGGGTATGACCCTTTCCCCATTGCTTCTAATTTGAGTCTTTGAGTGACATCTCTAAGATCAAGTCACCAAAGGAGAAAGAGGAAATATGGACACTTAACAACCATCAGAATACTGGCTTGAATCTACTTACTTTTCATGAAGAATACATGAAAATTTTGGATACAATTAATGTTAAGTCAATCAATCCTTTTCTTCTCTTTTTCACTAAAGAACATTCAATAAATGTCCTTTATACTTTCCTAATAACCTATTCCATTGTGCTATGAATTATTAGGATCCTAATATGCACTTTTTCACTATTGTTCTGCTTATTTATTTAATTTATTTTTTAAATTTTAGAAAGGTTTCATTTATTATGCTTCACAATTTTCCCCATCTTAGTTCCCTGTCCCCACCTCCCACAGAAGGCAGTTTGCTAGTCTTTACATCATTACCATAGTATGCATTGATCTAGGTTGAAGGTGATGAGAGAGAAATCATATCCTTAAGGAAGACACTTATAGTATGTGATATAGCAGAATTACATAATAACACTTTTTTAAGTTAAAGGTAATATGTTTTGGTCTTTGTTCAAACTTCATGATTGTTTCTCAGGATACAGATGGCATTCTCCATCACTGATATCCCCAAACTGTTCCTGATTGCTTCCCTTTTGGTATGAGCAATTCCATTAAGCTTGATCATCATTCCTATGTTGCTGTTAGAATGTACAATGTTCTTCTGGTTCTGCTCGTCTCGTTCAGCACCAATTCATGCAAATCCATCCAGGCTTTTCTGAATCCCCATCCCTCCTGGTTTCTAATAAAACAATAGTGTTCCATGACATAAATATACCACAGTTAGTTAAGCCATTCCCCAATTGATGGACATTCCCTCAGTTTCCATCTCTTTGACACCACAAACAGAGCTGCTATGAACATTTTTTATACAGGTGATGTCTTTACCTTTTTTCATAATCTCTTCAGGGTATAGACACAGTAGTGGTGTTGCTGGATCAAAGGGCATACATATTTTTGTTGACTTTTGGGCATAATTCCAAATTGCTCCCCAGAAAAGTTGGGTGAGTTCACAGCTCCATCAACAATGTATTATTGTCCCAGATATCCCACTTCCCTTACAACATTGATCATTGTCCTTTCTGATCACATTGGCCAGTCTGAGAGGTGTGATGTGGTACCTCAGAGATGTTTTAATTTACATTTGTCTAATAATATGGACTTTTTAAGCAAGGAGCACACCTGACCATCAGATTGACAATATTGGAATACTGACAACAGCATGTTCTATTTGCAGTTAAGTCTATTGTTTGAAGAATATACCTTAAGGTATGCTGACTAACAAAAACAAGAGATATGGTAGTGCAATTAGGTGAACTTAAAAGTGGTATGTGACCTTATTTATTGGATGAGAATAGATTAATAATAACTGGAAGTTAATATGCTCTATAATGGTGTGGCACAGTATTCATCTTTTTATCTATTATTTTATCTATTTTTAATCTATTGGTTGACAGTTGCATTAATGATTTTAAATGAAAGGGAAATGATATTAGTATAGTGAAGTAGAATGCTGCAACTCCATTCTTTCAATATTGAAAATCAAAAAAATAAAAACTAGAAAGAACCTTAGAGATCCATCTGTGAAATAACTTTATTTTACACAAAAATAAACTATATCAAAAAATTAAGTAGCTTATTTAAGATCTCACAAATACAGTTATGAATACTAGTTCAGACTATAAACGCAACATTCTTCTACTGTATTACATTATATCCATCATCTTGTGTACTACTGCTATTACTATTAAAAATTGGTGCATTCTAATGTACTGGAAATTAGAATTATGTTTCAAAAAGATCTCAATATGCTAGAATTGTTTCCACCATTAAGATTATATGCAATGATGATAAATAGAAAAAGTCTCATGGTTGAATTTCCAGTATAAAATGCAAAAGAATGAGAAATAGTTTGTGCAGAAAAAATATATGGATGTTTCAATGAACTCTAAATAATCCAAATAGGATTTATCAGCCTGCCGGGTGGCAAAAATGTTAACTTACTCTTAGGATGTATTAATGGCAGAACAGTGTACAGAAAAATGGAGTTATATCACTGTTTGCTCACCATGACAGACCACATCTAAACATAATATTGAATTATGGGTATAAGATTTTGAAAAGGATATCATTACGGTAGAAAAGAGGAACTAGGATGATTAAAAGACTAGTAAATTTGAAGGAAATAACCTTGCTTAATCTAAAGAAAAGAAGAATTTTTCCTCTCATGTTTTAAATAAATATAGGTCCACATTTGTTAAGAGTATGTAATATGTAAATTACTGTGTAGGCTCATGATTTCAAATATCTTGAAAGATCACATGAATATGGGATTATATTTATTCTTCTTGTCCCTAAAGAATAAAAATAATGATGAATGGTTAAAAGTCACAGAATGGCAAATTTTGGAGATTTTTTTATGAGAATGATAACTTATATGAATGTTAAAATTTATTAGTGCACTTACAAGGTGCATGTGTAGACAAAGCACAGGTAGGAGATGAATTTGAACATATAACATATTTAAAAGATGGAATTAATAAATGAGAAAAGAATGTCCTGGGAGAAAGGAAAAGGAGAAGTAGAATGGAGTAAATTATGTCACATAAAAGAGGCAAGAGAAAACTTTTGCAGTGGAGTGGAAGAGGGGAAGGGTGAGGGGGAATGAGTGAGCCTTACTTTTAACTGAAATGGCTGAGAGAGGGATTATCATACACCATCAACTGGGAAGAGAAATCTATTTTACCCTAGAGCAAAATAGAGGAGGAAATATATAGGGAAGAGAAGGAAAATCATGGAAGAAAGTAGTAAGATTCAATACACTTTTGAGGAGGGATAGGGTGAAAGAAAGAGATAACAGAATAAATAGGAGTAGGGAGGAATAGAATGAAGGGAAATACAAGAAGCAATAGCAACTGTGTGGAAAGTATTGAAGTAATTTCTCTGATGAATTTATGATAAAGAATGCCATCCATTCCAAACACAGAGCTGATGATCTGAAACAGCCTGAAGAATGCTTACCCCCCACTTTATTTTTCTTAAGGTTTCTCTTTCTCTGGGGGGGGTGATTGGGGTATGCTTCCTTTTACAATATGACAATTATACTATTGTTGTTCATGGCTACACAATTTTAGCCCACACCAAGTAATTTGCTTTCTAAATGTGGGGAACAGGATGGGAAGATAAAAAAGAGAATTTGGATCTCAAGGTTTTGGAAGTAAATGTTGAAATCTGCTTCTTCATGTAGGTGAGAAAAAAATTAAAAATATAATGATTAAAAAACCCTAAGAGCTTCCTGAGACTAAGTGTTGAAAATAAATGTTATGGGTATCTCTGGGATCTCAAATATAGTAGGTTCACAAATAAAAAGGAAAATCACTTATGAAGAATGATGTTTACAGTAGAAAACTATGAGCTTTCTCCCAAATCCAATAATCTTTTATGCCATAAATTTGCATAGATATAAAAATATTTATGAGCACGCTTAAGATAGAACACTACAACTAGCATAGTTTAACACTATTTTAATAAAACTTTAAATTTTATTTGGACCATTTTGGGATATTTAGTATGTAACTTACGGAATTGATTTTAGTAACCTTTTTAAAGTATAACAATTCCCTCTTTTTTGATAATGAGGAATATAAGCTGTAAAATTTTAAAAAAGTAACTATGTAGTGGGAATGATTATCAGCTCATTTGAAATCATATCTAATCTTCTTTGCCCTATAATACCCCACAATTCTTTTTCTCCATAGTTGGACTAATATTGTCCTGCATATGAATTAATTTTAGAGTATCCTATAATCCTTTTCCTCTAGAACTGTTTTACCAAACCTACATTAGAAACCCCTTGTCTTCCAATTCAGTCCATTCTATTTGTAGATAACAAATCGAGAAAGGTTTTCTTTATATTCAGTCTTGCTCCTTTCTTCTCTCGTAGAGTGTGGAAGATATGTTTTTAAAATTTAGTTTTTAAAAAGAATAGCTCACATGAAAGGCGTACTCTGGTTGTACCAGTTACTAAGAGTTAGATAGATCATATTTCACAACTCCCCCAGATTTCTCTGGCACCCTCAAGATGATTTGGGGGAATTCTAGTCTATCATTTCTTCCTCCTCTATTGATAGCATTCACAAGCTTTTAGGTGTCCTCTGGACTCCATTTCCATTTAACCATTTAAAAGCAAGATTCCTTTTGCAAATGAATATTTACTTAAAATGTATAGCAAGAACAAACATACAAGTATCCCCTCAGCAATTATAAGGGTAACATTTCCTCCTGTACCATTTCATCCTCAGAGAAAGGCAAGGGAACCAGGTTTACAATTTATATCTGTACTTATATGACATAGTCCACCAAACTCTGAGATCCCCTTGACTCAAATTTCAGGAACTTTAGCTTCTAAATATTTTTCTATTGAATTGGATAGCTATAACCTTTAGCCTGGAATTTTATCTCCAATATCTCCAAAGTCTGATTCAGAATTCAGTGAATATTTTGCCATCTGTGCATAGAACTTAAAAGACAAATGAAACAGTAAAAAATAAAACACCATGATCATTTTTCAGCACCACTGGGTCTAAAAAGAGTCATCAGGCTTAGGTAGCTCTTCTCCTCTTCCCCCTAGCCATTTCATTTCGAAGTTACTATGGTGTGGATGTGTGCCTTTTCTGGATATCTTTGGAGAAAGATAGTGAGAGTGGATTAATTTCAGAGTTTTTAGAAAAGCAATCTGATCTGTATATATAGCCAATTGAAAGAAGCTACTCCTACCAATATGGTAGAAAAATACACAATATCATTCCAAGAAAGATAGTGCCTCCATTTTGGGTGATCTGATCCTATTTAAGCCATGGGTTATACTCACAACTTTCATTAATTCGAAACTCACACAAATTGAGTTTTCCATGCTACTTTCTCTCTTATCTTCCCAAAACCTGGACATGTATACACTAATGTAACAACTTGAATGTGGGAAATATAAATTTAAACAAAATTTTTTTTGTCTCATTAAGTCATTCCAATCCTCAACTTAGTGGTAGTAATGATGTATAGTCTTTCTGTTGTTGTCAGAGGGGAGTGTTAGTATTTGTCTTAACCTGTAGACATCAGTAAAAATAGCCTCTGTATGCTCAGTTCAGCTCTGTCCTGTCACACTCTACATATGGTGATGGCTGAATTTTAACTTAAGCCACAGAGTTCTTCCAACTATAGGAGAACAGGAGCTGTACCTTAATAATCAAATTCAGTTATTGGTTGCAGGGCTAACCTGAGGCAAAATTATGAAGCTGATATTGTCTTAAGCACATCCTGCCAATTTACAACAACTCTCTCCTCAATATCACATATCTCCATCACAAATATACCTTCTCTTTCCCTGTCTCTGTGTGCATTGTCTATCTTTCTGTCTGTCAGTATGTCTCTGTCTCTGTTTCTGTCTCTGAATCTCTTTTTTCTTTTTCTCTGTCTCTTTGTCTATATCTCTCTCTGTGTATGTCTCTGTGTCTATATCTTTCTTTTACTCTGCCACTAACACACTCTCTCTCTCTCTCTCTCTCTCTCTCTCTCTCTCTCTTTCTCTCTCTCTCTCTCTCTCTCCCCCTACCTCTCTGTGTCTGTCTCTCTGTTTCTCTCTGTCTCTCTGTCACCCTTCTATATCTCCTTTCCAAGAGGAGCGCATTTGATTAAAATTTCAATATTAGTACTTTAGTGATAAATGTTGGTCTTTCCAGAAATATTTAAAAGATGAAAAAAGGAACATACAGAGAAATATATATTAACAGAAAATTTTCATAAACAATTGGAATCAGAATACTTCAAAACATACTACTTGTATATCCCCTTATTCTGATTATTCAAGCATTAATATAGCCCTATTTACCATTTTAAATTTAATAACAATGTAAATTGTCACACACAAAAAATGGAAATAATATTTTAAAAATATAGGAAGTGTCGACATAACTTCAAATCATCTTGTCTTTTGTGTTTGTGTGTGTGTGTGTGTTTGTGTGTGTGTGTGTGTGTTTGCTCTTATTGGTAACAGTTAAATTGAAATGCGTTTTTGATTTTTCTATGGAATGAATGTAAGCAAACTGCTTCAGTTATTTGGATTTGGAAGGGTAAATTGGCAGTTGAAGGAACAGCCTCAAGCCTTAGGCTCACCATCTGCATTAAAATTTTGTATATTTTTTAAAAGTACTGGGCATAAAGTCAGAACACCTACATTTAAATTCCAGTTCTGATACTTGCTTAATAACTGTGTGGCAATTCCTCTGAACTTCAATTTCTTCATCTATAAAATAGTACTTGAACTACCTAAATGTTGTAATATGTGTCTTTCTTCATTTGTATAAATAGGACCACATTTCTGTTTTCCAGTCTTCTTGTATGTCTATTTCACAAAGTTGCTAAGGGGAAAGTGTCATATAATCCTTTACATAGTAGACTGCAAATGAAGTTATATAACTCTATAAATAAAGGGCAAAACCTGAATTTAGGAAGACTTGACTTCTAATCCAATTCCAAACACTTGTTGTGTAACCCTGGACAAGTCATTTAATCTCTGTTTCCCTTAGTTTCCCTATTTGCAAAATAGATATAATAATAGATCCTATATCCCATGCTTGTTGGAACATAAAATGACAATATTTTAACACATTCTAAATGTTATGAAATAATAGCAATTGGTTTTATAAAATATACTATCATTTTAAAAATTACAATAAATACTCTTCAATTTGTATATGTAGTCTCTCACTTTACTAATTTAACATAATGTCTCTAGGAACTTATGGTGATTAATATTTTCATAAATGTTGCACAATGCCTCACACCTAGCAAGTGTTTAGGGAATATTTATTGACTCAATGTAGAAATGAATTCAGAAAGTTGGAGGTGTTTAAAGAAAAAAAGGGGAGGAAAGGATGATGTTTGACTCTTTGTGACACTATTTGGGATTTCTTGACAAAGATACCGAAGTGGTTTTTCATTTCGTTCTCCAGTTCATTTTACAAATGAGCAGCTCAGGGAAACAACACTTAAGTGACTTGACTAAGGTAACACTGTATGATAACACTAGCTAGGTTTGGACTTAGGATAATGAATCCTCCTGATTCCAGTCCCAGGACATTGACAAAGGTAAAGAAAGTCCTAACCATAACATGATTTGTTGAAAGAACTGAGGATTTTTAGCAAAACAAAAAAAATTCAGAGGAATCATAATTGATTTCTTAAACATTTGAAAAAATTTCAGATGAAAGAACACTGATTTCTTTAGCTTGACTGAATGTAGTAGTCAGGAGCAATGCATGAAAATTATAAGGTCATGGGAATAGTTTTGCTTCCTCTTTGTGTATCTTCTTGGCTTTACTTTCTTTCACTTATTCATGCTATTGATAACATTTCTTGAAGGATGTCAAATGACAGAAAAGAAAGGGAACTATTTTGATTTATTCAGCAGAATTTAACAGTTCAATGAATATTCGCTTATTATGTGTGAAAGTGCTATGTTGGGCACTGGGAATACAAAATCGAAAGTGAAAATATTCTCTATTTTATAGAATATGCTTTTTACTAAAGGATATTGGCACTCCAGATCCTTTTCCTTCATTTAGATTTCCTGACTTAGACAGAAGATGGTGAATTCTTGAACTTCTCTGTATACCACTTACATTTCTGTAGAAAGTGTTAAATCTATTGAGGAGCATAGATGAATTGAATACTATTGCTTTCCTTCTCAGTATTTCCCATATGCAGTATCCCCTCCTCCAAGATGGCAATCTTGTTTAGTAAGGGTAGTGGGCTTTGATATGAATCTAAGAGATGCTAACATAGAGATAAATAAAAAGAAATTAAATCATAATAATAGACAAAGAAATATTCTTTTAGAGTGCACACTGATCACTTTAGGGTTATGTTCAGTTCTAATTATCATAGTTAAATATGTATATTGAGAAGATGAAGAATATAACAAACTAAACAGTCAAAACAGTAAAGGACATCAAATTCATGCCTAACTGTGATCAACTAAATAAACTGAAGATATTTAGCTAGCAAAAGAGAGAAGATTTAAGAGGAGAATGATAGCTCTCTTCAAGTACCTGGAGAATTAATTTATGGGAAATGGCTTACTCTTCTCTTTGTTTCCATATGGCATGATGAAGAGCATAGGGTAGGATTTTGAAGAAGCTGATATAAGGCTAGTGTAAAAAAAAAAACTTCCTAATAATTAGAGCAATTCAAAAACTAAGTGAAATTCTTTTGAAAGGCATTAGGTTCAGCCTGAAAATCTTCAGGAAGACTCAGTGTTCTCTTATCCATTAAGCTAGTGTGTATTTATTTTCCCCAAAGGTAATTAAACTATAAAGTCTCTAAGTCCCTTCTGATTGATATTTTTATGATTATATGTCCAATATGATTACATTATATGATTGCAAGTTATATGATTATAAGTCCAATGAATTGGGTTAACTATAAACCTTATTTTAGTAAATATTTTGGTTGTTGACTCATGTCCAATCATACGCATTCTTTTTTAATCTGATTTGCACATGCTAAGGAACATATAGATCTGATCATAGTAGTCAATTTTTCACTCTTCTTGGCCTTTGTCCAAATCATTGAATCCTCAACTGATCTACTAAAAAAATACAAAAAAGTTAAATATTAAAAAATATGCTTTTGTCTGCATTCAGACTCCATAGCTCTTCCCCATCTGTTAGTGGTTAGATGATTCAGTTATTACTTTTCCTCATACTTTCATGATTAAGAGAGGCATTGTCAGATATTGTTTTACCTAATGTAAGTTTTGATTTTATACTGTCAATAAGATTGGGCATGTTAGAACATGGAGATGAGAATGTGACATTTCCAGTGAATAAAAAGTTAAACAGTAAGTAATTCTTTGGGTTTTTTTTCAATAATTATAACAGTAGAACATTAAAATGCAGTCATTTAGATTAGACTAAGTGAATTTCAGTTTTAAATTTTAAATTTTAATTTTAAAACACTCATTTCATCCCATATTTAAACAACAAAGAGTAAGGATTTTTTTTTTCAGTTGAAGCAACATATGTACAAATGGTGAACTCATAAATGGTTTAATTTGTGTTCATCTTCACATGCTCAATATGATTATTTGATACAAAATGTCATTCAAACATTCAAAGTCTTTGAACTTTGTTCTTAAATTTTATATTACTGTGATTCATAATAATTATTATGTAATTTTTGCAAAAGCAGGGACATTTTCTTTATGATGATATAAAATGTACATGGATGAATAACTTTGTTAAAATATGCAGAAATTAGTTTCTCAGCACTTAAGTGATTCTTTGGCTATCAATTTGATTTATTTGGAAATTTTAATAACTACCATAATTTTTCAGAGTACCAATAAATATAAGCATTGTTAAATTTATCATTGTTAAGACTTTTCCATTAAAAGAAATAGTTATTATCCTATCTTATTTTAACATTTCCACAATCTAAAGATGAAAAATTAGGGGATCTACTGAGAAACCGAGGCATGAATTCTCTGTGGACATACATCATATATTATCAGAAATTCAAGGACCAAGTGACTAAGAAGAACCGAGAATGTCCAGTATAGGAGGATAGAAGGAAGACAGAGATGATAGAGGCAAAATGATGAAAGATGGGGTATAGTGAATTTTGAAACACTTTATTAATTACCTTTCTGAGATTTGAAGTGACTCACTTGCAGTAATAAAAAAAAATCCTGGTTGTTAAAGGTACTGACACAGACAGATCTCTTGAGACATTAAGTTCTGAGTTTTATGAGATTATTTTATTTTTCCAAGTTACATGTCAAAAGTATTAATATTCATTTTTAAAACTTTGAGCTCTGAATTCTTTCCCTTCTTCCCACTTCTACTCCTCCTCATTGAGAAAACAAGTTATTTGAAATAGTTCTAAAATGTACAGTTATGCAAATCATTGCATATTGTGAAAGTAAACACACTACCTCCCCATAAAAAAAGAGAGAAACTTTAAGGAAAATAAAATTTTTAAAGTATGCTTCAATCTATATTCAGATATCATCAGTTTTGTCTTTGGGGATGGATGGCATTCTTGATCATAAACCTTTCAGAGTTATCTTAGATTGTGACATTGCTGAAAAAAGGTAAGCCATTGACAATTGATCATCCTACCATATGGTTTTTTACTTTGTAAATAGTACATTTCTCATTGCATCTGCTCATATCATTCCAGGTTTAAATAAGGACATTTATTCATCATTTCTTATGGCAGAATAACATTCCATCATAATGAAATACTACAATTAGTTCATCCATTCCTGAACAGATGGATATCGCCTCAAATTCCAGCTACTTGCTACCAGAGAAAGAGTTTGACCTGGTAGTGGCATGGGTAAGGATGAGACTAGGTATAACTTTATAGACTTTTAGGCATGGTACTAACTTGTTCTAAGGAATTGTTGAATCATTTCATAAACCTTCCATCAGTGCATTAATGTCTCATTTTCCCTACACCCTCATCAAGATTTGTCATTTTTCTTTTCTGTACTATTAGTCAATTCAATGGGTTTAAGGTAAGACCTCAGAATTGTTCTAATTTGCATTTTTCCAATCAATAGTGAGTTAGGAGTTTGTTTTTTATTATGGATAGCATTGATAACATCATCTGAAAATTGTTCATGTATTTTGATCATTTATAAATTGTGGAATGGCTCTTTTTTTTACAAATTTGACAAAATTCTCTATATTTGAGAAATGAGGTCTTTACCAGAGAAACATACTTCAATTTTTTTCTCCATAGTTAGTAGGACTGTTTCCTTCAACCTATTTTCCCCATCCCCATTTGTTCTGTTTTCTCTATCCTTTCACCCTGTTCTTTCACAAAAGTATTTTCCATCTGATTATTTCCTTCCACAATCTTCCTGTATTCCACTATTCTTTCCTCCCTTCTATTTTATCTTTATGCCATACTTTAATGTAAAAATGATTGAGTATATGACATCGCCACACATATGATATCCAGTGGATACTGTACAATATCTAAGAAGAAATAAGACCTGATTGTTTAATGTTTGTACCATATCCTTCCTGAGACTCTCCTAGAGTCAGTCACTCAATAACAGGGAACTGTTGCATTATTTGTTTTATTTTCTATATTTTAGTTTTTCCCTTCCATTTTTTACTGCTGCCTGTATCAGGCTTATTGAATATCAAAAATCAGGATTAATTGGAATTATAAAATAGTTGATATTATGGATTGTTCTCTAAAATATGTTAAGACCTAACCATCTAGATATATAATATAGTAAAAGAAATACCCTAACCTCTTTCCTTTCTGGTTCCCTCTTCCTACCCTCATGCAAATGGCAACTGAATTAAGATAGTTTGTCCTTAACAGTTATTGAGAACTTCCTCTGTTTGGTCCTCAGGAGTCTAAAGGTTCAAACTTGTTGATACTACTTTTTTGTGTTTATTTTTAATTGGCATTTTATTTTTCCAAATATATGTTATAAAAGTTTTTCAATTTTCATTCATATGCATATGTATATTTTTAAATTCCAAAATTTCTTTCTACCTTCCCTTCGCATCCTGCTTCCATCAGTGGTGAACATTCAGATTAGTATCATACATACACATTTGTATTAAACATATTAAGAGATTAATTTTTTCGGTATGAGGAATTAGAATTAAGGGAAAGAAGTACATAGGAGAAAATTTTTAAAAAAATGAAAGTAGCATAAAACAAATTCTGAAGGGTTTTTGTTTTATTTTGTTTTTCTTCCTCTCCATGGGGATAGTATTGTCCAAAGTCAAATCTAATAGGGTTGTCCTAGTTCTCAGAAATGCTGAGAGGAATTTAATTCATCAAGGTTGATCAACTCACATTGTTGTTAATGTGTACAATGTTCTATTGGTTCTGTTCCCTTTGCTCAACATCAGATTCTGTAATTCATCCATCCTACTCTAGAGTCATGATCATTTATGATTTCCTTTAGAACAATAGTATTCTATTATATTCATATACCATAATTTATTCAAGTTCTCCCCAAATGATGGGCATCCCTTCAATTTTCAATCTTTCGTCATTACAAAAGAAGCTCCTATGAATATTTTGGAATATGTGGTACTTTTTGCATTTTTATGATTTCTTCTGCATACAGGCCTAGAATTAGAATTGCTGGGTTAAAGAGAATGATCAGTTTCATTGCTCTTAGGGCAAATTTCCATATTGCTCTCCAGAATAGTTGGATCAGTTCACAGCTCTACCAACAAGGCATTAATGTCCCAATCCTCCTACAACCTCTCCAAAATTATCATTTTCCCTTTTTGTTATCTTAGTCAATTTGATAGATGAGACATCTCATAATTGTTTTAATTTACATTTCTCTAATAAATAATGATGTGGAGCATTTAATATGATTATATATATCTTTAATTTCTTCATTTGAAAACTGTCTTTTCATATCCTTTGACCATTTATCAATTGGAGAATGACTTGTAACCTTAGAAATTTGATGCAATTCTCTATATATTAGAAATGAAACCTTTATCAAAAATCCTACTTATGAACATTGTTTCTCAGCTTTCTGCTTTCCTTCTAAATTTGGCAGCATTGATTTATTATGGCAAAAAATTATTGATTTAATATAGACAAAATCATTCATTTTGCATTTTAAATTTGTAATCAATCATTTTGCATCTTATCCTTCTAAAAATATTTCTTCCTAGGTCATAAATTTGTCCATAGATCAGATAGAGCATTCTTGTTTTAAAATTTTATCTATGATGTCACACTTTCTGTATAAATCCTGCGGCCATTTTGCCCTCATTATGGCATAAGGTGTGAGATGTTGGTCTATGCCTAGTTTTTGTCATATTATTTTTCAATTTTTCCAACAATTTCTGTCAAATATTGAGAGTTCTAATCCCAGAAAATATCTTTGGGTTTGTCTCTTTAGAAGTACATTTCTCAAGAGTCTTGAATTACATCAAATTATAATCAATTTTTACCTTTCCCCCTTTTCAAGTACCCTCCAAGGACACATAATATTCTTGAGGCAAAGTAACATCCAAAGCCAAATCATTTCATGAATCATTTGTAGCCCTGCCTCCAAGCAAATTTTCTAAATCCCACCCCCCCTTAGTTCCCCAACAGGGTTATTTAAACCCTTGTTAACTAAAGAATGGATTAAGCCCACCCTTGGTTTAATTAACCACAGAGCCTAAAAATTCTCTAAGGACTGGGATGCTTGGTAGGGCTCTCTTAAAAACTTCAGAATTGATTGGAGGATAGGGGAGACACTAACTCAGGACTACTCAACTCTGATGTCCCCATAAGAGAAAGTGCTAAGGTTTGTGAGCAAAGCAGAATTAAAGTAAGTCAAAAGAAACTGAGACACTTAAGTTTAAACATCCCTGGTTTTCATCAAATCATTTATCTCAAACATAGTGATGTCATCTTGGTTCTCTTCAATGGAGATACAAGATCCAACCATAATCATATCCTCTAAAAGCAATCTCTTCAATTATATTCAGCCCTATAATTATCCTAAAAGAAATACAATACAAGAGTTACAATTATTATATCTTTCCTTATAGAGTTGTAATACAATTTGTTAGTCCTGATTACCATTTTTTCCTTCCACTTTTCATTTCCCTTTTTATGTATCTCTTGAGTGGTAAATTTGACATTGAATTCTCTGTTCAGTTCTAGTCTTTTTATCAGGAAATTTTGGAAGTACTCTATTTCATTGAATATTCACCTTTTTTTTATCCCTAAGAGTATATTTTGATTCTTGCATGGAGGTAATTCTTGGTTGTAATCCAGGGTCCTTTGCCCTGTGATATTATAGATCCTCTGATTCTTCAATGTTGAAGCTGCTAAGTGCTGTGCAAGTCTAATTGAGTTTCCTTTGTTTATAAATTACTTCCATTTTGCTGCTTGCAATATTTTCTCCCTTATTTGAGAATTCTGGCGTCTGAATTTTTAGCAACAGTAAAATGCAGGAGTTCTATGTATTCTTTCAGTGGTTATATTGTCTTCTCTACCAGATTTGACAGTAGTTCCCTGAAAATTTTCTCCATAATATTTTCCAGGTTCTTTTTTGGATCTAGGCTTTCTAATGGTCCAATGATTTATAAATTATCTCTCCTGAATCTTGTAGTGTCATAGATTTGTTTCTATTTCTTCAATTCTAATTTATATGGTTTTGTTTCCTTCAATTAACTTTTGTAGTTTCTTTTCCAGATGGCCAATTTTATTTTTTGAAGAGTTGCATTCTTTTTTAAAAATTATTTATATTTACTTTTAAAAGAGTTGATTTAATTGGCCAATTTTTCATAATTTTCCTACATAACTTTCATTTCTTTTTTTTCATTTTTCTTCTTCTTCTCTTCTTTGGTTTTAAAATTCTTTTTTTTAAGTTCTGCTTGAGCTTTTGGATTTAAGAACAATTCGTAGACTCTTTGGGGACGTTCCTGTGAGTAACACTGATTTCTTTTCCCAACATGGCATTGTAATCATCTTTATCTACAAAGTAGCTTTATATAATGAGTGCTTTTTAAGCTTTTTAATGTGAGGGATGGGATCTGATCCTTGACTTGTCATTGGCCAAGATGATCTCTAGGAAGTCCAGATATTACCTTTTGCAGAAGTTTATTTCCTTCTTTATGTCTAGCTTTTGCCTATGCAATGTTTTTTTCCCAACCCAATCCTGTCTTTGGCCCCATTCTTCCCAAGATTAATACTTTGGGGTTGAAACCCTCTCTGCTGACTTATTATCTAGCTGCCAGGACCTGTTTTCAAGTTGTTGGGACCTGAACTGCACTGTGACTAAAATACTCCCAATGGTTTTTCATCTGACCTGTCTCACTGGGCTTTACTTCCCATTGTCCCCCAAAGAGACAGACCTTCACTGAAGATCTTCCATGAAGTCTACCATCGAACATTCTTTGAATGTCTTTTTTCTTGGATATGTAGTTTTAATCTCTGTACAGAGGCTTCATTTAACTTTGGTAGGAAAAAGCTCTGAGAGTATATTAGCTTCACATCACCATCTTGGCTCCACCCCAGATGTGCAATTCTATTTTCTCAACACCTGAGTACAAAGTATTTATTTGGAGTTCCAGGAGCAATCACATGTTTCTTGGAGTATTATTCTGGTTGATGCAAAGACGGGAACTTGGCTAAGCTTAATTTAATTGATACCTGTTCTTATTTAATCTTTCCCTAACTATGACTGATAAAAATCTCAATTTTTGGAAATTATTACTTGTTTTATTTTGTTTATTGCTTTTTGGGGTTTTCTTTTTTGGAAAAGGTAATGGTATTAATTGACTTGCCTAAGGTCACACAACTAGGTAAATAATAATTGTCTGGGGGTGGATCTGAACTAATATTTTTCTGACTTCAGAGCTTGTGCTCTATTCTCTCAGCCATCTAGCTGCCCTTCTTTTTAAAAATTATTGGATGACTTATAAATATTTCACTTTGTTACATTCCTCTCAGAATAAATCTAACAATAAAAGAACAACTGCAGGATTCTTACAACTAAAATATTAAATTTTATTCCCCTCCCTACTAAGTTTCTCCAGAGTTAGTCTTACAAGATGGTACATGTAGACTAGTCACCCAGACTTTCCTTAACCTGTTTCCTTTATTTTCTGTTGAAGCCAGTGCAAGTAAGTTTAAACCAGTAAAAAACAGTGTGTAACACTCAAAATTATTTTCAATTAAAAAGAAAATAAAAAATCAATTTTAACTATTTCAAATTAAGTAAATCAGTTTAAACCAGGTATAACAAGTACAAAAATACTTCAGATGAGTAAGAAAAAAAATCGGTTTTATCTCTCTCCATTTACTTTTCTTGACAGGAAGCATCAAAGGAGTTCAAACTGTTTAAATTCAGTTAAAATCTGCTTCAGTAAGATTAAATTTGTTAAAAATTGATTTAAACTGGATTCATCTGCTTTTACCTGCATTCAACTTGTTTGAACTAAATAAAATTACTCTCTCATTGATTTCAATTAAACTGGTTTGAACTTGATTGAGCTAGACTGAATATGATCTGAGCTATTTTGAAATATATAAACTGATTTGAGCTAGATTGAAGTTGAGGTAATGGCTTTTTCCAAGAGCATGGAATTGTCAGAACCTTGTCTTTTGATCCAAATCTCAGTTTCCTTTCCAGAACCGCAAAATCTACAAAATTATAGAATGCTTTAAGGGACCTCAGAAGTCATTTTGCCTAAATATCCATGCAATCCTATTTGATGAAATCAGGTGATTCAATTAAGCAAACAAAACATAATGCAAAGAAATTGTTCTCAATACACATATTTATGAATTATTTATAGTTCTGTTTTATAAATCTTGTTGGAAATACATCTGCATCATTCTCTGAGTAAGTACTATTATGTATTAGAACTGCCTATAGTTGAATCAATGTTTGCTTCTTTTTTTTTGGTGGAAATATGCCTGCAGTTGGAGATTGCAGGAAATATATGAGGAGGAAGAAAATACAGAAAATATATGATGTACCTGAATCAAAGCAGAGGTGACAATGAATGAAACATAATTGCTGCGGTATCTCAGTAGGGCGAGTTTCTATAGGAAAAAGGATAAGTGGTAGTAAAGATAAGGAGTGAATTAGAGGAAGAAAGGAGAGAAATATCAGTTCAGTGGTAAGTCCCAATGGAGGATACTCCAATGGAGAAGAAATATTCTGCAATGGGAAATGAGAACTTAAAACTGATTTGTCATTTAGAGATAGTACTATATGTGAGAAATTATTATGCCACCAAGGACCACATCTATTTTAGTAGAAGGGCAATAAGAGATATTGGAGGAAACCGATATCCACAAGTGACTGAAGGAATAGATTCAGGGAAAATATTCCATAATATATAGGAAGCATCATCACGAAGAGGGCAAAGTGTTCTAAATTGTAAAATCAGAGACTAAGGCAAAATTCTGCCATGGAGAAATTTTTCAGACATACCTATCTTTTCTTCAGTCATCCTGATTCATATCTGGCCATTGGACCCAGATGGTTCTGAAGGAGAAAATGAGATTGGTTACCGAGTACAACAATCCCCCCACTCAAATCCAAATCATGTGACTGTCATGCCATTATCTCCCTGATGCCATGGTATTTTTCAAAAATGACGGACAAACTATTATTATTATTATTATTATTATTATTATTATTATTATTATCATCATCATTATTATTATTTAATAATTGATACTTATAAGAATGAGATGTAACAGAAAGAGGGACACTGATATGCACTATTTAATCCATCCCTTAAAATGAAAAAGAATATAACAATCAAAATAATCCAAACCTGTATTTCTAGGTCATGTGTCAACCTCAATCATGTAGACCCATGATCTTACCCTTTGCAACCTTAACTTTCACAGTAAGTGGAAGATAATATAAGATTCACCAAAAATACACATGAAGAAAAATATAAACAAGGCCAACCCTGTGGCTAGTACTTTGTGAATGTTTAGTTGGACAATAAAGCACTATCCTAATCATCTCAAAAACAATCACAATTAACTGATAATTAACAATGTTTCAACAAGGCACATTCATTTCAAGGCATTAGACTGATATTCTCAGAAAAAAATATTTTTAAACATCTCTCCCGTGTGGGGAAAACATGAATAAAGGTTATTAAACTTTCTTTTATATAGAACAGTCCTAAAATACTCCAAGTTACTAGTAAACTTCCAAGTGACCATCTAGAAAATAACATTGCTAACTGATTACAGTTTAATATCATGGAGAGGCAAAAAGGAGAAAAGTGATTGTTGGACATTTTTTGTTACTTTTGGAAAGATTGAATGTTTGTGGTAGTTATGATGAAAAAGTTTAAGCAACACCATTGGTTGTATCTCATTCCTTGTCTGTATATCATTCACAAATATTGTCTTATATCTGTGCCATGAACAGTAACCATTATAAATGTTTATTGAACCAAATAAACATTTTTGAATTTAGTATGCTTTTTATATCTTTTTTGCATCTCTTTCCATAAATGATATGAGAATCATTTTCCCTCAGAACATTTTAATGTGAAAGTAGTTATGTTGACAATTTTATAAAAAGCATTAGTATTTTAAAATAGAATAGTATTTATGATACATGGTGTATACTAAATATGTCAAAACTGAATATATGGTTACCTTCCCTCGAACATTTTTCACACCACAGTAATAAAAATCTACTAGCAGTACATGAAAACAAACAATTTTTCATATTCTGTTTCTCTCAAAAATTATTAAGTTTCAAAATTCATTTTTGGGATATTTGTTCTTATAGTCAGAGCTATAATTTATGATTTCTATGAAACCTTGTTCTTATTTTCTTTCCTTTCTTCATACAATTTCAAGGTTAAAATTAGTCCCTGCACTCAAAAGGCTGCCAGTCTATTGAGGGAAATTATAATATATATATATATATGCAAGTAATTTTGACAAGGAAAAGAAAAGAAAACTGACAAGTAGGAACATTAGGAAAGGATGTAGCATTTGAACTGAACTGATTCTGAAAGGCAGAGATGGAAAGAGAATGAATTTTATGTGTAAAGGATGACATGTGAAAATGCATAGATGTGGGTGGTGAAATGTCAAAATTGGGAACAACTTTATTCTTATTTGGATGAAATATAGTTTATGTGGAAGAAAATAATGTGAACTAAGGCTCTACAGATAGCATGATTTGGTGAATAGAGAAGAGTTTGTCTCATGGTTATTTACCACTTATTAATTTTGTTATCATGAAAAAGTTACTTATTTCTCTAGTCTCATGTTGTTCATTTGTAAAATAGGGCTAATAATACCTGTAATAAATACCTCACAAGCGTTTTATGGGTCTCAAATTACATATATATATATATATATATATATATATATATATATATAGTGTGTTTGTTATAAGTAAGCTATTATTAAAAGTAGGTTGAGATGGAATTGTACAGCGAATTTAATAGCAGGGTAAGGAGTTTATACTGTAGCCTTGAGAGAATAGAGACCTGGGAAAGCATTGAGAACGTAAGAATGATATGGTAAGTAAAACTTGTGCCCAAATATGATTATTTTGGAACCTATTTGAAGAGTGGAGAAGAGAAGAGAGTACAACATAGAAAAAGAAAGACCAATTAGGAATGCATTAAAATATTTCTGGTGCAAGGTGATTAGGGACTGTACTAATTACATGAGAAGAACTATGAAATTAGGACAATAAAAAAGACTTCAGAGATGTTGTGAAGGAAAATACAAAATGATTTTATAAATAACAAAACAAAGAGACT
This sequence comes from Macrotis lagotis, assembly GCF_037893015.1. NCBI lineage: Eukaryota > Metazoa > Chordata > Mammalia > Peramelemorphia > Peramelidae > Macrotis > Macrotis lagotis. The sequence goes on along the minus strand of NC_133666.1, from coordinate 478,916,689 downwards.
AGTCAAGGAGAGTTTTGAAATTATGTGCTCTCAAATGGTGGGTTGCTTTGCTCTTCAAAGAAATAGGGAGATTTCAAGATGGGAGTATTTTTAGAGAAAAAGATGAAAAGATTTGTCTAAAATGCATTGAGTCTAAGTGACTGATGAGTAATGTAGATAAGGTTTAATTCCTCATTGATTTTCATTGATGCCCCCTAAAAGGGAGTCATTGTCACAATGAGAATACAGTGGAAATCCCTTTAATTCCTTATATGTCCATTTGTTTCTTTAACTGTTTTCTTTTCTTTTTTTTTTTTTTTTGAAAAACACTTGATGAAAAAGGATGAACAGGTTTTTTTTAATATCTGCATTTCCTGGGTAACAGAGATTAAAGAGAAACTAACAGGGAAGCAGGTGCTGCAAATAGAAAGTTAGAAATGAAATATTTCCCCAACCTGAGGCAATCAGGCACACATAACTTACCCAGGATTATACAATTACTAAGTATCACAAACCAGATATGAATATTCCAGGACTTATGTTTTATCCACAGCACCACCTAGCTGTCCCTTAGAAATAAAATCTTGAAAGCACTGAGATAATTTTATGACTAAATCTAATCTTTTCCTTTTTGTTGTTTGTGTTTAGGGGTAGATTCTGGTTTCTTTTTGTTTTTCTGAAAATTAAAATTTATGAATTGTCCATTTATTCAAGGCAATTGAAATATAAATGCATAGCCCTTAGAAAGTAGAAAACTGCAATTGTTTTGATGTAATATGTTATTTCTTCTCAATCTCTGAAGTTTTATGTACATATATTTATATATTTCTTATTTTGAATATATAACCTATTTTTTCTTCCTCTTGGAAACTGATTTAACATCAAATGATATGACCACAAATGATATGACCATATAGGTTAATTTTTTAAAATACTATTTTTTGATTCAAATGACTCATGTTTTTAAATAATGAAACTGGGAACACTGGACCAATTTATATCTAGTTCCAAGCAATAGTCACTTCAAAACCAGTATTGTGTAATATTTTTATGAATAAATTTCCAAGTCACATTCCCATTCTCTAAGCCATAAGCCATATATGTTTCCTCAACTGACAGTCTATTTCAATTAGATTCTCTCTATTTCAAATAAGATCCTAATTTCTCTTTTTCTATTTGAACTTAAATAGATGTAAAAAAAAAACTCTTTCTTGTATAATGGAATAACAAAAAAGTAAATTTATAAGACTCTCCTGAATTTTTACATAATGAAATCTGAGTGAGTATCATTGATCAGAATTCTGATCTATCAGAATAGTTATTATCCATCATAGGAAAATGAATTTTGACTACTTTAGTAAGAAAGAGTCTCCTTTCCTTGAACAAACCATTGATAACACAATAATAGAATCCATAATACTATTCAGACAAATAAAGCAAAAACATAATTGTTCTTTCAAAATCATCTCTAATCCAATAAATAAAATGGGATGTTCTGTATGTAGAAGTTGAAAGCAAGAAATGAAACAAATGAGAAAAGAGACCCCCTTATTTTTTAAAGGAAAAATCCTGGCTATAATAAAATAAGGGAGTGGTACACACCATAAGATAACAGGAGAGAGATGAACAATTAGTGGAAGTGATGAAGAATTGCAGTTTCACTGGGAAATATGGTAAATATCATGCTATTCATTAATTCTGAGACTGCATATGTGCAATTTTGACTGTATATTTTAGAAATATATGAAATGGCTACAGAAGCAAGCAATAGGGGTAAGAGAGTGTTGGATTAGATATTAAGAATCTGCCTCCCATATTTGCCTCCACCATTATCTGGTTTCAGCAAGTAATATTTGTATGCCCTCCACCCTGGTAACAGAGCCCCACTTTACCAAAGAGTTGAAATCAAGTGATAGGCTGAGGAAATGAGTAGGAGAAGAAAAAAATAACCTGACGATAGTTAGTATGAGGATAAGGAAAATCAAAATGCTTACATTTTAGAAGATAACAACGCCAGAGCTTCTATATCCTAAGCAAAACAGAAATTGGTTTCAGGGCATTTGGAAGAGCTTATAAAGGATTTTGAAAATCAAGTAAGGGAGGTAGAAGAAAAATTGCGAAGGTAAATGAAATTGATGCAGGAAAATTATGAAAACTGAGTCATCAGCTTAGTGAAGAAGACACAGACACACAGACACAGAAGCAGACACAGACACACACAGACAAACATAGACACACACACATACACACACACACACACACACACCCCAAACAAGTTCAAATGGGAAAAAAAAGGTTCAAAAAGTCAGTAGAATGAAAAATGCCTTTAAAAGTAGAACTGCACAATTGGAAAAGGAGGTGCTCATTGAAGAAAATTTATTTCTTAAAATATAGAATGGAGTAAATGGAAGGTTAAGGTTTTGTGAGAAATCAAGTAACAATGAAACAAAATCAAAAGAATGAAAAACTAGAAGAAAATTGAGAAATATCTCCTGGAAAAAAACAACTAAACTTGAAAACATATCCAGGAGAGGTAATTTAAAAATTATTGGACTACCTGAAAGCTATACCCAAAAATGTAGACATCATCTTTGAAGAAATCATCAAGGAACTGCCCTGATTTTCTAGAAGCAGAGGATACATATAAATTGAAAGAATTTTCTGAACAACTGCTGAAAAAAGATTACAAATTGAAAACTGCCAAGAATATTTTAGCCAAATTTAAGTACTGTCAGGTCAAGAAGAAAAATATTGCAAGCAACTAAAGAGAAAGAATTCTATTATCATGGAACCACAGTCAGATAAAGACAGATTAACAAAAGTTTAAGCAGCTTCTACATTAAGGAATTTTACAGCTTGGCATAATGATATTCCAGAAGACAAAAGAACTTGAATTACAAAACTAAACATTCAATGAAAAGAGGACTTTCAAATTTTCCTGATGAAAAGATCAGAACTGAGTAGAAAAACTGATCTTTAAACATGAGACACAAATGAAGTATAAAAAGGTAAACAGAAAAAGTTAATCTTAAGGCACTTAATGATGATGATACTAATAAACCATAGGAACTTTCTCATTCATTAGAGTGGTTAGAAGAAGCACAGGTGAATATGAATGGATTATATATTGAAAAGATAGAGTTAAAAGGTGAGAGAGAAAAGGGGGGATAAAAATGACATTATGTATTACATATAAAAGAGGTAATAAAAATTTTTTGTAGTGGAGAGGGAGAGGGGAAAGGTGAGGGGGAGTGAGTGAGCCTTACTCTCATTGAAATTTCATACTAGAAATTTCATTTAGAAATCTATCTTACCCTAGAGAAAATTTGGAAGAAAAGGAGACATATGGAATAGAATGGAATAGAATGTTGTTGATCTTAATCCTATAAGTGTTCAAACTTTGAATATTCCAGGACTAATATTTTATCCACAGCACTTCAAACTTCCACTTAATTAGAACAGGAGAAACTTTGCCCCCAAAAGGCAAATGGTTGCTGGGAGCCTTTGTTACTACAGTACTCCTGTCTTTGGCAAGTATTGTTGTTGCAGATGCTATTGCTTGGTCTTGACTCTGCCCTCCTAAAATGGGGGGGGGGGGGAAGACAGGAAATAAAATAAAAAAGAAGTAAATCTACAGGCTTCTTTAGGTGAGCACATGTCTTCTCTTTCCCAAATCTCTAAGTTTGTTCCATTTCTTTATCTATGGGAATAATGCTCTTGGAACCTAATTTCTGGACTTCTCAGAGGCCCTTCTTTGAAGGAGAGAAAATGGGAAATGCCTCTGATCTAAGGAAATATTCAAGGTGGTAGTCCAATTGTTTAATATGAAAATGAACCTAAAATTGTTTCATTAGCATAGTTATTAGAGAATTCTAAAGTTTCAGGCATCTGCCTTGGTTTGCATTCCTTACTTGTTTCATCATGCTTTCACTCAATAGCTACCTATATCAATATAAACATGACTGAGGAAAACTAATGCAACTGTATTGTCATCTCTGAAAACCTACTCAAAATCATATAAATGACACCCTTCAAGTTGATAAAGTCTTCCTTTCATTAGACGTTTTCAGAGGTAATTATAATTAGTCATACAAAGACATTGAGTTCCATCACGGGATGAACATAATCAGTTCTGTTTCTTTTTCTTTTCTTAGGAGGGGAAAAAATCTCCTCCTTTAGCTACCAAAATTTAATCGCTCCAGGGTGTTTTGCAGGTGACCTAAATAAGGGAGAGCTCTCCTCTGAGAATATGCAAGAGCTGAAACTACCTCTCTAGAAGATCCAATAATGTTGGAGGGTCTAAAACACAGAGCTGTGTAATGATCTGCAAGATGTAGTCCTTAAGGACACAGAACATATTCACATGGATCTTCTTTTAGCGAATGATCACTGGCAGTTTATTCTCTAACTTTGGATGAGGGAGACTGGGTAATTTACTCAAAGTAATCATCCTTTCTGGAGGAATCAGCAAAAGCACTATATGAAGATGGAAGTACATTCTGGGTTTAAATTATCTCTTATGCTCAGCTCTCCCCTATGATGAATTCATAATTTTCAAAATTTGTAATGCTATACTAGTTGTTCTGGGCAAGTACCAGAGACTATTCCTCTGCTAGTTTAGGTTCTTTATTGTTACAAAATGAGATACATAGGTCATTCAGCATTTAACAAAAAAAGGCATTAACTAAATATTACAAGAAAAAAGATCTTTAAGAAAGAAAGCCATTGAAAACAATACAAAATGATTCAAATGAATATGTGCCCTTGTCAGTTTTCTATTATGAGTAACTGATCAAGAATAGGAAGAGCCCTTGGCCCTTCTTGTGACTACTTTGACCTCAGGTACTTACAGAAGAGGGAACAGCAAGGTGGTGCAGTGGATAGAGCCCTGACCTGAAGTCAGGAAATGTGAGTTCAAATTTAACTCAGAAACTGAACTGATATGTGAACCTTGACAAGTTACTTATTCCCTATTTGCCTTAGACCCTTCTCTGAAAAAAACAGGGACACAGTGGAGAAGGAAATGATGATTCATAACAAGAAAATTCCATGGATTATTCTAAAAGTCAGATATGATTGAATGTCCCAACAACAAAAACTGTAGCTGTCAGTAGTCTGAGGTTTTAGTTCCCAGAGTCAACCAAATCTCAAAGAAAATTGCAATACTACTTAGAGAAAAAACAAAACAAACAAATAAAAACTATCCTAACTTGTATGGGGAGAAGGAGGATAATATATAGGATGTCATTCCTTCTTACTTTAATTTGCAAGCAACAAAAGGCAGTGATGGAAGGATGCATTAAAAAACTTTTCCTCAACATCTTTTCCTCTTGAATATGTGCTCTAAGAATAATTGCCTCAGTCATAGAATAGTTAGAGGGAGGGGACAATATTAAAAGGGTAATAAATAAGAACTAACATAGGTAACTTTCATATTAGATGAGAGCTACATGAGAAAATCAAAGGAGATAGAAAAAAATAAATTTATAGAGCATATATGACCTTACCCTGGCCATTTACTGTGAGAAGTTTATAATAGAAGAAGAACTTAATAACTAATGACTGAAATAGTAGTCTAAAGTTACTACTACTACTACTACTACTACTACTACTACTACTACTACTACTACTACTACTACTATTACTACTACTACTACTACTACTAAAGCTCTACTGCTACCTCTCTCCTTCAGGGGAGATACTAATTATAAAACACTCTCCCCAGGGGATGGTTAGTGACCAAACTATTATATGCCCTTCCTAAGAGGTTACTAGTTGAAGACTAGGTAACTGAAGCAAATATGCTGTACCTGGTTGGGATTAGGCCACACAGTCCACATTCTAACAATATCAATAAAAACATTGGCAACTCTATAGCACTGGAGACTTAATTTGCCTCTCCATATGTTTACACTTGCTATCCATATGTGCCACATAATTCTGCATGCAAACTATTCCAAATGATGATGTATTTATTTGTAGGAGAATGGGGTTGGTGAGGCAAAATAATCCATTATTGCATTTTATTTTCTAAATTTGGCCTGTAATTCCTTGTCATTCCCTAATAGACAGGTATATTATTAGCTTCCACTTAGCAGATACTCCAAAAAATATTATCCCCTTTCTCTGACCTTTCTAATAAACAAATAATTTTTGTAGAAGATATGTATATTTAGATGAGTATGATAGGAACAACTATGAAACATTATTGTGGCATCCTATAAAATAAAATATTTTATAGGTGAAAGGTAAATTAAAAATAATTTGTTCTAACCCCTCCATTTTATATGAAGTAAATCCAAAGTAGAAATTACTTACACCCAGATTCTGCGACTGTCAGTCAGAGGACCTAGATTTGAATTTTATCTTTGCCACATACTATCTATATAATATAGGCAAGTCACTTCTAGTCCTCAATTTCTTTACTTAAAATAAGAGGGAGTGATAGATTCCCCATGTATACCTTTCTAACTCTAAAGCTCTTATTCCATGATCATTCACATGGCTCTGGTAAAGTGTTGCCTTTCTCCTCAGAAATGGATGCACCAGTGATCCAATTTGGATTTATTATTTGCTATCAATTTTTCTAATTGTATATTTCAATTACTTCTGAAAAGGTGGAAAACTGGCCACTGCAACAATTTTCAAGCCCTGTCCTTGGAGAAAGATCATAACCCATAATAGAGTAATCTCCTAACTCTATTCTAACAAAATAGCAGAGCAAAAAGGGCAGACGTCAGAGGATTAGCAACAAGGGGGGGGTCCTCCTTCTGCTCCTTTTTGGTATTTGTTTTCTCAATCTGTTTCTTGTGGCAAACCTCTTCACCTCTTGGGCAACTCCATATCAGTTTGCAGGCACAGTTTGTCTCTTGCTTCTTGTTTCCCAGCAGTCAACAAGCATACAATGTTTTTTACAGTGAGATTTATATAAAGTTTCTTCTGTTTGCCTTGCTAGAAACAGGACATTGCATTCTTACATTATCAGTTATTAGGATGAACATAGCTTCATTCAGAAAAAATGTGAGCTTTTGTATTATTCTCAGATTTTTAAAATGCTCTTTTCCTGTTTTTGGTACCATTAACAATGAAACTAACTGTTTGAGGGAAAACAGCTTATGAAAGAGACAGAGTAGAAAAGAAGAAAGCTCAGTAGTTTTTGGAGTCAGAGTGCCCTAAATAAAATGCTACTTCTTTTACTTATTTACTTTGAGACCTTGGCTAAGTAACACAGTCTCTTTAAGCTTCTATTCTCTAATCTCTAAATTGTGGGAGCTGTGCAAGATAGTTTCTTAAGTCTAATATAGTCTGAGTCTATTTATACTTCCTAACGGAAGTTGTGTGATATAGTTGTTATCTGCAAATTCCTTAGTGCTGTTTTGTAGCTTTTCTGTTTGCCTAGAGCACTTATTCTCAAAGATCATATGTGCATACATATATAAATGTGTCTGTGTATGTTTACATAAATGTATATACAGACACGCACACACACACACACACACACACGTACTGTGTATATTTGTACTGACACAAATCCTGGGATATCAAATTTTGGCCTCCTCTACTCTGCACTTGGTAGAGTCCTGCACCTGAAGTTACCCCAGCTGAGGCCAATAGATGCAAGGAAATATAACTGCTTTGGAATAATAAAAAAAAAAAAAACATCAGTTAATTAGTCAGATTTGTAACACAGTATTCTTTGCCTTACAAAAATGAAAAACCTACATAATAAAGTTGGGAGAAAATAATAATTTCTATTATTCTAGACTGGGTCTAACAGGTCAGTTTCCTGGTATAAAATGATACCCTTGTACACCATTCGGCAATTAACTAAAGGAGATTTATTTAGTCATAAGAGGGTAAACATATTCAACAAAGACAAGGATTGAGGGCCCCTTAATTGGATTAATTCTGATCAAAGTATCAGACTATGTCAGGATTTTCTTTTGGCAAGAGTTGCATATAATCTCAGACTAATCTCCTGAGCCAAAACACTTATACAGAATGGTGTTAATGTCTTTAAAGGAAATATAATCTAACATTTATGGGATATAAATTTAAGATACTACTCCTATCATACACTGTGTATTGTTGCAAGATTTTTAAAATATCTAAAGGATCTCACATCTTTTAAATAACTATGAATGGCTATCATTGATCAACTCTCATTTTTGTGTTTCCAGTACACAGATGTAGGAGACACTGAAAGTAAAAATAAAAAAAAAATAAAAATTACAAAACAAATAAAACCTATTTTCACTATCCTATAGATGGATTGATGTCCATCTACAAAATCTGGGTGTCTAATAGTTAGGTAATTTCAAATATTTCCAAGTCAGAGTAGGAATTCTGTTAGACAAGGTAACCAGGAGCAGGGACATCATTAAGAGCATCAGGGATGCAGTAATAATTAGGTCACCTTTTGAAAAGTCGTTGATTCTCCTCACATGTGAAAGAGAATTATCCTAAGAGATTAATTAAATTTAGGGGCTGGAAAGTTCAGAGACTACATAGCTTCTGGAACTAAAAAATAATCATTGCTTTGCCCTTATCTTCACTGGTCCAAAGGTACCATAATTCTTCTTATTTACCTAAGCTTTAAAAAAAGGGTCCCACTATAAAAACTGTCAAAATAGATAGAACTTTTTCCCTGGAGTCAGAAAGACCTAAATTCATTTCTTATCCAAGGAAACTTAAATAACTGTATAATCCTGAACAAGTCACTTAATCTCATTTTGCATTGATTTTCTCAACTATAGAATGCTAATAGTCACAGCACACACCTTATAGGATTATTGTGAAGAAAAAAAAAGAAAATTTTGAAAAGCAAAATGAGCAGAATCAAAGGATAACTGTATATAGAATCATATTTATATTGTTTTAAGAACAAATTTCCAAATGAAGAAATTAAAGCTATATATAATATATGGAAAAAAATGCTTCAAATCAATATTGATTAGAGAAATGCAAATTAAAACAACAATGAGGTATCACCTCATACCTATCAGATTGGCCAAAATGAAAAAAAAGGAAAATGATCAATGTTGGAGAGGATGCTCACACCCTATTCAAATATAAGTTCAAAATGGATATAGGACTAAGACATAATGAGTGGCACAATAGATAAAATAATAGACCAAAAATACTCTATCAGACCTAGGGAAAGGGGATAAATTTACGACTAAACTAGAATTAGCACATTATAAACTATATAATGAACTATTTTGACTATTTTAAAATAGAAATGGTTTTGGACTAACAAAATCATTGCTGCCAAAATTAGAAGGAAAGCAGAAAACTTGGGAAACAATCTTCACAACTAGGATTTGTGATAAAAGTCTCATTTCTAAAATAAATAGAGAATTTCATCAAATTTATAGAATCTCAAGTCATTCCCCAATTGATAAATAGTCAAAGGATATGAACCGATATAAAGGATATAAAGGATGAAAGGATATAAATCCATCTGGTCATGAAAACATTTTTATGGAGTTTTTTGATGGTTTCCTCGATTTCTTTTTCTTATATGAGTTTATTTAAATAATTTATTTTGTGTTCTGTTAATCTGGACAGTTTTTATTTTTGTAAATATTCATCCATTTCACTCAATTATCCAATTTATTGCCTTACTGTTCAGCAAAATAACTCCGAATTATCTCTTTAATTTTCTCATCACTGATGATTAGTTTACTCTTTTCATTTTCTTTTAGATTTTTTGCAAAGCAATGGGGTAAAGTGGCTTGCCCAAGGACACACAGTTAGGAAATTATTGAGTGTCTGAGGTCAGATTTGAACTCAGGTACTCCTGACTCCAGGGCCAGTGCTCTATTCACTGTGTCACCTAGCTGCCCAAACTCTTTTCATTTTTGATATTGGTAATTTGGTTGTCTTCTTTTTGTAAATAAGATTAACCTAAGGTTGGTCTATTTTTTTTTGCTTTTGCATAAAACCAACTTTCATTTTTATTTATGAGATCAATCTCTCTCTTCTGTTTAGTTTTGTTAATTTCTCCCTCAATTTTCAGAATTTCCAATTTGATATTTAATTAGTAATCTTTAATTTGTTCTTTTCCTAGCTGTTTTAGTTGCATACCCGATTCATTGATCCTTTCTTTGTCTATTCCATTCTTATAGACACTTAGATAAAATAATGGTTCCCCTTAAAACTACCTTGGTTGCATCCCACAAATTTTGCTATGATGTCTCACTAATATCATTTTCTTGAATAATATCTTGTCTAATATAAGCTGTTTGATCCAACCATTATTTAAGATGGATTTCCAATTAGTTTTTATTTATCTTTCCATAACCTATTATTATGTGTGGATTTTATTGCATCATAGTTTGAGAAGTGTGCATTTATTATTTCTGCTTTTCTGCATTTGATTGTAATTTTTTGTGACCTACTACATGGAAAACTTTTGTGTAGGTATCATGTATTGTCGAGAAAAAATCTGCATTAGGATTTCTCTCTCTTTTTAAAAATATTTCATTTATGTTGAGTTTTACAACTTTTCCCTTAATCTTACTTGCCTCCCATCACCACCCACTGAAGGCAATTCACCAGTTTTTACATTGTTTACATGGTATACATTGATCCAAATTGAATGTGATGAGAAAGAAATCACATCCTTTAGGAAGAAACATAAAAGCATAAGAGGCTATGATTAGACAATAAGATATCAGTATTTTTCCCCAAATTAAAGTTAATAGACCTTGGTCTTTATTCAAACTCCACAGTTGTTTCTCTGGATACAGATGGTATTTCCTATTGCAGACAGCCTAAAATTGTCCCTGATTGATTCCCTGATGGAATGAGCAAGTCCATCAAGGGTGATCATCGCCCCCATGTTGCTGTTAAGGTGTACAGTGTTTTCCTGGTTCTGCTCACTTCACTCAGCATGAGTTCATGCAAATCCCTCCAGGCTTCCCTGAATTCCCATCCCTACTGGTTTCTAATAGAACAATAGTATTCCATGACATACATATATCACATTGTGTAAAGCCTTTACCCAATTGAAGAATATTTACTTGATTTACAATTCTTTGCCACCATAAACAGGGCTGCTATGTATATTTTTGTACAAGTGATATTTTTACCCTTTTTCATCATCTGTTCAGGGTAAGGACTCAGTAGTGGTATTGCTGGATGAAAGAGTGTTCACATTTTTCTTGCCCTTTGGGCATAGTTTCTAAATGCTCTCTAGAAAGGATGGATGACTTCACAGCTCCACCAACAATGCAATAGTGTCCCAGATTTCCCAAAACCCTCCCAACATTGATTACTATCCTTTCTGGTCATATTAGCCAGTCTGAAAGGTGTGAGGTGGTACCTCAGAGAAGCATTGATTAGCATTTCTCTAATAAGTAATGATTTAGAGCAATTTGTCAATGACTATGGGTTGCTTTGATCTCCTTATCTGTAAATTCCCTTTGCATATCCTTTGACCATTTGTCCAATGGCTTTTTATTTAATTTGACTGTTCTCTGTATATTTCAGAAATGAGTCCTTTGTCAGAAACATTAGATGTAAAGATTATTTCCCAGTTTACTATATTTCTTTTGATCTTTGTTAGAGTGGTTTTGTCTGTGCAAAAATATTTTTAAATTTAATTCAATTGAAATCATCTAGTTTGTTTTTAATGATGTTCTCCTTCTCTTCCTTAGTCATAAAGTACTTCCCTTTCCATAAATTCGACAGGTAAACTAGACTTTGATCTTCTAATTTGCTTATAGAATTATTTTTATGTCTAAATCCTGTACCCATTTGGATCTCGTCTTGCTAAAGGTTGTGAAGTGTTGCTCTAATCTAAATTTCTGCCTAAGTAACTTCCAATTTTCCCAGTAGTTTTTATCAAAAATAAAGTTTTTTTAATCCCAATAGCTATATTCTTTGGGTTTATCAAACAGCATATCAATCTAATCATCTCCTGTTATTGCAACTAGTCCATTCCAATGGTCCACCACTCTATTTCTTAGCCAATATCAGACTGTTTAGATGACTGATGCTTTATAATTTAATTTTAGATCAGGTAGGGCTAATCCACCTTCTTTTACAATTTTATTTCATTCAGTCCTTGGAAAGTCTTGACATTTTATTTCTCCATATTAATTTACTTACTTACACCTTTTTCAACTCATTAAAATAACTTTTTATAATTTATATTGGTAGGGAACTAAACAGGTATTTTAGTTTTGGTAGAATTTTCATTTTTATTATATTAACTTGACCTATCCATGAGCAGTTGATGTTTGACCAGTTATTTAAATCTGATTTAATTTGTGTGAGGAGTATTTGGTAATTGTTTTCAAAATGTTTCTGAGTCTGCCTTGGCAAATAGACTGCCAAGTATTTTATATTGTCTGAGGTTATTTTGAATTGGTTTCTCTTTCTGGCTCTTTTTGCTGTATCTTGTAGTCATATAATGAAAAGTTGAGGATTTATTAGCGTGTATTTTACATCCTGTAACTTTGCTAAAATTGCTTACTGTATTCAGTAGGTTCTTTTTTTGGATGATTTGTTGGGATTTTCTAGGTATACCATCATGTCATTTGCAAAGAGTGAACGTTTTGTTTCTTCCGTCCCAATTCTAATTCCTTTAATTTCTTTTTCTTCTTTAATCGCTGAAGTTACCATTTCTAATATTATATTGAACAGTAGTGGTGATAGTGGGCATCCTTGTTTCACCCCAATCTTTATTGGGAATGCCTCTAGCTTCTCCCTTGAATATAATACTTGTTGATGGTGCTTATTATTCTAAGGAATAGTCCATTTATTCCTACACTCTCTAGTGTTTTTAGTAGGAATGGATGCTGTATTTTGTCAAAAGATTTTTCAGTGTCTATCAACATGATCATAATTTCTGATAGGTTTATTTTTGATATAGCTAATTATATTAACAGTTGTCCTAATATTGAACCAATCCTTCATTCCTGGGATAAATACTATTGGTCAAAAAGTATTATCCTAGTAAGTACTTGTAATCATTTTGTTAAGATTTTAAGATTTTTTGCATGTATATTTATCAGGGTGATAGGTCTGTAATTTTCTTTCTCTATTTTTACTCTTCCTGGTTTAGGTATCAGCACCATATTGGAGTCATAGAAAGAATTAAGCCGAATTCCATCTTCCCCTATTTGTGCAAAGAGTGTATATAGAATTGGAAACAATTGCTCCTTAAATATCTGGTAGAATTCACTTGTGAATCCATCAGGCCCTGGAGATTTTTTTTTATGAAGTTCAATGGTGGTTTGTGGAATTTACTTTTCTGAGATAGGGTTGTTTAGGTATTTAATCTCCTCTTCATTTAACCTGGACAGTAGACATTTTTGAAAATATTCATTCAAAATCACTTAGATTGTCAAATTTATGTGATAGAGTTGAGCAAAATACTTCTGAAATATTACTTTAATTTCTTCCTCATTGGTGGTGAGTTCACCTTTTTCATTTATGATATTAGCAATTTGGTTTTCTTTTTGCTTTTTTAATCAAACTGATCATAATTTTATCAATTTTATTGATTTTTTCATAAACCAACTCTTGCTTTTATTTATTGATTCAATAGTTTATTTGCGTTTGATTTTATTAATTTTTCCTTTAATTTTTAGAATTTCTAATTTGGTATTTAATTGGAGGTTTTTAATTTGTTATTTCTCTAAATTTTTAGTTGCATATTTAGTTCATTGATTTCTTCTTTCTCTAATGTATACATGTAAGCATTTAAAGATTTAATATATCCCCTGACAGCTGCTTTGAGTGAATCCTATAGCTTTTATTATGTTATTTCATTATTGTCATTATCTAGGATCAAATAGTTAATTCTTTCTATAATTTGTTGTTTGATCCATTCATTCTTTAAAATGAGGTTATTCAGTTTCAAATTAGTTCTAAGTTTATATCTCCCTGGCCCAATATTGCATATGATTGTGATCTAAGGAAGATGTATTCACTATTTCTGCCTTTCTGCAACTTATTATTTGGTTTTCTTGCCCTAATACATGGTAAATTACTGTGTAAGTGCCATGTACTGACTGCAGAAAAAATGCATTTTCCTTTCTATCCCCATTCAGTTTCCTCCATGTCTATATCTACTTTTTGTAACAGGCTATTTTCCTCCTTAACTTCTTTCTTGTTAATATTATGATTCGATTTATCTAAATCTGAGAGAAGGACATTGAGGTCTCCCACTAATGGAATTTTGGTGTCTATGTCTTCCTGTAGTTCTTGCAGCTTCTCCTCTAAAAATTTGTATGCTATCCCATTGGGTGCACATATATTCAGTTTTGAAATAACTTTATTGTCTATAGTACCTTTTTGGATGATATAGTTTCCTTCCTTATCTCTGTTAATGCTATCTATTTTTGCAGCTGCTTTGTCTTAAATAAGGATTGCTACCTCTGCTTTCTTCACTTCAGCTGAAGCAAAATATATTTTGCTTTAACCTTTTACCTTTACTCTAATATGTATCTCTGTGCTTCAAATGAGTTTCTTGTAAGCAGCATATTGTAGGATTCTGGGTTTTAATCCACTCTGCTATTCATTTATATTTTAAGGTACAGTTCATCCCATTCACATTTAAAGTTATAATTACAAACTCTTTATTGTCCTCCATGCTATCTTCCATCTTTTTTTATTTTCCCACCTTTTTTCCTTTTATCTGTATTCACCAGTATTTTGTTTCTGAATACCACCCCCTTCAGTGTGTTTGCACTCCTATATTCATCCCCTCCCCTTTCTTTCCCCTTTCCCTTTTTCCCTTTTCCCTTGCCTTCCTTCTGTTAGCTACCCTTTCCCCCCTTTCTGTTTCTGTACCCCCTCACCTTGCCCCCCTTTTAATACTTGAAAGGTAATATGTTTTTAAGTTAATTGAGTATGTGTGTAAATTAACTTTAAGCCAATTCTGATAAGAGGGAGATTCAGGTGTTTCTCATCCCGTCCCTTCTTTCCCTCTTTTACCATAGGTCTTTTGTAACTCTTAATGAAATGAGATTTACTACATACAATCCACTCCCTCCCCCATCTCCTTCCTGTTCCCCCTTTTTAAGGAAGAAGTGTTTTTAAATCATTCTATCTAAGTTATAGAAAATTCTGAGCATATATCACTTCTAGCTAAGTAAATTCTATTTAATAGAGTTATAATTCTTGAGAGTTATTAGAGTCTTTCTCCAAAGTAGGATTATAGTCAGTTTCATCCCATTGGATAGCATTCTCATGAATAAGTCATGAGTATCCATCACTTCTGGCTAGGTATATGCTCTCTGTTAGAGTTATAAGTCTCAAGAGTTATGAGAATATTTTTCCCATGCTGGGATATAGCCAGTTCCATCTTATTTAACCCCTTTTTTTAACTTTTCATGTGTCTCTTGAATCTCCTGTTTGCTATCCAAGTTTTCTATTTAACTCAGGACTTTTCATCAGGAAGTTTTGGAATTCTTCCATTTGTTTAAATGTCCATCTTTTCCCCTGAAAAAGAAGGCTCAGCTTTTCCAGATAGTGGTTTCTTGGCTGCATTCTACACTTCTTTGTTCTTCAGGAATATCTAGTTTCAGGCCCATCAATCTTTTAGGATTTCTCCAGACGTCTATCATATCTGTGTTTTCTAAGATTTCATTTACCTTCTTACCTTCCTTTTCCTTTATTTTGTAGCTAGATTTATGTAGTTTTGAGAGAGGAAGATTGAGGTTCCCTATCATTAAAGTTTGGCTGCCTATGTCTCTCTGTAATTCTCTCAGCTTTTCCTTAGAACTTTGAATGCTATACCATTAGGTACATCTGGTACATCTATGTTCAGTAATGATATAGCTTCATTACCTATGGTTCATTTTAAGAAAATGTAGTTTCCTTCCTTGTTTCTTTTATTGAGATTGATTTTTGTTTCTTCTTTGTCTGAGATTAAAATCAGTGCCCCAGATTATTTTACTTCATCTGAGGCATAATATACTTTTTCCAAATCTTTTACTTTTACCCTGCGTGTATCTCTAAGCTTCAAATGTGTTTCTTGTAAACAACATATTATTTGGATTCTGATTTTTAATCCATTCTGCTATCTGTTTCTGTTTTATCAGACAGTTCATCCTATTCACATTTACAATTAAGATTACTAATTCTGTATTTCCCTCCATGCTATCTTTCTCCATTATATTTTTCCTCTTTCCTCTCCTTGTATTCCTCCTCACATACCCTCCAAGGACTCACAATCCTGTTCATGAGCAAAAGTATCAACCAAAATCATTTATTAGACTATTTGTGCCCCACTTCCAGGTCTATTCTCTCACACTTTAACCCTCCCCTTCCACACCAAGTGTATTTAACTGTTTATTAAATGAAGCAAGTCTAGTTTCTCTCACATTTTATGCCTCCTCCCCACCCAGGGTACTTAACCTCTTGTTAAGTGAAGCAAGGCTTAACTCAAGCCCTGATTTAATTAACAATAAGAATCTTAAAGATCTCTAAGTACTAGGAGGATCTGTAGGACTCACTTAAAAATATTACAAATGATTTTAAGTTCTGAGAGACACTGACTCAGGACCTCCCATTTTATGATATCCTCATTAGAAAAAGTGCTAAGCTTCTCCAGAACTGCAGAATTACATTGGGTCAAAGATAATGAGGCACTGAAATTTAAAGTTAACACCACTGCTTTTCATCAGGACTGTTTTTTTTTTTTCTCAGAGAGATGGCATCTTGGACATCTTCAATGGAGAGACAGATCCAAATATATCAACATCATTTAATTCCAATCTCCTCAATTATTTTCCACCCTTTAATTTTCCCAAGGGAAATAAGTTCTAAAGGATTAGAAGTGTTATAGCTTCCCTTTTAGGACTGTAGGCAATTTATTGGTCCTGATCAATATTTGTTTTGTTTTGTTTTTTCTTCTCCTTTTCATTTACATTTTTGTGAAACTCTGACAATTGAATTCTTATTCAGTTCTGATCTTTGTGTCAGGAAATTCTAGAAGTCTGCTGAACATCCACCTTTTTCCCTGAAAATATATGCCAAATTTCTCAGGGTACTACATTCTGGTTAGGTCGTTGAGATTCCAAGTCTTCTGATTTTTCTGCGTTGAGGCTGATAGGTCCTGTGTGAGTCAGATTTTGTTTCCTTTGTATTTTAATTGTTTTCTTTTTTTTGCTTGCAATATTCTGTCCTTTATTGGAGAGTTCTGTAATGTAGCAATAGTAGCTCAGAGTTTTTAACCTGGGATCTCTTTCTAGAAGGGTTCTATGGAATCTTTCAATGGTTAAATTGTTTTCTTGTTCTAGCAGATTCGAACAGTTTGTCTTAAAATTTTCTGCAAGATGTTTTCCAGGTTCTTTTCTTGATCTAGGCTTTCTGCTAGTCCATCATCATAGATTGTCTCTCCTGGTTCTATTTTCCAGGTCATTTGTTTTCCATAAAGAATTATTTTTCATTTTCTTCAATTTTTTCATCCTTTTTGTTATGATTGATGGAATCTTGTAGTCTCATAGATTCATTAGTTTCTATTTGTTCAATTCTAATTTTTAGGATTTGATCTTATTTATTTACCTTTTGTGTTTCCTTTTAAAAGGTGTTGAATTCTCTGGTCAATTTTTCTTAATTTATTTTTCCATTTTTTCCTTTCTTTCTTCTTTGACTTTTGAATACTTTTTGAAATTCTTCAATGAGTTTTTTGTGTTTGAGTCCAATTTATGGACCGTTTTGATCCTTCCCCTGTGAGTAATTGTTCACTGCTTTCTTTTTCAGACATGGTAATATCATCTTTGTAATGTAGTGTTCTGTACTGAGAACTCTTCTGTTTTTGTTTTGTTTTTTTTTGTTCATGAGCTTTTTTTTGTTCATCTTCATTGTTTTGGCACTGCTACTGGGCTATATGGTATATAGATCCAAGTTTTTTTTTTGCTGGGTCTGGGGTTTGATCCCTGACTTGTTGATCAAGATATTGGCTATGGAGTCCTGCCCTTGCTTTTGCAGATGTTTGTTTCCTCCTTTATGTCCAGGCTCTGATTTACCAGTGGTTTGTTCCCAACTCATTCCTGTCTTTTGTCCCAGTGTTCCCAGGGTTTAAATTTTATTTGGAGTTGGAATGTTCCCTGCTAACTTGCTATGTAGTTGCAAGCACCTCTGCTGAGGTTAAGCTGTGGGAACTTGGATTGCACTGTGGTTAAAGGCATCCTGCTGGCTTTCCCATGCTCCTGTCTCTTGGAATTTATTTCCCCCTTTCCCCCCCTCAAACCAGTCCTTCACTGAAGATCCTCCAAGATCTAAACCATTGAACACTTCTTTGAATCTTCTCTTTTTCTTGTTTGGTTATGTAGCTTAGATGTCAGAATAGATGCTTCATTTATCTTTGGTATGCAAAAGCTCTGGGAGCTTGATAACTTCATGAAACATCTTGACTCCACCTGGATGTCCTGCCCAGTTATTTAGATCTAATTGTATTTGCATGAGAAGAGTTTGATAGTTATTTTCATAAGGTTTCTGAGTCTGGCTTGACAGGGCATATCCCAAATATTTTATATTCTCTGAAGTTATTTTAAATGAAGTTTCTCTTTCTATCTCTTGTTGCTAAATCTTGTTAGAAATACACACACACACACACACACACAAAATATATATATATATATATATATATATATATATATATATATATATATATATGTTCTGAGGATTTATGTAGTTTTATTTTATGTTCTTCAACTTTGCAAAAGTTTCTATGTGTTTCCAGTAATATTTTAGATGATTTTTTTAAGATTCTCTAGGTATAACATCATATCATATGCAAAGAGTGAGAGTTTTATTTCATTTATAATTCTAGTCTTTTTAACTTATTTTTCTTTTCTTATTACTAGAACTAACATTTCTAACACAATATTGAACTATAATGTTAATAACAGCATCCTTGCTACATACCTAATTTTATGAGGAATGCTTCTAAACTATTTTTCTGAGATAGGGTTATTAAAGCATTAGATTTTGCAAACATTCATATATTTCATTTAGATTATCAAATTTATTGAAACACAGATATTACTTTAATTTCCTCACCATTGTTGGTGAATTCACCTATTTCATTTTTGATACTAGTAATTTAGTTTTCTTCTATTTTATTTCATTTTTTCATAAAACAAACTCTTGGATTTATTTATTCAATAGTGTTCTTAGTTTTAATTTTATTAGTTTAACATTTATTTTTCAGAATTTCAAATTTGGTATTTAATTGGCAATTTTTAATTTATTCTTTTTTAACTTTTTAAATTGCATGTCCACTTCATTAATCTCCTCTTTCTCCATTTTATTCATTCAAGCATTTAGAGATATAAGGTATCACCTAATAACTACTTTGGTTATTTCCCACAAGATTTGGTAAGTTGTCTCATTATTGTCATTTTCTTGGATGAAATACTTATTTATTTCTATGATTTGTTCTTTGTTCCATTCATTCTTTAAAATTAGGTCAATCTCTCTACGACCCTATAATGCCTATGGTTTTTATGGCATCATTGTCTGAAAAGTATGTAATCAATATTTCTGTCTTTTTGCATTTGGTTTTGGGGTTTTTTTGCCCTGATACACAGCCAATTTTGTGTAGATGCCATGTATTGCAAAAAAAAATGTATATTCCTTTCTATCCCCTGTGAATTTTCTCTTCTAAATTTTCTAACATTCTATTCACATCTTTAACTTCCTTCCTTATTTCATGTTTAATTTTATTTTGTTCTGAAGAAAAGCAGAAATCTGGGAAACATTCTTCACAACCAAGAGTTCTGATAAAGGTCTCATTTCAAAAATATATTGAGAATTGCATCAAATTTATAAGGTCACAACTTATTTCCCAATTGATAAAGGGTCAAAGGATATGAACAGTTTTCAAATGAAAAATTTAAAGCTATGCATAATCATGTAAAAATGTTCCAAATCAGTATGGATTAAAGAAATACAAATGAAAACAACAAAGAGGTATCAGGTCACACCTGCTAGATTAGCCAGATGAAAAAAAGGAAAAATGACCAATGCTGGAGTGGTTGTAGGAGAATTGCAACATTGATCCATTGCTGATGGAGTTGTGAATGTATCCAGTCTTTCTGGAGAGCAATTTGGAACTATGCCCAAGGAGAAATAAATCTGTTTCTATCCTTTGATTCCACAATTACAATTCTAGGATTATTTCCAGAAGAAATTGTAAAAAGTGGCAAAAGTCCTACATGTTTGAAAATATTAATTGCAGCTCTTTTTGTAATGACAAAGAATTGGAAATTGAGGGGATTACCATCAACTGGGGAATAGCTAAACAAGTTACAGCACATAAATATGATGGAATATTATTGTTCTATAAGAAACCATAAATGTTCAGGCTCTAGAGAAGCATGGAATGACTTACAGAATCTGATGCTGAAACAAAGGGAGCAGAGGCAGGAGAACAATGTATGCATTGATAACAGCATTGTGAGATGATCAACCTTGATGGAACCAACTCCTCTCCACATCCAGTGAGCTACCTCAACTGTGTTTGACTGGTTATGAACTATATTATCCCCATCCAGAGGCAGAAAAACAATGCAAAACAAAACATACAGGGAAAAAAATGACCTTTTGGAATCAGATGAACATTTATAAAAATTATCTCTTATGTATCTCTTTCATTTAATCCTAATTCCTCATGCCAAAATTACTAATTTGTAAATATGTTTGACAAAAATGTAAATGTAAATGTAAAATGCCAACTTGACTATTCCCTGCTGTGGGTGAGGGGGGGGCAGTAGGAAGGGAGGACAGAGGGATATTTAGTAACTTGGAAGGATGTATGTTCAAATGGATGAGAATAAATAAATACACAAACAAACAAACAAACAAATAAATAAATAAATAAATAGGTGAATAAATGAATAAATATATAAATTAACATAGAAGTTTATCTAATTCTGACAGAGAGAGTTTAAGGGCTCCCAGCAGTACAGTTTTGTTTTTTATATCTTCTTGATAGCTATTCAACTTCTCCTCTAAGAATTTGGCTCTACTACTTGGTGGATACATATTTGGTACTGAAATTAATTCATTGTCTATGTTACCTTTTAGGAGGATATAATTTCCTTCCTTATCTCTTTCAATGAGATTTATTTTTCCAATTCTTTTATCTGAATAATTATTTATTCTGCTCAGCCTTTTATCACTACTATGTATGTATGTATCTTTACTCTGTTTCAAATATATTTCTTTTTTTTTTTTGCAAGGCAATGGGGTTTACTTATTTCCCAAGGTAATGAGGCTAGATAATTATTAAGTGCCTAAGTTGAAATCATGTCCTCTTGACTCCAGGGCTGTTGCTCTAACCATATTGCCACCTAGATGCCCCTTCAAATCCATTTTTTTGCAAACAGTATATTGATGAATTCTGGTTTGTCATTCACTCTGCTATCCAATTCCCTATTATAGGGGACTTCATCCCATTCACTTTCAAAGTTATAATTTCTAACACTTTATTTCCCTCCATGCTAACTTCACTCCAATTGTATTTTTTTCCCTTTTGTCACCTTATTCCTACTCTTCAGTATTTGGTTTCAGAATACCACAAACTCCAGTGTGTTTACACCCTTCTCTCTAACCCCCACACTTTTCTTTCTCCTTTGTCTTTACTCCTCCCTTCCCTACCTTCCATCAGTACCACCCCCTCCAACTTTCCCCTTTTAATATTTGAAAGGTAAGATAAATTTCTAAACTCAACTGATTGTATATGTTAATCCCACTTTGAATCAAATATGATTAGAGTAAAATTCAGACAATTCTCAGCTGCTTAATTTTCGCCTCTATTGCACTAGGTCCTTTACACTTTGTCATATGATATAATTTATCCCATTCAATCTCCCCTTTCCTGTCTTTTTCTTTACTGCTTCTACATACTTATTAATAATATATTATTTTTAAATCATTTTTTTCAAAATCATGGACATATCATGAATGTTTATTCTATCTGCCTAAATATATTCCCTAAAATTGAGTTACAATTCTCAAGACCCAGGTAGGAAGTTTAGTCTTATTTAGTCTTATTTTCATGCATCTCTTGTGACTCCTGTTTGAAGACCAACTTTTCTGTTTAGCTCTGGTGTTTTCATCAGTAAAAATTGGATGTCTTATAGCTGGCCATTTTTTCCGGCCAAAGATTAAGATGTGGTTTTGCTCAACAGTAAATTCTTGGCTGTAATCCAAGCTCTTTTGCTCCCCAGAATATTCCAGAACCTTCATTCCCTCAATATTGATCCAACTATGTCTTGTGTAATCATTACTGTGGTTCCTTGGTATTTAAATTATCTCTTTCTGGCCTCTTGCAGGACATTTGCTTTTATCTGATAGTTCTGGAGCTTGGCTATAATATTTCTTATTGGTTTCAATTTGGAATCTCTTGCAAGATGGAATTGATGTAGTCTTTCAGTGACTATTCTGTCCTTTGGTCCCAAGATATTAGGGCACTTCTCCTTCCCTGACATATGGCATCCAAGATTTTTGTTTTTTTCCTTCAAGGTTTTCAAACAGTCCTATGATTCTTAAATTGTCTCTCCTGTATCTTTTTTCCAGGTCAGTTGTTTTGCCAGTAAGATATTTTACATTTCCTTCTATTTTTTTTTCATTTTTCAAAATTTAGTTTAACAGAATCTTGGTGTCTCATGAAGTTTCCATAGAGAAGTGTTTTCTTCACTTACCTTTTCTATCTCCTTCACAATTGGTCAATTCTATTTTCAAGGAGTTATGTTTTTCCTTATGTTCATTGTGATTTTGAGACAATATTTTCTTTTTGCCCTTGTTGAATTGAATTTTCAAAGAATTTGTTTTCTTGTTGTGAGATGTTAATTTTCTCTTGTTTCTTTTCCCAATTTTTACATTTGTTTCTTAAACTGCTTTCTGATTTTTTTTTTCTGAGAAGTCTTTCTGGACTGAAGACCAATTCATATTCTCTCTTGAAGTGCTACCCTTTTCTCAGATATCATCCTTATCTCCAAGGAACATTCAATGAATCGCAGTAGCACTGTTCTTTCTTCATTTTGGACCCTTTCCCTAGGGTCTTGTGTTATTGGAGGAGATGGTTTGCTTATTTGTTTGTTATTGGAGGAGTTTGGTTTTGAGATTCCTAGAGGCCTTGCTCACTGGTTTAGGAACTCTAGGGGGTTACTCAGTAACCTGACCATTAAGGGGGAGGGGACTCCTCCACCCAGGTTTGCAATTCAGGCATAGCAGAGCACTCAATTTAGTGAAATATATCTGGGCTGTTGCACTAGATCTCTCTGGCTAGCCTGCCACACACAGCAAATGCTTCTATCATGGGGTTCTCAGGTTAGGCCTAACTTCACCCTGGTTCCCTCCACTGGACCTCCACTCTCTGCCCTGGGCATGGCCATGCTCCTTTGAGACAGATCTTGCTGGGAGGTGTTCCCTTTTTTCTTCTGTTCATTCTGTGGATCTAAAATTTGTTTAGAGGTTTGATTCATGTTAGTTCTGAGGAAAAGTCAGAAAATTCCTGGCTACTCTCCACCATCTTCATCAGAACAAGAAGGTAACCATTATAAAATGTTAAGAATGGAATTACTTGAAAGTAATGATTGAAAAAAGAGGCTAGATATCATATTTAAGATAATATAAAGAAAAACTTCCAGGATATCTTAGAACCAGAGAGTAAAATAAAAAAAGCAAATAAAATGAGAGTCAAAAAATTAAAATTTACATGATTATATATATATATATATATATATATATATGTATAGATACAGAATAAATTGTACATAATAAATTTGCATTTCCATCTCTCATATATATATATGAGATTTCCATCTCTCAAATAGATAGATATTTATACATGTGTATATAGAGAATATAATTGATTTGCAATTTTGTTACATATGAATATGCACTAAAAAATGTTAATGACTCCTGAGAGGATACTATATCAAATTCTAGATCAATACAATTACTAGGTGCCTACTCTATGGCAAGTTCTGTGCTAAGCTCTAAGGATAATAAAAGTCTTTGTCTTCATGGAGGTCAAAAATGACATGTGTGGAATGATACACAAAAGATAGTTGAAAAATGAAGGTGGGCACAAAAGAGTACATTGCAGTTGTGTGTCCTATTCTGTTAAGTTGAAATCAAGCAGAACTGCAAATGGAAAGTGGAGTATGCTTCAACACTCAGATTCTGTCCTGTAGAAAGAAAAAAAAACAAATATTCCTTGGACAGAGCCAATAAGGCAGAGGCAAGGGAGGGACTTGCCTGAACTCTACCAAATTTTCTTCTAAATAACTTTACATAATGCCTCAAAAATGGGTTCCAGAGAGACAGAATCACATAAGAATGGCAATGAAATTTTTTTCCCATCCAAAACAGTACACAATATTCATAGCAAAAATCTATTTTTAATAAAGTAAAAAGCTAGCTCAGCCCAGTGCTGGATTTGTCCCAGTAAGCTTTGCCCAAGTAAACAAACAGCC
Source organism: Macrotis lagotis (assembly GCF_037893015.1). Lineage (NCBI taxonomy): Eukaryota > Metazoa > Chordata > Mammalia > Peramelemorphia > Peramelidae > Macrotis > Macrotis lagotis. The sequence goes on along the minus strand of NC_133666.1, from coordinate 478,892,258 downwards.
AACCTTGGGAGCAACTGAATAATCAACAGTAGCATCAGTGGTTACAAGAGCTCTCAGTACACAGACAATAAGTACGTCAGTCAGTTGGTCCAAAGAAAAGCACAGATTTCTTTTGGTGATACTGGGTGCACAGTTTTGTGCACTGTCTATGTAGATTTATATCTTAGTCTTAGTTTGCAAACCCAGAGCATGGAGGAGTGCTGTCAAACTAGAGCTTGCAGACAAAGTTTTGTAGGGAACCATATCACAGTTCCAAGGTGGAACTAAGATGTCACTCAGATCAGAGCACAGGAAGAGAAATGAAGGTAATATGTGGTACAGAGTGCTGGACTGATCACAAAGTCATCCACTGGGAGCTAAATATTCCAATTTAAATGAAACAGCAACCCCAAGGCAAAATGACTACCAGAAGAATTATTGTCAAGAGATTAGAGTGCTTCTCTGAAAGGGAATATTTTGTTGCTAACTAGGAGGGAAAGTTGAGCCAATACACAGCTGGTAACTGTGAGCAAAAGAGCAGTGGTCAGCTTTCAAAGTGTTTTGTGTATAGCATTACACTTGCTCATCTAGGTCAGAGATCTCAAAAACATCTAGACTGGTTTGATGAAAATGATGGAGAAATACAGAATTTGCTAAATGAAAAATGACAAAGCCAAACAGTTTACAGCAGGAAAGTTCATCTATTTCTTAAAGGGCACCATTTAATTCCAACAAAAGTCACAATGATGATTATGATGATGGTGATGATATTTGTCCTTCTTAAAGACCATGACATGATGATGCCATGACAGGCACATGAATTGTATTTCAGGAGAATAGGGTACTGTGCTAAATCACCAGCCTCACTTTCTCCTCCAGATATCTGGATGCAGTGGCCACTTATGGATCAGTCTGATGGGAGATGGCCTTGGATGCAAAGCAAATGCAATGCTGTACACAAAAATCTGAGAGTTGACCACTGTCCTTAGAGGTCAATTGTTTATACAAAAGCTGACTGAAATTTTCCATGTTATATGGCATGGGAAGGTTATGTCTTATTGGTGTCTCCATTTTCTATCTCTATAAAGACAAAGGTTATACTTTTACAAATATAGGGGTAATTCTTTATGAGTCATCATGGTTAAGATTGTTCCCAGAATCTCACTCAGCAAACTAATCCTTCACCAGAAAGATGGTCCCCTACCTGAGAACCAGTGAGGTTGCAGAAAGTGATGAGGAACAACTGATATAATTTCTATGGCCATCAATCTAGAAAAATTCCAGGAGTAGAAGAGTGATCTGTACACAACATTTGTATATCTAACCAAGGCCGTTGAAGCCATTAATTGTGAGGGCTTATGAAAACTTATGTCATAGTTTAGTTTCCTGGAGAAGTTCAACAGTATTATAATTCACTTTCACGATGCCAAGCTTGCTTCAGTTCTGGAGAGTCGACATTGCTCCCATGATTTCTTTTTGACTAATGGAGTGAAGGATGTGTTCTTGCTCCCATGCTTTTCAGCATGATTTTTTAGTCATTTTCACTGTGAATGAACACAACATCAAGTTCAACTACCCCATTGAACATAAATTCTTTACCATGAAAAGGTTACAAGTAATAACCAAACTGAAGAGGATATCAATTCATGATTTGCTCTTTGCAGATGATTGTACACTCTATGTAGCCTGTGAAGTTAAGATAAAAAAAGTGTGAATTGATTCCCTGTTGCTTGTCCTAACTTTGATCTAATAATTTGCTCCAAGAAAACACAGGTTCTATATCAGCCAACACCATACCATACATCTATGGAACCATCATAGCAAATGGAGAGGTTTGAAGCCTGTGGATAAGGTCACTTACTTTGGCAGTTAACTTCAGAGAGGAAAACATTGACAAAGAAGTTGACACACATTTCTAGAGCTAGTTTACTGTTTGGGAGTCTCAGAAAGAAAGTATGTGAGAGAAGAGGTATTAGATTGAATACCAAACTGAAGATCTAAAGGACCATTGATATAAGCATGTGAAACCTGGACATTCTACCAGTACCATGTCAAGAAACTGAATCACTTGTATTTAAATTGTATTAGGAAAATTCAGAACATTATGAGCAGATACTAGGGTCCTTTCCTAAGCTAAACTGCCAAGTTTTCTCATGTTACTACAGAGAACACTCCTATAATGGCTAGCCACATTATTCAAATGTCAGATGCACACTAGCCAAAGAGACTATTTTTAAGGAGAACTCATACAGGACAAGTATTCAAAAGTGTGTGGGGGGTGTAAGAAGAAACACTATAGGGTCTCTCTTAAAAACTTTAGAATTGATTGTACAGCATGGAAGACATTGGCATAGGATCATGCCCTCAGTGGGTAAGGCAAAATTGAAACAGTTCAAAGAAAATGTGAAATGTGTAAGTTTAGAGCAACCATTCCATGTGCTCACATGGACTATTTGTGACCAATCTGTGGTAGATCATTTCAAGCTCATCTGGGTGTGATCAGCCACAGTCTGACATACTGTAACTTGTCTCTACATTACTGATATCATTTTGGTCTTCTTTGTTGAAGGACAAGAAACAATCAACTACATGGTGAATGAACAGACCCCCAGGATTAGCCATGATAGCAGGAACAAAAAGGGACTGAGGATTAGGACAGTGCCTGCTTCATTCTAGAAATTACACTAAACTTTGACATAAAAGTCAACAAATAATTTGGAAAAATTAATAAAAAACAGCAAAAAAGATCTAACTATAGAATATTACAAAGTTGACAAGAAAAATTCCAACGGAAAAACTTAGAAGATGACAAAATAATAAATGCTACATACAAGCCTTAGAGAAAAATTTAAATTGATCTCAATACCCAAAAGAATCAAGGGAGGAACTCAAAAAGGACTTTAAAACTTAAGAATGTCAGAAGAAAATTTTGAAAAGCAATGAGTGGTAAAAGAAAATCATGAACTAGGGTTCGTTAGTTTGATAACAAGATACAAAAATTACCCTAAAAAACTTAAAAATCAGAATAGGTCAAATTTTAAGAGTCATGAAAATCTTCCATAGTACAGGACTCCTTAAGAAGAAGGCTTGACAGCAGTAAGGTACCAACTTACACCTATCAGATTGGCCAATATGACCAGAAAGGACAATGTTCAATGTTGGAAAGGAAGTGGGAAATCTGGAAAGCTAATACATTGTTGGTGGAGCTGTGAACTCATCCAATTTTTCTGAAGAGCAATGTGGAATTGTGTCCAAAGTGTATCAAAAACGTGCCTACCCTCTTTGATTCAGCAATACCACTACTGTGTCTATACCCTGAAGAGATCATGCAAAAGGTTAAAAGGATCACTTGTACAAAAATATTCACAGCATCCCTATTTGTGGTAGCAAAGAATTCAAAATCCAGTGAATGCACATCAATTGGGGAATGGCTGAAAAAAGTATGGTATATATATATATATATATATATATATATATATATATATATATATATGTGTGTGTGTGTGTGTGTGTGTGTGTGTGTGTGTGTATGTATGTATGTTATGGAAGACTAGTGTTCCATTAGAAACCAAGCGGGATGGGATTTTAGAGAAGCCTAGAAAGATTTGCATGAACTGATATTGGGTGAGAGGAGCAGAGCCAGAATAACATTGTACACCATAACAGCAATATGGGAATGAAGATCAACCTTAATAAACCTGTTCATTTCATCAATGCAATAATTAAGGACAATTTTAGATTACCTACAGTGGAGAATATCTTCTGTATCTAGAGAAAGAACTGTGAAGTTTAAACAAAGAGCAAAGTCTATTACCTTCAATTTTTTTAAAAATAATTATCTTATGTACTACATAACTTTGCTATCTCTAATATTTTAATTTCTCCTCAGGAATATGATTTCTCTCTCAACACATTCAATTACAATCAATGTGTTGCATGGAAACTATGTAAAGATCATCAGCCTTGCTTCTGTGGGGGGTGGGGAGAGAGAAGGAAGGCTGGGGGGAAGTGTAAAATTCAAAAATTCACAAAAAATATAGGTAGAATCTATACTTATATATAATTGGAGAACAAATAAAATATTTTTTTTAAAATGAAGGCTTGACCAGACAGATTAAAAAAAGCCATCCAAAATGTGGCAATAAAAGTACTCATTAAAGAGTAGAATGTGTCTAATGTAATAAAAAGGGTGTGAATGATAATTAAAAAATAATTTCTTAAAAATTAGAACTGGAAAAATGGAAACTAATGATTCCCTAAGACAACAAAAAATATCAAATGGAAAAATAGAAGAAACTGTGAAATATCTAACTGGAAACTTTATTGACCTAGAATTAGACACACGAAAGATAATTCAAGACTTATTTAAGACTGAAAGTCATGATTTAAAAAAAAAACTCTGGGTATTAAATTTCAAGAAATATTTACAGAAATCTGTTCAGACATTTTAGAAAGTGAAAGAATACAATAATCATCTCCAAAAAGATATCCTAAAATAGAAAAATCTTAACAAAAGCCAAATTCCAGAGCTCCTATGTCAAAGAGAAGGTATTTCAAGCAGCTAAAAAGAAACAATTCAAATATCATGAAAGTACAAAAAAGGATAACATAAGAATTGGTGCTTTGATATTAAAAGATCTGAGATATAGGAATATGATTTTTCTGGAGGATAAAGGAGCTAAGATTAAAAGCAACAATCATTTACCCAACAAAACTCAGTACAATTCTTCCAGGAGAAATATATATTAAATGAAACAGTGGATTTTCAAGAGGTTGTTGTCATTCATTCTTGTAGAGAATCAAAGTGACATTATTGTGCAGGAGTCATGGTATAGAGTGTCCCACAGAGAATGACTAGACTAGTAGGAACTTGGAATGCTCTACCATGCATAAAACTCAAACAGTAAAAATGTACATTTGAAGTGAAGATTTTTCTAAATTTGTTCATCTCCCACTTCTTTTGTGCTACTGCAATTCTGCTTTGCTCATGCAGCACAGTGCCTTCTATGGTGCAAGTACATTAGCCTTTGCTAGTGTCTCCCATGTTATTCAATCAACTCTATCAATTGTTCAAATAGACATTGAGAGAGTTCTTGTATCATTTTTTGTGACTACTATGTGAACACTCATTCTTTGTGAGAATTAGACAAGCTAATTCTTGGCATTCCAATAATATGACATAGTTTTCCATAAGCCCTCATAATTGACAGTATAAAAGGTCTTGACCAGATCTACAAATGCTATATATAGGCCTCTTTTCTGCTCCTGGCATTTCTCCTGGAGTTGTTGGGTAACATACATCATATTGATAATTCCTCTGTCCATTCTAAAAGCAGACTAGTTCTCAAGGAAATGATACATTCTAGGTCATAGAGCTAGACTTAGAAAGAGAGACTCCTGTGATTGTCACAAGACAATCTATAAACTTACTTTTAAGAGATGGACAATAGAAGGGTCAACTTTTGTATGAGCAAATGATCATTTTGCCTGCACTCCCCCAACCAGTTGTAAATCTCTACTGGAATAGAAACAGCAGAAGGTGCTTTGCCACATGAAACGAATTAATTGGCATACAAAACCTCTTCTTCAATTGGTACTTCAGCTTGAAAGAGATTGGTCAATGACTTCAGGATTGACTAATGATATTTTTGAGAATGCTATGGAAGTGTTCAGTTCATCTCTCTAGAATCAAACTTCTACTACTAATTAATATGATTTCATCAGCACTGAGTAAAGGTATGCCATAGATCATTGATCCATAAATAGTCTTTAGAGCATCATAAAAGCATGCAGGATTATTACTATCAGCATAGAACTGATTATCATTTTCCTTTTTACTGAGCAAATAATTCTGCATCCTTCTAAACTTCATTTGCAATTTAATTTTTTTGTTTAATTTTTTATTTCTTTTTTCTTCATTTTTTTATCCAATTGTATATATATATATATATATATATATATATATATATATATATATATATATTAACAACTTACAAAGTTTCCTTCCACCCTCCCTTGCCACCCCACTCCCCTCAGTTGGGAATGGTCAGGTTAGAAATACACACACACACACATATATATATATATATATATATATATATATATATAGAGAGAGAGAGAGAGAGAGAGAGAGAGAGAGAGATAGAAAGATAGATATAGATATATACACACATATGTGTGTGTGTTAAACATATTAACACATTAGTGGTTTTCGGCATGAGGAATTATGATTAAGGGAAAGATATACATAAGAGATAAGTTTTATAAAATGTTCATCAGATTCAGTAGGGGTGTTTTTTTCTGTATATATATATATATATATATTGTTTTGTTTTGTTTTTCTTCCTCTGGTTGGGGATAGCTCATAATATGTCAAATACGGTAGCCCTAGTTCTCTGGACTGCTAGGAGGGGTTGCTTCCATCAAGGTTGTTCATTTCATAATGCTGATGTGTAAACTGACCTCTTGACTCTACTCCTTTCACTCAGCCTCAGATCCTGTAAGTCATTCCATGCTTCTCTAGAGTCCGAACATGTATTGTTTCTTATAGAACAATAATATTCCATAGTGTTCATGAATCACAATTTCTTTAGCCATATCTTAATTGATGGGCATCCCTTCAATTTAGAATTTTTATCACCACAAAAATAGTTGCTATTAAAATTTTGGAATATGTATGACTTTTTTCCATTTTTTACAATTTCTCCTGGATATAGCCCTAGAAATGGAAATGGTGGGTTCAAGGGTATGAACAGCTTTATTGGTCTTTGGGCATAGTTCCATATTGCTCTCCAGAAAGGCTGGATGTGTTTCCAACTCCATTAGCAATGCATCAATGTCTCCATCCTCCCACAACCACTGGTACATTGATCATCTTCCTTTTATCTCATCTAGCCTGATCTAAATAGGTGTGAGATGATATTTTATTGTTGTGTTACTTTGCTTTTCTCTAATCAATAGTGATTTGAAGCTTTTTTCATTTGTTTATTTGTAGCTTTAACTTCTTCATTTGAAAACTGTTCATATCCTTTGAGCATTTATCAATTGGGAAATGAGTTGTGATCTTATAAATTTGATGCAATTCTTTATATATTTTAGAAATGAGACCTTTATCAGAACTCCTGGTTGTGAGGATTGTTTCCCACCTTTCTGCTTTTCTTTTAAATTTGGCAGCACTGATTTTATTAGTGCAAAAACTTTTTGATTTAATATAGTCAAAGTCATTCATGTTGTAGTTTATTGTGTACTCTGACACTTGTTTGGTCATAAATTTATCCCTTTTACATAGAACAGATTTAAACTATTAATCTATGGTATCACTCTTTATGTTTAAATACTATAGCCATTTTAACCTTATTTTAGTTTAGGGTATGAATTGTGGATCTATGCCTAGTTTTTGCCACACTATTTTCCAGTTTTCCCAACAATTTTTGTGTTCAAATAGTTAATCCTTATCCCAGAGGCAGATGTCTGGGTTGGTCCAATAGTAGATTCCTGTGGTTGATTACTGCATTTTCTTTTGAACATAACCTAATCCACTTATCCATTAAACTCTTTCTTTTTATTTTTAAAGATTTTATTTATTTTGAGTTTTACAATTTTCCTCCTAATCTTACTTCCCTCTCCCTACCCCACCCCCAATCTTTACATTGCCAGTCTTTACATTGTTTCCATGGTATTAATTGATCCAAATTGAATGTGATGAGAGAGAAATCATATCCATAAAGTATAAGAGATAGCAAGATCAGACAATAAGATAATAAGATAATCAGTTTTTTCCCCTAAATTAAAGGTCCTTGGTCTTTGTTCAAACTCCACAATTCTTTCTAAATATTCAGATAGTATTCTCCATTGCAGAGAGCCCCAACTTACTTGAACAAGTAAAATAAATGTCAATTCTTTTTTTTAAAGGTTTTATTTATTTTGAGTTTTACAATTTTTCACTCTAATCTTACTTCCGTCCCCCCACCCCCCACAGAAGGCAATTTGTCAGTCTTTACATTGTTTCTATGGTATATATTATCCAAATTGAGTGTGATGAGAGAGAAATCATATCTTTAAAGAAGAGACATCAAGTACAAGAGATAGCAAGATCAGACAATCAGATATCATTTTTTTTTTCTAAATTTAAGGTAATAGTCTTTGGTCTTTGCTCAAACTCCACAGTTGTTTCTCTGGATAAAGATGGTATTCTCCATTGCAGAGACCTCCAAATTGTCCCTGATTGTTGCACTGAAGGAATGAGCGAGTCCATCAAGTTTGATCATCACCCCCATGTTGCTGTTAGGTGTACAGTGTTTTACTGGTTCTGCTCATCTCATTTAGCATTTGTTCATGCAGATCCCTCCAGGCTTCCCTGAATACCCATCCCTCCTGCTTTCTAATAGATAGAAAAATAGTGTTCCATGACATATATATATATATATATATATATATAATATATACATATGGCAGTTTGCCAAACAATTACCCAATTGAAGGACATTTACTTGATTTCCAATTCTTTGCCACCACAAACAGGGCTGCTATGAATATTTTGGTACAAGTAAAGTTTTTACACTTTTTCATCATCTCTTCAGGGTATAGATCCAGTAGTGGTATTGCTGGATCAAAGGGTATGCACATATTTGTTGTCTTTTGGGCATAGTTCCAGACTGCTATCCAGAAAACTTGGATGAGTTCACAGCTCCACCAACAAAATATTAGTGTTCCAGATTTCCCACAACCCCTCCAACAGTTATCATTTTCCTTTCTGGTCATATTGGCTAGTCTGAGAGGTGTGAGGCAGTACCTCAGAGATACTTTAATTTGCATTTCTCTAATGTGAAATAATTTAGAACAATTTCTCATATGACTTTGATCTCCTCATCTGTAAATTGCCTTTGCATATCCATTGACCATTTGTCAATTGGGGAATGCGTTTTTTTAAAAAAAATATGATACAGTTATCTGTATATTTTAGAAATGTGTTCTGTGTCACAAATACTAGTTGTAAAGATTGTTTCCAGTTTACTACATTTCTTTTGATCTTTTTTACAGTGATTTTGCCTGCTAAAAAAGCTTTTTAATTTAATGTGATCAAAATCATCTAATTTGCTTATAGTGATGTTCTCCATCTCTTTCTTAGGCATAAACTGCTTCCCTTTTCATAGATCTGACAGGTAAATTAGTCGTTGATCATCTAGTTTGATTATAATATTGTTTTCCGTGTCTAAATTCTGTATCCATTTTGATCTTATCTTGGTACAGGGTTGAGTGTTGGGCTAATCTGTTTCTTCCATAGTAAACTCCAATTTCCCAGGAGTTTTTACCAAAGGTAGAATTTTTATACCAATAGTTGAACTCCTTGGGTTCATCAAATAGCAGATTACTATAATCATTTCCTGCTACTGAACCTTTTTATTCCACTGGTGCACCAATCTACTTTTTTTTAGGGTTTGTTTTTTTTTTTTTTGCCAAGGCAAATGGGGTTAAGTAGCTTGCCCAAGGCCACACAGCTAGGTAATTATTAAGTGTCTGAGACCGAATTTGAACCCAGGTACACCTGACTCCAAGGCCGGTGCTTTATCCACTATGCCACCTAGCCACCCCACCACCACCAATCTACTTTTAACCAATACCAGAAAGCTTTGATTACTGATGCTTTATAATATGATTTTTGATCTGGTAGGGCTAAGCCACCATCTTTTGCAGTTTTTTTTTTCATTGAATCCCAGGAAATTCTTGACTTTTTTCCTCCATATGTATTTACTTCCAACTTTTTCTAACTCATTGAAGTAAACTTTTGGAATTTTGATTGGTAAGGCAATAAACAGGTAGTTTAGGCTTGTTAGTAATGCCATTTTTTATTATAAAAGCTTGATCTATCCATGAGCAATGGATGTTTGTCCAGTTATTTAAATCTGATTTTATTTGTGTGAGAAGTGTTTTGTAATTGTTTTCAAAAAGTTTCTTCTGAGTCTGCCTTATCAAATAGACTCATAAGTATTTTATATTGTGTGAAAATACTTTGAATGGAAGTTCTATTTCTAGCTCTTTCTGCTGTGTTGCTAGTCATATATAAAAAATGTTGAGGATTGATGAGGGTTTATTTTATAGACCACAACTTTGCTAGAGTAAATAATGGTTACTAGTAGTATTTTCGGATGATGTCTTGGGATTCTCTAGGCATGCCATCACGTCATCTGCAAAGAGTGACACTTTTGTCTCTTCCTTCCCAATTCTAATTCCTTCAATTTCTTTTTTTTTCTTTAATTGCTGAAGCTAACATTTCCAATACAATACTGAACAGTAGTGGTGATAATAGACATCCTTATTTCACCCCTGATCTTACTGGAAATGCCTCTAGCCTCTCCCCATCAAATATAATGCTTTTTGATAATTTCAGTTAGATACTGCTTATTATTATAAGGAACACTCCATTTATTCCTACACTCCCTAGTGTTTTTAGTAGGAATGGGTGATGTATTTTGGCAAAAGTTTTTTCAGCATCTATTGATATAATCATATGATTTCTTATAGGGTTCTTGATATAATTAATTACACCAACAGTTTTTCTAATACTAAAATAACCCTGCATTCCTGGGATAAATCCTACTTGGTCATAATGTATTATCCTAGTGAAAATTTCTTGTAATCATTTTGCTAAGAATTTATTTAAGATTTTTGCAGCTATATTCATCAGAGAGATAGGTCTATAATTTTCTTTCTCTGTTTTAATTCTTCCTGGTTTAGGTATCAGCAGCATATTAATGTCATAAAAAGAGTTAGACAAAGTTCTGTCTTCCCCTATGTTTCCAAAGAGTTTATATAGAATTGGAACCAATTGTTCCTTAAATGCTTGATAGAATTCACTTGTAATGTATTCTTCGGGTCCTGGAGATATTTTCATAAGCACTTCAGTAATTGCTTGTTGAATTTCTTTTTCTAGATAGGGTTTTTTAGGTATTTAATCTCCTTTTCATTTAACCTACACAACTTATATTTTTGCAAATATTCATCCATTTCCCTTACATTGCCAAATGTATTGGCATATAGTTTGACAAAATAATCCCAAATTATTATCTTAATTTCCTCCTCATTGGTGGTGACTTCATCTTTTTCATTTATAATAATAGCAATTTGGTTTTCTTCCTTCTTGTTTTTAATAAAATTGACCAGAATTTTATCAATTTTAATGTTTTTTTCATAAAACCAACTATAGGTTTTATTTATTAATTAAATATTTTTTATTTGTATTTTATTAATTTCTCCTTTAATTTTTCAAATTTCTAATTTGGTATTTAATTTGGGATTTTTAATTTGTTCTTTCTCTAATTTTTTAATTGTCTTTTAGTTCATTGATTTCCTCTTTCTCTAAATTATTAATGTAAGTATTTAAAGATATAATATATCACCTGATAGCCACTTTGAGTGAATCTCATAGGTTTTGGTATGCTATTTCATTAGTTTCAGTATCAAGAATAAAATAATTAATTCTTCCTGTAATTGTTTGTTTGATCCACTCATTCTTTAAAATGAAGTTATTCATTTTCCAGTTAGTTTTGGTTCTGTGTCTCTTTGGCCCAGTAATCTATATAATTTTTATTCCATTATAATCTGAAAAAGATATATTCACTATTTCTGCCTTTCTACAATTTATTATTTGGTTTTCATGCCCTAGTACATGGTAAATTATTGTATAAGTGCCATGTACTGCAGAAAAAAAATGTATTTTTCTTTCTATTCCCATTCAATTTCCTCCATAAGTCTATCACATCAAGGTTTTCTAACTATCTATTTACCTCCCTGACTTCGTACTTGTTTATTTTAGGATTCAATTTATCTAAATCTGAGAGCAGGAGGTTGAGGTCTCCCACTAGTAAACATTTGCTGTCTCTGTCTTCCAGTAGTTTTATCAGCTTCTCCTCTAAGAATTTGGATACTATGCCATTATGTGCATACATATATAGTATTGAAATGGCTTTATTGTCTGTGGTACCCTTTAGGAGGATACAGTTTCCTTCCTTATCTCTGTTAATGCTGTTTACTGATTTGTCTGAAATAAGGATTGCTACCTCTGTCTTCTTCACTTCCATTGAAGCAAAATATATTTTGCTCCAACCTTTTACCTTTACTGTATATGTATCGCTCTGCTTCAAATGAGTTTCTTGTAAGAAGCATATTGGATTCTGATTTTTAATCCACTCTATTTGCTTACATTTTAAGGGAGAGTTCATCCCATTCACATTCAAAGTTATAATTACTAACTCTTTATTGCCATTCATGCTATCTTCCCTTTGTTTCTTTTATCACTATTTTCCCTTTATCCATATTCCCTAGTATTTTTTTTTCTGAATACCACCCCCTTCAGTGTGTTTACCCTCCTAAATCCACCCCATCCCCTTTCTTTCCCCTTTTCCTTTCTTTCCTTTTCCCTTCCCTCCCTTCTCTTAATTTCCCTTCCCCCATCTCATCCCCCCACCCCTTTCCTCCTTTTAATACTTGAAAGGTAAGAAGTTTTTTAAGTCAACTGAATGGGTGTGTAAGTTAAGTTTAGCCAAGTCTGATGAGAGAGGAAGATTATTTTCCTCTATTACAATAAGTCTTTTGTACCTCCTAATGCAATGCAATTTACCCGATCCAATCCCCTCCCAACTCCTTCCTGCCCCCCTTTTTAAGGAAGAAGTATTTTTTAAATCATTCTATCTGAGTTATAGAAAATCATGAGTATCCATCACTTCTGGCTAAGTATATTCTCTCTAATCAAGTTACAATACTTGAGAGGTATTAGAGTCTTTCTCCCAAGCAGCATTATAACTAGTTTCATCCCATTGGATAGGAGTGCCATGGATAAGTCATAAGTGTCCATCACTTCTGGTTATGTATATTCTCACTGTTAGAGTTACAGTTCTCAAGAGTTATGAGAATCATTTTACCCATTCTGAAATATAACCAGCTTCATCTTATTGGATAGTAGTTTCTTCTTTATAACCTTTTCCCCCCTTTTCATGTGTCTCTTTAACCTTCTGTTTGATGTCCAAATTTTCAATTTACCTCCGGTCTTTTCATGAGTAATTTTTGGATTTATTTTATTTTGTTAAATGTCCATATTTTCCCCTGAAAGAGAAGGCTCAATTTTGCTTGACTGTTGATGCTTGGCTGCATTCCAAACTACTTTGCTCTTCAGAATATCTCCTTCCAGGCCCTTTGATCCCTTAATGCTGATGTAGCCAGTCCTGTTTAATCCTTACTGTGGCTCCTTGGTATTTAAATTGTTTCTTTCTGGCTGCTTGCAGGATTTTCTCTTTTATCTGATAGTTGTGGAATTTGGCTACAACATTCCTGGTATTTCCATTATCTGGAGGGAATCTATGTATTCTTTCAATAAATGTTTTGCCATCTGGTACAATGATATTGGGGCAATTTTCCATCACTAAATCCTGTAATATTAAGGCAAGGCTTTTTTTCCCTATTCAATATTTTCAGGAAGAGCTGTAATTCTCAGGTTGTTCCTTTTGATCTGTTCCTGAGGGCAGTTTTCTTGTTTTAAGGTGATAATTGTCTTTCCAAAATTTTCAGATTGATTTTTTTTTTAGGTTTTTGCAAACAAATGGGGTTAAGTGGCTTGCCCATGGCTACACAGCTAGGTACTATTAAGTGTCTGAAACTGGATTTGAACCCATGTACTCCTGACTCCAGGGCTAGTGCTTTATCCACTACACCACCTAGCCACCACCGAAATGATTTTTAAACTCTTTCCTAATTTCTTCAAGGAAATTGTTCTGTGTTGGAGGCCAGATCATATTCTGCTCAGAGGTTCTAGGTCTCTCTAAGTTAGGGTCCTTTCCTTCTAGTAATTTTTCGATGGATCCCCCTTTGTTCTTGCCTTTCTTCATTTTACTTAGATCTTGTATTCGGTAGGGTCTGGTTCACAGAGTTTGGTGTTGGGATCCCTAGGGCATTTATTCACTGTGTGTAATATCTCCAGTTGGTCAGTAGGGGGTTCTGGTTGTTTTCTCTGGAATTTCTGTGACCTTGATTGAAGCCCTCTCCTTTGGCCTAGAGGGAGGGGTTGAAGATGTTAAATACTTTTGTCTTTGATCAATGGTGGGCTATACCCTGGGGTGAGGTGATCACTCCGTATTGGCAGCTGAGAAGGTTCTGCTGCTCACACACCTGGGCCTGTGTTTGTTCTTGGAAGAGGCTTCAGCAGAAATGGAGGTGTGGACTCTGAGTTCATTCTGACCAGAACATCCCAGGGATCTATGTCTCCAGCTCTTCCACCCTGGAACTCTCCCACCAGCACTACCTGCAAGCTCCAGACATCAGCACCACCACCACTGCATGTGCTCCCTAGTTGACACAAGACCCTTCCCCCGCTGGGGGAGGGGAGCTGTCCAGGCTCTAGGCCCACAGCTGATCAAGACAGTGTGGTTCTCAGACCCTCAGGCTCCCAGGCTCTAGCACTGCCCCTAATCAGGCTAATCTGCAGCTAATCCAGGCTCCCAAATTCTCAGGGATCTGATCAATGCTCCTGGCAGAGACTGCCCTCTGGGCCCAGACTCACCTACCATCTCAGAAAAATCCTGATGTGTTATTCTCCTGACTTTTACTTCTGATTTTGTCAATAAGATTTCTATTAAGAGGCTTGTTTCATATTATTTATGAGGGAAGATCAGGAGACTTTAGAACTGTGCCTGTCTTCTCTCTGCCATCTTGGTTGGAAGTCCATTACTCTCTTTCTTAAACAATGTCAGGCAGGTTTGATAACTGTCACTTTATAGTATAGTTTTAGATGTGGTAGAGCTAGGCCATTTTCCTTTACATTTTTTTTTCATCAGTTCCCTTGCTATTCTTGCCCTTCTGTTACTCCAAAAAAATTTGTTACCATTTTTCTAGCTTTGTAGTTTGATAGTTTATTTGGTAGTTTGATTTGTTGGCACTGAATAAGTAATTTAAATTGGGTAGGATTGCTATTTTTATTATATTACCTTGATCTAAACATGAGCATTTGCCATTTCATTTTTTCTAATTATTTAGGACTGACTTTATTTGGGTGAGGAGAGCTTTATAATTGTGTTCATACAATGTCTGGCTTTATCTTGGGAGCTAGATTCCCACGTATTTAATAATATCTACAGATATTTTAAATGGAATTTCTCTTTCTATGTTTTGATTTTAGACTTCATAATTCATATATAGAGATGTTAATGATTTATGTGAGGTTATTTTATATCCTTCTACTTTGCTAAATTTGTTAATTGTTTCAAGGGGTTTTTTTAGACAATTTTCTCAGGTTCTCTAGATAAACCACCATATCATCTGCAAAGAGTGAAAGTTTTGCTTCCTCATTGCCTATTCTGATTCCTTCAATTTCTTTTTCTTCTCTTATTTTTACTGTTAGTGTTTCTAATAATATAGTGAATAGTAACGGTGATAGAGGACATCCTTGTTTCACCCCTAAATTTATTGGAAATGCTGCAATTTTATTCCCATTAAATATAATATTTTTTGAAGACTTTAGGTAGATACTATTTGTTATTTTAAGGAAAACTCCATTTATTCATAAACCTATTGTTTTTAATGGGAATGGCTTTTGTATTTTATTAAAGGCTTTTTCAGCAATTATTTAGATAATCATATGGTTTCTGTTGGCTTTACTATAGATATGTTTAATTTGTTTTCCTAATGTTTAACAATCCCTGCCAATCAGGTATAAATCAAAATTGATCTTGGTGTATTGTCATGGTAATAACTTACTGTAGTCACATAGCTAATATTTTATTTATGATATCTGCATCAATATTCATTAGGGGGGTGGTCAGGTGCCTCAATGGATAAAGCACAGGCCCTGGAGTCAAGAGTACCTGGATTCAAATCTGGTCTCAGACACTTAATAATTACCTAGCTGTGTGGCCTTGGGCGAGGCACTTAACCCCATTTGCCTTGCAAAAATAATATTCATTAGGAAGATTGGTCTATATTTTTTTTGTAGATTTTTTCTGCCTGATTTTGATATCAGCATTATGTTGCTTTCATTAAAGGAGTTTAGTATAAGCACTTCCTCTTCTATTTTTTTTAAAGCTTATTTAGAATAGAAAGTAATTGTTCCTTAAATGTTTGGTAGAGTTCACTTGTAAAATCCATCTGGACCTGGAGAAGTTTTGTTAGGCTCTTTATTGATGGTTTCTTCAATTTCTTTTTCTTAAATGGGGATTTTAAATAACTCATTTCCTCTTCTGTTAATCTGGGCAGTTTGTATTTTTGTAAATTTTGATCCATTTCACTCAAGTTGTCCACTTTATTGTCATAAAGTTTGGCAAAGTAGTTTCTAATTATCTCTAATTTCTTCTTCATTGGTGGTTAATTCACCCTTTTCAACTTTGATTGTGGTTATTTGCTTATCTTCTCTCTTTTTTAAAATAAGATTAAACAGGGGGCAGCTAGGTGGCATAGTGGATAAAGCACCGGCCCTGGAGTCAGGAGTACCTGGGTTCAAATATGGTCTCAGACACTTAATAATTACCTAGCTGTGTGGCCTTGGGCAAGCCACTTAACCCCCTTGCCTTGCAAAAATATAAACTAAAAAAATAAGAATAAATAGAGGTTTGTCTATTTTATTGGCCTTTTCATAAAACCAACTCTTAGATTCATTTATGAGATCAATGGTTTTTTTTTCCTTTCCATTTTATTAATCTCTCCCTTGATTTTCAGAATTTCTTACTTGTTATTTAATTGGGGATATTCAATTTGTTCTTTATCTAATGTTTTTAGTTACATACCCAATTCACTGATCTCCTCTATCCCTATTTTATTCACACAGGTAGCTAGAGATATAAAGTTTCCTCTAAAAATGCCTCTTCTTTATCACATAAATTTTGCTATGATGTGTCATTATTATTGTTTTCTTGGATATAATTATTGATTATTTCTATTATATGCTGTTTGATCCAGCCATTATTTAAGATAAAGTCATTTAATTATCAATTAGTTCTTGCTTTATCTTTCCCTGACCCATTATTAAATGCAATTTTTAATGCTTCATGATCTGAGAAGTGTGTATTTATTATTTCTCCCTTTCTGCATTTGATTTTAAGGTTTTTAGTGCTCTAGTACAAGGCCAGTTTTGGTGAAGGTGCCATGAACTGCTGAGAAACAGGTATAATCTTTTCTGTCCCCATTAAGTTTTCTCCAGAGTTCTATCATATCTAAGTTTTCTAAGACTTCATTCACCTTCTTAACTTCCTTCTCATTTATTTTGTTATTAGATTTATCTACTTCTAAGTGATAGAGGTTGAGATCTCCCATTATTAAAGTTCTGCTGTCTATTTCTCCTTGTAATTCGGTCAACTTTTCCTCTAGGAATCTGGAAGCTATCCCACTAGGTGCATACATGTTTAGTAATCATATAGCTTCATTTCCAATGGTGCCTTTTAAGAAGATGTAGTTTCCTTCCTTATCCCTTTCAGTGTTATTGATTTTTGACTTGTTTTTAGGTTTTTGAAAGGCAAATGGGGTAAAGTGGCTTGCTCAAGGCCACACAGCTAGGTAATTATTACGTGTCTGAGGTTTGGATTTCAAATCAGGTACTCCTGACTCCAGGGCCAGTGCTCTATCTACTGCACCACCAAGCCGCACTGATTTTTGCTTTTACTTTGTCTAAGATTAGAATTGCTACCCCAGATTTTTTTACTGCAGCTGAGGCATAATATATTTTGCTCCAACCTTTTAGCTCTACCCTGTATGTATCTTTCTGCTTCAAATGTATTTCTTGTAAACAAAATATTGTAGGATTCTGATTTTTAACCCATTCTTCTATATGTTTCCATTTTATAGGACAATTCATCCTATTCATTTTTACAGTTAAGATTACTAATTCTATATTTTCCTCTATGCTATCTTTCTCCATTTATGTTTTTCTTTCTTTTTCTCTCATTCGTCTTTTCCAAAAATTTTGCTACCTTTCCCCTTTGATTTATCTTTTAAAAATTTAAATTTCATTTTATTTACAATTATACCTTCCCTTCCCTTTTATCAGTCCCTTCTTCCCTTATCTTCACCTTTCCCAGTCCCCTGTAGATTAATTTAGATTTTTAAACCCAAGTGAGAATGTATCTCATTTCCTTATTGTCCTAAATCTATGGAATAGAATTTACACAGCATTCAGATTCTCCCTTCTTTCCCTCTAAAATTATAAATCTTTGTACCTCTTCCCTTGTTGTTCTAATATCCTTGATAAGTTCCTATTGTTACCAAGAAATCATCACAGGTTGTGTACTTGATTGTTTGATAAGCAGCATTGACTCAAATTGCATCAAATTATATTCATAATCATTTTTTTTACCTTACCCCCTTTTCAAGTATCTTTCAAGTACAGGCAATCCTCTTAACCAGTCAAAATATCCTCCAGTCAAATCATTTCTTGAACTATTTGTTGCCCTCCCTCCTGGGCTATTTTCTTTCTCACTTTACATCTCCCCTCCCCACCCAGGGTACTTAACATCTTGTTCAGTGAATCAGGGCCCTTTGTCTCTCCCTCTTTACTCCCCTCCCTCCACCTAGGGTATTTAACCCCTTGTCAAGTGAAGCATCTTTATCTAATTAACTCTAAGTACTTGGAGGCTGTGGAGGACTCACTGAGAACTTTGCTAATGATTGTACATAATAGAGACAGTGTTGCAGATCCTTGCAGCTTATTATTTCCTCATTAGACAAGTTGCTTAGCATCTTGTGATTAAAAGCAGTCAGAGTGAAATGGGATACTTAAGTTAAAATTGACACTCCTACTTTTTTCAGGGGTTTTGGTCTCAAACATAGGGATGTGATTTTGGAACCCTTCAATTTGGGACAAGACCCAATTAAACCTATATTCCTTAGGATTATTCTCTTTAATTATAATTTTCCCTCCATGTATCATTAGAGAAGTAAAGTTCTAATAAGTTAAAATTGTTATATCTTCCCTTTTAGGCACCAACATTGGTTTAAAACAGTTTTTTTTTTCAGTCCCCCTTTTCATTTATCTTTTTTTATTTAATTCTTCAGTTATGTATTTGGCAATTTAATTCTCTATTTAGTTCTGGTCTTTTTGTCATGAAATTCTGGAAGTCCTATATTTCATTGAACATTCATCTTTTTACTGACAATATATGCTGAATTTTGCAGGGTAGTACATCCTAGGTTGTAATCCCAGTTCTCTTAGCTCTGAAATATGTTATTCCAGTTCTTGCAGTCCTTAAGAGTTGAGGTTGATAGGTCCTTTGTTAGTCTGATTTTGTTCCCTTTGTATTTGAGTTGTTTTCTTTTTGCTGCTTTCAATATTGTCTCTTTTATTTGAAGGTTCTGAAATTTGGCTATAACAGCCTTTGGAGGTTTTATCCTGGGGTCACTTTCTGGAGGGATTCTGTAGATTCTTTCACTTGTTATATTGGTATCTTGTTCTAGTAGATTGGGGCTTTTTTCCCCCTTATAATTTACTACATGATGGTTTTCAGGTTCTTCTTATGGTCCAAACTTTTTAGTAGTCAAGTGATCCATAGATTGTATTTCCTGAATCTGTTTTCCAGGTCATTTGTTTTTCCCTAGAAGCTACTTTACATTTTCTTAAATTTTTTCAGCCTTATTATTTTGTTTAATGGAATCTTGTAGTCTTCTAGGTTCATTTGCTTCTAACTGTTCAATTCTAGTTTTTAGTATTTTATTTTCTTCAATTACCTTTTGTGTTTCCCTTTTAAAGATGTTGAATTCTCTAGTCAACTTTTCACAATTTTCCTGCATGACTTTTATTTCTTTTTTTCCATTTTTCTTCTTCCTCTCTTCTTTGGTTTTTAAATTCTTTTTTTAAACTCTTTAGAGACTGCTAGAGATATAAAATTTCCCCTAGAAATGCCTCTGCTGCAGCCCATAAATTTTGTTATAATGTGTCATTATTATTGCTTTCTTTGATATAATTATTGATTATTGCTAGTATTTGCTATTTGATCCAAGCATTATTTAAGATTTATAGACTGTTTTGCTACATCTGTGAGTGATGTTTCACAGCTTTCTTATTTAGACATGGAATTGTTGTTATCTTTTCCTGTGAAGTATTTTTCTGTAGTGAGTACTTTTCTTAAACTTTTTCCCTTTAATTTTGCTCCTGGGGCATATGAAGTATAGATCCAAGCTTTTATTTTGCTGAGGCTAGGGTCTGATCCCTAGCTTGTTGTTCAAGATGTTGCCCATGCAGTGCAGGCCTTTCTTTCCAGAGGATTTTGTTTGTTTGTTTATTTTTGTTCCCCCCACACACACCTTTATAACCAGGTTCTGAATTAATGGAAGATTGTTCCTGACCCAGTCCTGTCTTTTACCCCAGTGTTTCTGGGTTCAGACTTTGTTTTGGTCTGTAATAGTCCTTGCTGCCTTACTATCCTGCTGCCAGAACCTCTGTTATTATTAAGGTGTTGGGACCTGGAATTTACTGTGGCTAAAAGTCTCTTGCTGGCTTTCCCTGCTCTCCGGCTTTCTGGGATTTTCTTCTCCTTTCCCCCCCAAAAAGAGACAGATCTACTCTGAAGATCCTCTAAGAAGTGTGCAATTGAAAATTTCTTCGAATCTTCTCTTTGTCTTGGTGGTATCTGCAGTGTGTTAGAGTAGAGGCTTTATGTATCTTAGTTTGTTAGCTTTGCACCACCCATAACCATTTCTCCGCACTTTAATTTTTATGGAATTAAATGTTGCCTTCTTATAAATCAATGAACTCTCCTCATACTAAATGCTGTGAATTTATAGTTTTTCACTTAACAGCTGGATTTTGTGTGTTGTATATTAGTGTGCACATATCTCACATACCAGTG
This sequence comes from Macrotis lagotis, assembly GCF_037893015.1. Lineage (NCBI taxonomy): Eukaryota > Metazoa > Chordata > Mammalia > Peramelemorphia > Peramelidae > Macrotis > Macrotis lagotis. The sequence goes on along the minus strand of NC_133666.1, from coordinate 478,871,466 downwards.
ACTAGTGGAATCATCTTTGAGGAAGTATTTGTACTTTTTTTTATGTTTCACCCACAGGCTAGGAACACTGCATGCCATGGTAATCCCACTAAGGTTGGATAAATGGATAATTTTTTAGAACATCTTTACTAGCCCCTTCCTCACAACAGTGAGGTGGGCAATGACACCCAGGAAGTTGCCTAAAACTACTCCTTTGACCTGGTAAACTTGTGTGCAGCTCTGTGGCTATAGCTTCTTGTGTGTCCTAACTTGATATTTGTCACTTCCTGCTATCACATTATTTTGAGACAAGTGAAAAATGGTAAAAATGCTCTGAGTGATGACTTTTGCCTATATTGGATGTAAGTGAGAAAATCAACTTCATTCTCTCTTCCAGAGTCATCACAATCCAGTGTCAAGAGAAATGTTAAGATGATTGTTGATGAATGGAGACGAAATGAATGACCTTGGCATATTCAATATCTAACAAAGTGCCACAGCACTTGCTCCAATTTCCTTCAGGGACATCAAAATAGATTATTCTCATCAGTCCATTCCACCAGAGGAAGTCTTCACATGCTTGGGATAGACACTCCTTTAAGTCACTGATGAGTTTGAGACTTTTTGATTACCCTCAACCTAGTTTAGCCCATCAGCTTAATGGTTTACCAGGGTATGACTGGTAAGTAATCTACAGTTTCTTAGATTCACAGGTAAAAGTTAAGTGAATCATATGGGCACCAAAGGTAGAAAGCAGTCTTGTAAGTGTCCTGAAATCCTCCCAACACAGGTCCTAGTCTTCTCTTAACACAGTCTACACTCTGCCCAGAAGACTAAATGTAGTACTATACTTCAAATCTCCAAAACCTGCTTATTTCTTGCCTGCTCCACTATTGTCAACCATGTGTTGTCTCAGCTTTCCCTCCAAATTGGCAACAAATGTCTGAATTTGAGGAGCTCTCTAATTTGTTGACACTCTCTTACAGTATTTTTCTTGTCTTGGGGTTACTGCTTTGTTGAATAAAAGTATTTAGTTTGGAGATTATTTTTATGGTCAGGTCAGCACTCCAATCCAAAAATCTCCTTTATCACTCATACATTCTTTATCTCATGTCCTTACATGAAATAGTTTATCGAATGCCAATATTTCATACAGTACCACATTCACTATTTTTCTTCCTTTGTATTTAGGTAAATGGAAGACTGTGTTTATGATGAGAAAGTCATGAGATTCATAAGTCTTCAAGTTAATTGAAAATTGTTGTTACTTTTTCTGATTTTATTTCTCCCAGACTCCATACTACATCAGGCAGACTGTGTCTACTCTTGCATTAATGTCAAATGAATGATAAGATTGTCCTCTTTCAACACAATGATGAAAATGGTGCCAATGTCTTTCCAAAATTTTTCTTTGACCTCATAGGGCTTTGTCATGGTGGGAGCATATTCACTAATGATAGTAGCATGGTACTTTTATGCAAGTGGCAATTACATGCTCTTCAAACTGCCTTCACTATTTTTAGGAGGCATACAAACTTATTAACTAATCTAGTTTTGATTCCAAAACAACTACCAACTTCACAGGTTTCCCCTTCACTGCAACCTCTCCAGAAAAAATATACATTGATATTTGACTTTCATAAACTGGACTTTTTTGCCAGTCTTGTTTCACTCATTGTTGTTAGTTGAATAAAATGCTTGCTGAGTTCTTTTGCTACAAGATCTATTCAGGGGGCAGTTAGGTGTTGCAGTGGATAGAACACAGGCCCTGGAGTCAGGAGTAGCTGAGTTCAAATCCAGCCTCAGACATTTAATAATTACCTAGCTGTGTGACCATGGGCAAGCCTCTTAACTCCATTTGCCTTGCAAAAACAAAACAAAACATCTTTTCAGGTTTCATATTATCCGTAAGTAAGTGAACATTCCAAGTACCAATGCTGAGTGTAATCACCTTTGCAAAAGTTTATGTAATTTTTTTATGTTTTGACCACAGGTGGGCATCCCTGTGTGCTGTGGTCATCAGACTAGGTACAGTGAAATAGACAATTTTTAGGATACCTTTTCTAGAAACTTTGGCTTGCCAGGATGTAAGCAATGCATTTTATTCCTTTTTAAATGTACTTTATTTTGAAAGTATTTTTATATAATAAAGAAATTATATATATATATATCTCACTTAGTCTAAAGTACCTTTTTTACTTTTTTGTTTTTGTTTGTTTAATTTTTTAAAGATTTTATTTATCTTGAGTTTTACAATTTTTCCCTTACTCTTACTTCCCTCTCCCACCCCCCACAGAAAGTCAATTTGTCATTCTTTACATTGTTTCCATGGTATACATTGATCCAAATTGAGTGTGATGAGAGAGAAATCACATCCTTAAAGAAGAAACATAAAGTATAAAAGATACCAAGATCAGAAAATAAGATATCAGATTTTTTTTCTAAATTTAAGGTAATAGTACTTGGTCCAATTCCACAGTTGTTTCTCTGGATACAGATGGCATTCTCCATTGCAGACAGCCCCAAATTGCCCCTGATTGTTGCAGGAGTCCATCAAGGTTGATCATTGACTCCATGTTGCTGTTAGGATATACAGTGTTTTTATGGTCCTGTTCATCTCACTCAGCATCAGTTCATACAAATCCCTCCAGGCTTCCCTGAATTACCATCCCTCCTGGTTTCAAATGGAACAATAGTGTTTGCTAAGCCATTTCCCCAATTGAAGGACAATTGCTTGATTTCCAATTCTTTGCCACCACAAACAGAGCTGCTATGAATATTTTTGTACAGGTGATTTTTTACCCTTATTCATCATCTCTTCAGTGTACAGACCCAGTAGTGGTATTGCTGGATCAAAGGATATGTACATTTTTGTTGCCCTTTTGGGCATAGTTCCAAATTTCTCTCCAGAAAGTCTGAATGAGTTCACAGCTCCACCAACAATGTAATAGTGACCTAGATTTTCCACAACCCTTCCAACAATAATTATTATCCTTTCTGGTCATATTGACCAGTCTGAGAGGTGTGAGGTGCTATCTCGGAGAAGTTTTAATTTGCATTTCTCTCATAAAGATTTAGAGCAATTTTTCATATGACTAAGGATGCAATGTAATTTTTCAAAAAGCCTGCTTAAATACACAGGGGGCTCCTGATTTTCACTTATGTGTCAGTTCAGTGAGAAGGCCCTTCGACCTTCTGGTCTATCTGATTGCAGGGTTGTGAATATAATTCCCAGTATATCAGTACCTGCTACTTCACAATTTATCTGTTGCCACAAATCTTTGAAGTTGGTAAAATGGTCAAATGATATAAGTGATATTGAAATATTCCTGCATAAATTGGATTTCACTGAGGCACAGTTGCTCAAAATCATTTCCCCTCTCTCCCTTTCCTGATATCAGAGTCCAGAGATAAGACAAAAGTGAAAATGACTGGTTATGGCTCAGGATGTAATGGATGACATTGGCATCTTTAGCATCTAGCCAAGCTATAAATTCTTCACAGTCTCTACTTTATCTGTCTTCCTGGTCATTGGAAGAAAAACAAAAACTAACACAAGAAAGAAAACTTTGTACTTGAATTCATGGTTCTCCTAAATTCAGAATTGTCCTACTTTGTCTCTATTTTAATCATATATACTCTTTATACTATAATTTGCACTTCTGTCTCCATTTCCATTCATTCTCTTTTAAGCCCAATTCAAATGTCATCTCTTCAAGTAAACTTCTCCAGTTGCTCCATTTTGCTAATTCTAAAATGCATCCATGTCCCTCCATCAAAATTTTAAAAAAATCACAGTAAGTAAACTGAAGTAAATAGACTTGCAGCAAGTAGAAAATATGCTCTTCCTTATACTTCTGTCCCCAGTATCTTTGACATTTCCCTGCTGAATACAGTAACTGACACTTAATTTGTAGAGGTTTAAAATAGTTAACTAAATAACTTATTCCTCTTTTTTGAACATAAAATCTACGAAGAAAAGGGTAACACCTTCCTAATTTTGCATCACATAATTACAGTTCTCTGTTTACAATAGACTTTTAATAAATTTTTGTTCATTGACTTATATTTCCCCCTTATGATCAACTTCTACTTAGGTGATAGTGGAGTTATAGAAAAGAATTACAGGCTAATGGTGCAGTGAGGCCATTGGTGATGCTAGTCCTTGGCACTTTCACATCATCCAAGATATTTTAGAAGAACAAAACTTGTCTACAAGAAAAAGGAAATGCGGGCAAAAGATATTAATTATTTTTCTATAGAAAGTACACACTATTTATACAGAGAAAAAGAATCCAAAGAGCTCTTCTTCTCAACTTCGTGTTCTTTTATTTTTACTCAATGATATTGATCCTAAGAGGGGCTAGTGAAATTTGAAGTGAAGACTTCAAAATAAAAGTGCTAATTCCTGCTATCAAATGAGACTATCCTTAAAAAAAATCTATTTCCAAGAAAATTAAAATTCTTTGCCTGGCCTATTCCTCATTAAAAAAACAACAACAACAACAAAAAACACAGCTGTCTATAATTTAGAATGGCATTTGTTTTCTTCACAATGCGATTTACATGCAGCTGGAGATGTGGTGACACATGGCAGAGGAATTATGAATGCTAAAGAACTAGAACAATTGGCATTGTTGAAAGTAAACAGGGAAACTTTTCATCCTAAACATAATGTAGAAGCTATCAGTGATGATATAATTTTCAGAGAAACTTAAAAAAAAATCGTTGTATGATACTGAGACACTGTGATAGGAGAGGGACCAAGCAAGAATTTCATGACACTGTGGGAGAACTGACTTAGCTGGAGGAATATTGTCAGAAAAGGCAAACAGGTAAGATGTAGATTTATTATGTATTGCAGAGGTGTGACAAACCTGTAATTAATTTTCTATTTCCTTAAGTTACTACTTTGTTTGGAAGAACAATGATTATAGAGATTAAAAAAAACAACATTAAGCATGGTTTAGAGTAAGAATGAAAATGATAATACTTAGTTTTTTTTTTATTTTTTACATTCATTCATGGGATAATAGAATGAGAAGATTCCTAAAATGTGGCTTTCTACTATTTGTTTCCATAATATTAGGAAAAGACTTGTTTTTTTATTTTAATTTTTCTATAAACAATACTGATGCTGAATATATGCTAATCCTCTTTAGAACTAAAGAAAACATTTTTTCTCAACTCCTTTTGCTTTCACTGTCTGGTAGGCATTTTATCAAGTTTGGATGCTTATACTAATCTATTTTTTCCCTACTTATTCCTGCTTCAGATTTCAGCTATTAACTCCAAGTTTTCAGTAACATGGACACAGAGACAGTGTCGAGTGATGAAAGAATCTATGTATTTGGAATCAGTAGAACTATGTTGGAATCTTGACTTGGACACTTTATAGTGGATGACTTTGTTCAAGTTTTATTTCATTCTGCCTCAGTTTCCCCAACTGTGAAATAAAAATGTTTGCATACTGTTTCAGAGGAGTGGTTTTAGAACTAAATGGGTAATGTAGGCAAAATACTTTATAAATATCAGGTTAATTAAAATAGTTTAACTCTATATATCTCAGAGATTACTACAATGATCTCATCTACAGTAGAGGATATTGAGGAAGAGTAGGGGAGTTATACTATGCCTTAAAGGTGGGAGGAGGAATGTCAACTCATGTCCTCTGAATGCTAAACCAGGGCTTTTCTACTGACTCCTTTGTTAATAAGAGAAGGTTTCTACTTCTCATTCTTTATCACATCTTATATGCAAGATACTTAATGGTATTCTCCTTTAAGCACTTAGTCACAATTCATAGAATTACAAAATTGAAACCTTAAAGGGAGTTTAGTGATGTTTTATTCCTATTCTTTATTTTACAGTTGAAGAAAATATAGGCCAGCAAAAAGTGTTTGGCCCAAGTTTACACATATACCAAGTAGCAGAACTGCAATGTTGAAAATAGTGTCATTAAGGTGCTCTTGTTGTATATTTATAAAATTTGAATATACCTCACTTATTCAGTTCTTGATGGCTGCATTTTGTCAAATCAAATATTTTGCTGAAAGGAATAAACAATCACTAAAATGCAAAGTGGCTTTGCTGAACACTGTACAGTTTAACAGATAAAGTCCTTTCTAGGCTTTTAACTCTAAAGCCATTTATAACACCTGAATGTGATCCTCAATTCTTTATAATGGAACAAGTGAACAATCTGGTATTTCATCTTTTTTTCCTTAGCTTTTTATCTGACATTTTAAAAATCAGGAAGATCTAGAGGCATAGGTATGGAAGAACAGAGAGTTTGTTACTAACGTAAAATATCCAATAACTCTTTCTCCTTCTACTTTTCCATGACCTTAAAATATATGTAAATCCAGTCAACTATTTATTGTTTAATTGAATTATGAACTAATATATATGAATATATATTTAGAAAACTCAACAAACCAGTCTATTCTTTAATAGCAAGAAAATTGTTATTGCCTTACTTTTCTTTCTCTGCATTTGAGAGGGTTCCTTAATGTCAACATGAGAGAGAACAGTAGAAATATTGTTTCCTAACCTAGATGGTGTGATTTTTTTATAATTTATGAAATTATTGAAAGCTTTTAGCACTTCAGTGCTGTGATTTCATGCATATATATATAATATATATATGATTTACAACTCAAACATTATATTTTCAAAAAATGAAAGTTTGATAAAGAAATCAGTGTGGTCTTGATTTCAATTTTCTTAAACTTAACTTACATAATTTTCAATTAATAGTATTAGGGAAAAAAGTTAGGTAGAATGAAATCCCCATTTCTTCTCCATCCTCACCTGTTCAGTTCATTGTGCATGTAAACTGGTGGAACTTTTATCTTCACTCTCTGGTTGCAGCAAGTAAGAGTCAGTTATCTCAGTCTGGTCAGTTTTTAAAACACAACTTCTTGTTATACTGTTCATCAAAGCATATTTTTCCAGTCTAGATGGAAGAATCTAAGAAGCAAGGTGTCTAAATGTCATTAGATCCAGGTATCACACAAGTTAGTATGCAATTTCAGTTTGAAATTTGCCATCTAGGCAAATAAGGTTACTTGGGAAAGAGGTAGTATTGTGTCTCCCAGATGTGATGGAGTAAATTTATAAATGTTATTATTTTTTAATTTTTGTTAAATGCTAAAAAATAATTGATATTATTGTCTACTTAAATATTTCAGTTCTTCATTTTCTTACCTAATAATTAGTCAAAGGGGACATTAGAAAATTTAGAGAATAAAGAAGTAGCCTGGTGTTAAGATGATTCTTATCCAGCAGATAGTGATAATATTTATACATTAGTCTTGTATGCAAGAAAAATCAGTATGAACAAAACTAATATAGTTAACAAATTACATATCGATTAACAATATTAAGAAGCATTCTGGACTAGTAGATATAGATGATTTTAGCATTAGGAAGATGGACATTAAAATACACTTCAGACATACTTATTAAATGATATTGTGTAGCTTTTTTCACCTCTCTGTCAGTAAATTCTTAAGACCATAAACTGAAGAATCATTGGCAAACTGAATTGATAGAGAGGACTTTCTCACCTGGAGTTTGCAACATTATTGAAATCCTTGTACAGATGAGTGAGAAAAGGGGGGAAGGCTGACTGTAATTCCGAGCAGTCAAATGATGTCATAAACTGACTAAGTAGCAGAAGCATTTGGATTGTTAAGCAACAAAGACTTTATTTTCATTCAAATGGTCTTAGTAGAAGAGAATGAAGGGGAAACATTGTTTCCCCCCCAAAAGTGAATCCATCATTTGCTTTCAAAGATACTATTTATTGTTGTATTCTGGCAGTTTTGGTTCATCTCTGCAGTCAAGAGGATTTCTGACTGGCTCCTCTAATGAAGGAACTAAATAAGGGTTTTCACTGTGTTGAAAAAGAATTGAGACATTTAATATTCTTCCACATTCAAGCAGATATTTTTGTATAATTTGTTACATCCTTTTCAACAAAAGCAAAATCAGGAGCCTCCAACTTAGCTATCTATCTATCTAGATATGTGTACAGATTACACACTTGATGAAAATAATAAAGTACATTTAATAGAACAATTTATTCTAATTGTTAGCTTTTTGAAAACTAATTTTGCTCAAGAGAATTTATTTATTAGAGGATTCAGAAGATATTCTCCAAGCTGGGAAAAGGTTGAAGTATTTGTGTGATTGTATATTCTGCTATTATACAAAATATGTTTCCTTATGAATATGTTCTAAATTGCAGTAGCACATAGCCATTTATTTTAAATTTATTTATTTATCTTTTCAGTCATAAGCACATGTATATTTGCAAGTTTCTTCAACCCTCCCTTCCCATCCCCCTCCCATCAGCACTGAACAGTCAGGTTAGAGTTATACACATATATTTTTAATAAACACATATACAGATTAGTTATTTTCTATATGAAGAATTAAGATTAAGGGAAAGAGATAGGTAATTTTTATAAAGTGTTTGTAAAATTCTGAAAGTGTCCTTTTGATTTGCTTTGTATTTTTTTTTCCTTCTCAATGGGAATAACATTGTCCATAGCCTGCTAATATAGTTGTACTAGCTTTCTGAACTGCTTCCATCAAGGTTGATCATCTCACAATGGTGTTGTTAATGTGTACATTGTTCTCTTGGTTCTACTGCCTTTATTCAGCATCAGAGCCTATAAGGTATTCCATGCTTTTACACTAATATGATATAACACTTTTCTTACTAAGTCTATGAAAAAATGTTCAAAAGTTGAATTTGAACCCACAAATTGACTAACAGAGATAAGATAAATTTCTTTCCAAGGACTACCTCACTCTGAAGAAAACAGAAAAGTCAAACCTTTTCCTCAACCTCCTGATTATCCTTTGGAGAAAATTAACAGTTTTCTGGGGAAAGAATTCAGGGAGCAGATTCTAGGTATGTCTATTCTTAACTTCTTTGAAGTCACATAGTAAAACAATTAAACAATACATTCAGTCAGTACTTTAAAAAAATTAAAGTTCCATATGTGAAACAATCAATTACAGTAAATAGAAAAGTTTTGAGTTCTGTGGCCATGTTCACTTACCTTGGCAGTGTGCTGTCCAGAGAAGTATATTTTGACAATGTAGTTGATACATATTGCCAGAGCTAGCTCAGTATTTGGAAGGCTGGTAAAGGAAGTGTGGGAGAAAACTATTTGACTTACTGTAAACTGAAGGTCTACAGAACTGTTGTGTTTAACTCATTGCTATGTAAACCTGTGAAAACATAACAGTCTACCAGCACCATGTCAGGAAACTGAATGACTTTCATTTAAATTTCTTCCAATTAAATTAGATTCTGAAACTCTGCCGGCAAGAGAAGATACTAGATAGTGAGGTCCTTTCTGAAGCTAAACTCCTAAGCGTTCAAATATTATTATAGAGTGCAACTAACGATGGGATAGGCACATTGTTAGAATGCCAGAAGTATCCTTGTCAAAAAGAACTCACACTAGGCAAAAGTTCATAAGATGATAAAAAGAAAAAAAAAAGGTTTCTCTTAGGAATTTTTGAATTGATTGTACAGTATGGGAGACACTGGCTCAGACCCAGCATAACATGCCCTCATCAGAGAGGGTACTATGCTCTATGAGGAAGACAGAATTGAACCAGATCAAAGGAAATGTGACATTCATAAATTTGGAGTAAGTACCCCCATGTTCACATGCTCTATTTCTGTCTGACTTGTGGCAGAAAATACTGAGTTCTGGTTGGTCTGATCAGCCAAGTCAAACACATAATTAGTCTCAAACATAGTAATGTCATTTAGTCTTCTCTGATAACAAAGGAAAAAATCCCATCAAGAACCTTTAGAATTGTCCTTATTATTGTCCTGCTCAGATGAGCAAATCCCTCATAGTTGATCATCACACAATGTTGCTATTAGAGTGTAAAATATTTTCTGGTTTTGTTCACTCTGCATCAATTCATGGAAATCTTTCCAGGCTTTTCTGAAGTCCTGTCCCCCATGATTTCTTTTTTTTTAGGTTTTTGCAAGGCAAACAGGGTTAAGTGGCTTGCCCAAGGCCACACAGCTAGGTAATTATTAAGTGTCTGAGACCGGATTTGAACCCAGGTACTCCTGACCCCAGGACTGGTGCTTTATCCACTACGCCACCTAGCCGCCCCTCCCCCATGATTTCTAACAGAAAATATAGGACTCTTTCATATTCATGTATCCCCATTTGCTCAGTTATCCCCCAATTGAAGATATTCCTCTTAATGTTTTTGGCACAATGAAAAAAACTACAGGTTTTTTTTTGTACCTGTAGTTTTTTAAGTCTATTTTGTGATCTTACTGGATCAAAGAGTACGGAGAGTTTTGTTGCTTTTTGGGCACAATTTAAAATAGCTCACCACAAAGGCTGGATCAGTTCACAACAACCCCCAAAATACATTAGCATCCCACATTACCTCCAACATTGATCGTTTCTCTTTTATGGCATAATGGCCAATAAGATAGCTTTGCGATGAAACCTTTGAGTTGTTTTAATTTCAATTCTCTAATCAGTAATGATTTCAAGTACTTTTTCATATGGCTACAGATAACTTTAATTTATTCAGCTGAGAACTCCCAGTTCAGTATTTCAACTTTTCTGCATTTGATTGTCTGTGTTTTTATGGCCAAAAACATGGTCATTTTTTTTGTCATGTCACATTGAGAAAAATAGTATTCCTTGCCATTCACATTCAGATTTCTCCAGTGGTCTATCATATCTAATTTTTCTAACATTTTATTGACTTCCTTAACTTCCTTTTTGTTTATTTTATGGTTAGATTTTTCTATATCTAAAAAAAGTTAAGGTGAGGTCCCCACTAGTATATTTTGTTTTCTAAGCAAAATTATTCTAGGAATTTGATGTATATATCAAATATTATTTCATTGTTTATAGTTCCTTTGAGAATATGTAATTTCCTTCCTCATTCTTTTTCTTGAGATCTCTTTTTGGCTTTATTTTTTCTGAGATAAGGATTGCTATCCTTGCTTTTTTTCCCCCTTCAGCTCTAGTCTTTTACCTTTCCTCCCTGTGCATCTCTCTGCTTCAAATGAGTTTCTTGTAAACAACATATAGTAGGGTTTTGTTTTTTAATACACTATACTATCTGCTTCTTTATGGGAGAATTCATCTAATTCAATGACAGAAAGACTGAGTAAAAGAAATTTTATGCTGAAGAAAACTTGTGTTAGAAAGGGTCACTGTGCAGCCAGGATCACACTTTAAAAATTAGAATTGGGCAAATGGAAAAGGAGATACAAAAGCTATTTGAAGAAAATCATTCCTCCAAATACTGAGGGAAGGTAATGACTTTTTGAGAAATCAATAAACAACAATACAAAAATCAAAAGAATGAAAAACTGGAAGAAAAAATATTTTATTGGAAAAAAATAACTGACTTGGCAAACAAATCCAGGAGAGATAATTTAAATTTTTTTGGATTACCTGAATGTCTTGACCAGGAAAAGATCTTAAATTTCATTTTTCAAGTAATAATCCAGAAATATGTCCCTGATATCCAAGAAGCAGAAGGTAAAATAGAAATTGAGAGATTCTACCAATTACCTCCTGAAAGAGATCCCATAATGAAAATACCAGGAATATTATAGCCAAGTTCCAGAACTTCTAATTCAAGGAGAAAATATTATAATCAGCTAGAAAGAAACAATGGAGATGTTGAACTGCTTATATTCCAGAATGGGAAGATGATACTGATGACTTCTAATAACCTTCTCATTTATTAGGTCAGTTAAAAAAGCTAATATAGACAATTTACAGCAGGGAGCTGAATTTGAATATATAATATTAAAAAATGAAGTTAAAGGGTAAGAAAGGAATCTTTAGGGAGAAAGGGAAAGGAGAGGTAGAATGAGCTAAGTTATTTATTATACAATAGAAAAGAAAAAGATTTTTCAATGTGGTGGAAGAGGGAGAAGTTGAGGGGGAGTGAGTGAGCATTTATTCTCATTGGAAGGGATTCAGAGAGGAAATAACATCCTCACCCAAATGGGTATAGAAATCTATTTTACCCTACAGGAAAATAGGAGAATAAAGGGATTGTATAAAGGGGAGGAGAGATATAGGTAATAGAAGAGAGGATAGTCAGATACAACATATTTTTGAGGATAATCAGGATGAAAGGAGGGAGGGAGAGAATATAATAAACTGAATTGGGGGGATGGGATGTGGAGGAAAAAGCTAACAATAGCAACTGTGGAGAAACATTCAAGCAATTTCACTAATGTATTTATGATTAAGAATGCTATCCATCCCAAAGACAGACTTTATTGTGTATGAATGCATACTGAAGCACAGTTTTTTTTTTCCTCTCACTTTATTTATCTTGACATTTCTCTTTCTTTGTGTGTGGGGCAGGTTATCTTTCTTGTTATAATGTTACTAGTGTGGTATGTGTTTCATGGTTACCCATTTTTAACCTATACTAAGTAATTTGCTCTCTCAATGGGAAGAGTGGGGTAGAAGGGAGAGAATTTGGAACTGAAGATTTTGGAAGTAAATTTTGAAACTTGCTTATGCATGTAGCTGGAGTTAAGAAATAAATTAAATTTAATTTAAAAAAGCAAAAATATAATAGTAACATATAAATATTTCCCCTGAGAGTTTAAAAATTCCAAGATTAAAGGAGATCAGAGAAGAGGCTTAAAAGCTTTAAAATAGCTCTCATTTCTAATTTCTTTAAAATGTTCATAAAAATTTGTATGGAGGAGACTAGAGTATATTTATGCCAATGAAATATGTTGTCTTTTTATCAATTTAAGAAGGATTCTAAATAATCTGAAACATACCTAATATATATTCTATGAGGGCATAACAAGAAAATTCACAGGGATTCTGCATTTAAAAGGATAATTATGAAATGATTCATGCTTATGTCTACAGATAGAGAGTAAAATTCTAACTGTTGGTTGGGGTCACATCCATGGAACAAATGTGTTTCACATAATACCCTCATGCCTCAAAAAAAGGGATATTCTGAAACATAGTTATAGCATTGACTATAACTATTTGTGATTTTATATATATATATATATATATATATATATATACACATATATGTATATGTGTATCTGGGACAGAGCTTGCCTTTCTCAATTTCCCCTAGCACTATATAGACATAAACATTTCTACTTTGGCTGTTGTCCTTTATTCCCATCAATTTATCATTGGGGTATATTTAGGATTCAGGATACCTTGATATTATGAAAATACTGGTGTAGCACATTGACTGTCTACCTACCATCATTCATTCTAGTCATGTGACTAGCCAAGGTTCTCTTTTGATTAATTAATCAATGAAATGTTAGCTCTGCAAAGATAAGGATGTAGTACTATGATAATTTTTGGATCAGCAAAAGGGTTTTGTAGTTTTCCAAAAGAATTCCAATCTACTCTCATTTTCTTAATTAACTCTGGCTCCTATTAATTTTTCATCTATACTTTTTATCCTGGTTACATAAAATAAAGGAAAAGCTCACTAGAATGTCTATGAAAATAAAGGCATGTTGAAATCTCTACAATAAGAATTCTTCTTCCATTTGTTTTTTCCTATATGACAGCGTATTTATTTTTTATGGCAATTAAAGATCATTGACTAGAGAATGTGAAATATTCAGAGACTTGATTTAATAAGCCCAAATCATCTTATAAACAGAATCATGTAGAATATCTCACCATCCACAGTCCTTCACATGTATTTAAACTGAATCTCTTCCATCTCTGTACCAAATAAATCTATTGAGCATATATCATTCTCTTTTTTCCACTGACTGATGTTGATTTCAGCATTTTTGAACAGTTATTTCTGATAGATATTCCAAGGAATACTGAATGATTTTGATATATAAATACATCGTTAAGAACTGTAAGGTGGCACTTATTCTACTCATTAAAATTAAAAGTTGCCATCAGCAATCAATTAGTTTAATAAGATCTCAATTTGTCTAATTTTCCAATTAATTTTAATGTGATAAAGATGTGGTCTATTAAAAAATAATACTTGCAAAATTATGCTATTAAGCTTCAGATACTTCTTAATCTATGTCAGTGATCTGGAAAAGATTTAAGGTACCCATAAATAGTGTGATGTTGTTTTCTAAGGTAAAAATGAACTACTTATAGAGATGTAGGTAATCATACTTTTAATCATGAAATTTACCTTTAAATTAATTTACTACAGTTTGACAGATTTTACAGAGTGTACTATGGTCAAGTTGAGGTATAACACAAAGGTAAACAAATATACTTATGGCTTAAGGGGTAGGGCATGGGAAAGGAATATGCTTATAAAGAACCTACTATATGTTAAATATTGTACCTTATATTAAATACTTCTGATAGATATAATGCCAATCGATCCTCACATCAATTCTTTAAGGCAGATTAATCAAATAGAGGTTAAGTGACTTACTGAAAGTTTCCCAGCTAACAAGAGTCTAAGGTTAGGTTTAAATTCAAGTCTTCCTGACTCTAGAACTTTGTCATCAGCTGACTAAGATATTCCACTGGCCAACAAAAAGTTACAAATTCAGGATAGCCTTGACCTTGAATATTTGGTTCATGTTGGTTTCATGTTGAAGGTTTAACCTTTGATTTTCCCAAGTTTCTTTGCACTTTAATTGTGTCCTCAAATTTCTTGATACTCTTTGCAATTTTGGCCTTGTTCTACATGAATTTATGTTGATACAGAATCCAAGATGTCCCTCTGGCAGTAGACTCCTGTTTCACATCATTGCATGAAAGCAATAGCTATCTATTAAGTAATAATAATTTTATCCAAATTGCTTAGTAAAGATGATAAAGATCTAACCAGGAAGAATTGGTTCAAATTTTCCCTCTGCCATGAGCCTTGGCTTGTCATTTAATCTATCTCTGGTCTAGGCAGTTTTCTAAGACTAAATTCGAGAGAAAATTACAACTTGAATAGATAGTAGGCATTTCCTCCTGTGGGAGGAATTTGAATGTGCAATGGCATCAAACTCATCTCCAATTTAAACAAATAACTATCTCAGGAGCAGCATGGTTTTCAGAGGGCTGCTTGGAAATTCTGTCTTTTATGGATCCTGACTATGTGACCTGTAGCAAATGACCAAATGTATTTGGGGAACTTTTCTAAGAAGAAAAGATGCTGACCTGCATTAGTAGAAAAATTTCCTTAACTACTTCTTCTACTTAGTGAAATCCCAGGTTCAGTCTATTATTAAGTGGTCTAACATTGCAAAACTAGTTATTTACAGTAATCCACCCAATATGTAGATACAGCAAATGCCCTTCTCTAAAAATTCTAGTATTAAAATGCTTTGTATTTATAAAATATACTAATACCTATCTGAAAAGCTGTAATATCATTATATACCTACAACTTGTTATGGAAAGGAAATTGGTTTTTAAAGTCAGAACTGGAAATTGAGTCCTGAACCTTGGAAACGTTAATAAAACTTGTGGAATTCCATTTTCTCTTTAAAAATTAGTTTTATGATATTTTCTATTTTTTCATTCAATTATATCATTATAACTATCTCATAATAATTTTAAAGGCATAATATATCTTCTATCTCACAGAGTTATTATGAGGAAAGATATTGGCTTATATAGATAGGAAGGTTGTGTGTTGGCCACAATTCTTGGTAAATATAGGACTCTGTTGCTGGAAGATTTAAAAAGCAGAAATTTGGATCAACAATAGATGGAAAATCCCATTTAAGATAACTCTAAATTTCATAAAATATATGGGGATCAATCTACCAATACATATGGAAAATTTATGTAGATATATTTATAAAATACTGCTTAAAAGGAAGATAAATAGGTGGAGAGAGTTTAATTTTCATATTTGAACTTTGTCTATATCATAAAAATAAGAATATCCAAAAGTATGCTATATCAATCATAGTATCAAAGAGATACAGAACTTGATAAGATAACAAAATTCATTTAGGAAAACAAGAAAATCTTGACTACAAAGGGAAAAGAATAAATAAGATATGAATGAAAGGGAAATAAAACTTGTCGAACTGTTTCATAAAGGAGTAATCATCAAAATTATGAGATCTACAGTAAACTAATACTATGGAGTACTATTGTTCTATAAGAAACTAAAAAGGTTCAGACTCTAGAGAAGAATGCAATGACTTATGGGATCTGATGCTGAGTGAAGGGAGTAGAACCAAGAAAACAATATATGTACCAACAACATCATGAGATGAACAATCATGGTGGAAGCAGCTCTACTCCACAGTCCAAAGAGCTATAACAACGGCATTTGACTGATGGTGGACTATATTATCCCAAACCCAAGGAAGAAAAACAAAACAAAGCAAAACACACAGAAAAGGAAAAAGCCTCCTGCATCTGATGAAAAATTATCTCTTATGCATCTCTTTCCCTTAATCCTAATTCTTTATGCAAAAAATTAATAAACATGTTCAACAAAATATGTGTGCAAAATACTAACCTGACTATTCCCTGCTGAAAGGATGTGGTTTGAAGGGAGGGTGGAGGGAAATTTTGTAAATTAGAAATATACGTGTACATATGGATGAAAATAAATAAATAAAATTTTAAAAATCTTATGACATTTAATTAAAACAGAATTGAATCAATAGAACAAACTAAACAAAAATCCCCCTTTAGCCAATGGAATCCAATTACAGGGTGTCCAACGCAACGAAAAACACAAATTCCTTAGGTAAGCACTCCCTAATTGTTAAATCCTGCTGGGACAACTTGAAAGCCATCTGAAAGAAATTAAATTTAGATTAACATCTTATAGTATTATCTACACTAAATTTTAAATTTAACCTTAATTTGACCTCAACATCATAGATAATAACATAAACTTATTAGAAGAGAAGCAGATTTTTTTTACTACTCATAAATATGACAAGGAAGATGAATTCTTAAGCAAAAAGTAATAGAGGTAATTATGAAAGATAAAATGGATGATTTGATTATGTGAAAATGAAAAGCTTCTGCATATAAAAATAATGCATTTAGGAAAAGAAAGGAAATAATCAAATTGGAAAAAATCTTTGTATCACATTTTTCCAATAAATTTTTTTATCTAATAATAAACTATAGGCACATACCTTAAACTATTAATGCTATATACAACAACATTTTTCAATCACTGATAATAAGAGAAAAACAAATGAAAACTTCAGAGGTTTTACCTTCCAAGTAGCAAACTGTTGAAGATGATAAAAGATAGGAATAATCAATGCTGCATAGGTTGTAGGAAAGTATACATTATTGGAAGACCTGAGAATCAGCATAAATATTCTGGCAAGCAATTTTTGATGTCAAATAAAGTAACATAACTGTCCAAACTCCTTAACCCCAGTGAGTTCATTACTTCATTCACACCTCAAAAAGTTCAACAATGAGAAAGAATGTCCACATAAATATCAAAATACTTCTGTTTCTGACAGCAAAGATTTTAAAATAAAGGAGATGCTCATTGATTGGGATATGTGAGATACATGCATATAAAGAAATATTCCATAAGAAATGACAAATTTAATGAATTAAGAAAAGCACAGTAAATCTATAAGAACTGATACAGTACAAAATAATCACAGAATATTTTTGATGCATTGATCTAATTTTCTGATTTTTCTCTTCCCTTTCTCTACATTAAAATAGGTTTTTTTTTATTTGGGATGGCTCTCTGGAGGATGAAATGAGAAGAATAACAGGAGAAATTCAGGTGGCATCAAAATAATATTTAATATATTATTTTTAAAGAACGATTTAAAAACCTCAAATTATCTTGCCTATTCAATATGTTACCACAATGACAAGAGTCAAAATAAACAAAAAATTAAACTCACTAATAAGAACACTGGCAGCATAACAGCATAGAGTCAAGAATTAAAGAGGGGTGTATTCCCATACTATTCTGTCTTAGTTAAATATCATCTATTATGTTGCTTGCACTTTGGAATTCATTATGAAAGATTAATAACTAAAACATATTCTGAAGAAAGCCACTAGGAAGGAGGGGTGATTAATTGATTTAAAACTATTTTAACTGTCTTCAAGTATTTGAAGTTTTTTTTTTTTTAAATAGAGGAATGATTAGGCATTGTTTTTTTGCCACATACCAGAAAGGGGAATTGGTTTGAAGTACCATAGCATCTGATATTGAGTCAATATAATCTTAACATTTAGAGTTTCTTTAAATTAATAGGTATCTTTTGTATTAACTTGGCAATTATGTGTCAAAGTGGATATACACCTGGACTGAGTCAGGAAGATTTGAGTGCCAATCTAGTCTCAATTACATATGAGATGAGTGACCCTAGCAAGTGCCATAACCTTTATTTACCTAAATTTTCTCACCCCCAAAATGGGAATAATAATAGCACCTCCCTCCTAGGGTAATTGTGAGGATCAAATGAAAAAAAATCTTTGTAAAATGTTTAGCTAAATGAAGGTTTAATAATAGTTGTTTCATTAATGATATTCCCTTTTTCCCACTTCTCTCTTCACTGGAAATCTTCCATTACCAATTAGATAAACACTTCTTGGGGATGTCAAAGAAATCATTCATGATCAACCATGGATTGGACTAGATGACCTCTGCTGAGCATTGTATCTCTGAGTTCCATGATTATCTGTGGTCCAGTGAAAGTACAATCATTTGGATATAAAGAATCTGTGGTCAAATCATAACTCAATTACTCCCTAGTCAAGTCACTATAAAGTGAGGATGTTTGTTTTGAGAATGTTAAGTCCTTTGGGTTTTTTTAAAAGCATTATATCCTAGGAAAAATAATTGCATCCCAAAGTTTTGAAGTCATTTTCAGTTGATATTACTGAAGTGCATATTGAAATCACTGAGATTTTTCTTTTTGAAAGGGAAAGATGCCAGAAGATTAGAAGTGTGGAAATGCAAAAATTTATGAAAGGTGAATGCCGTTATCTAATGGATAGAAAACTAATCAGTAGCCAGTGTTAAATAATATTAAACAGGTAAAATGAACATTTAGAAAATTTGTTATTAAGAAGATTAAACAGGGGCAACTAGGTGGCACAGTGGATAGAGCACCTGCCCTGGAGTCAGGAGGACGTAAGTTCAAATCTAGTCTCAGACACTTAATAATTACCTAGTTGTGTGACCTGGAGCTAGTCACTTAACCCCATTGCCTTGAAAAAAACAAACAAAAAATGATTAAACAGAATCTGCCTGTTACTTTTTCTATAGTCTTTGGTAATTTATTTAAACTCTCTAGGGTTCAGTTTCTTCATCTGTAAAATTAAGGAGGTTAGACTAGAAGGATTTTATGATTTCTTCAAACCTTAAATCTGTATGTGATCACATGAAACTATAAGTATGGGTTGACTAAGATTAAGTAATTTATTAAATCTATGTTCCAAGTTTCCATTTCTTTATCTCCAATTGTGATTTCTCTCAAACTAGATTGCATAGGGTATTTTCTTTAATTTCTTAATTTTTTTATCTTCCCAAATCTTGGACCTAGTAGATACATAAAAAGTTTTTGTTGTATTGAACATCAAAATAGAACATACCTACTTGGATGTACCACCTAAACATATTTAAATAATTTTTTTGCCCTAAACCATTTCCTCCATTTCAATTTCTTCATTCATCCATGGTAGAAACCTTGCTATTATCTTTGTCTCTTTCCTCACTCTTTCTTTTTCAGTAACCATTTGGGACTCTGAGATTCCCATGACACTTGCCTCCTTGCCATTTCTCCAAGAAGACTGCAACTTTTATTTCTCAGTGTTTTCACTACCTACTGCCCATGCCAGGGAATCTCTCCTTCTGTATCTCCATTTCCAGTTTTCCTTACATTCTTAAATTCTCAGCTGAAAATCTCACTCTACAGGACCTCTCAAATTCCTCTAAAGCTAATTATTTCCCTTAACTAGTTCTAATTTATCCTGTATAATTTTCTTTGTATGCAGATGTTTGCATGTTGTAACCTCCTTTACATTGTTGAGTTCCTTAAAACAAGGTCATTTTTTACCTTTCTTTGTAGTCCCAAGAGTCAATGCAATGCCTAGTATACATTAGGCACTTAACAAATGCTGACTTATTGATTCTGCTTCCCATTAAATTATATAGCCTTCATTTCCCAAACTTGTCTTTTATTTTCTCATCTCTAGTCTTTATTCTGAGAGGTACCTCTGAATTCCTGGATTAATAGTCATTGTTTTTGCCAAATTCTTCCAGGAAGTTTTTCCTATCTCCCTTATCCATTACATTAATTACCATTTTTGCTTGAATTTCTTCTTCTAGAAGGAAGGACAAGCAATAAAGTATGTGAAGAGTCACAACTGCAAACCAGATTGATTTCTCTTCCTCTTCCTCTTCCTCTTCCTCTTCCTCTTCCTCTTCCTCTTCCTTCCTCCCTCTTTCACTTTCTCTCTCTGGGCAACTAGGTGGCATCATGGATAGAATCCAACTTCAGACATTTACTAGCTGTGTGACCTTGGGAAAGTCACTTAATCCTGGCTGTTTTGCATCTAGGTCCATCTCTAGTCATTTTGATTCCTGTCTGGTCACTGGACCCAGATGGCTCTGGAGAAGAAAGTGGGGTTTGTAAATTAGCACAGTTTCCACTCACTCAAATGTAATTCACATGCCTTCTGGCTTGCAATTCCCTGCCCTGGTATACATTATCAGGTGCTTTGGGCAGGTGCTTTGCCCAAGATATTGATAGATAACAAAAATATCATGGAATTTACCAGGATGAAAATCACCTTGGCTCACACTGATTAGCCAACAAGTGGTTCAAGGTAAACCCAAAGTGGTCATTGTTTGGGCTTAGATTGGTTCTGAGTGAATGCAAATTCACTTTTGTCCAGAAACCCTGAGGGTCATCCCCTTCCAGGTTGATTTCTTTTTTTTTCTTTTTTATGACTGCACAAAAGTTTGCATTGTTTGCTTCCTTTCTTTCTTACCTGCCTTAATTACTGAATGAATGTTTCCTCTGTCCAAATGAGACTTGCTAAAGACATTAGCTTATAAAAGTCTAGATCTCTAATTGACTTGTTCCATATCTGGTCCCTGGACCCAGGTGGTTCATAAGGAAAAAATGAGACTAATGATTTTGCAATGAATTCCCTCTCTTAAATCCAATTCAATAGCATATCAGGATAACACTTCCCTGATGTCATGGTCCTCTTTGAAAGACAAACAGCAATAGCAGCAATTCATAACATGAATTAACCTCTGTCAGGAATATGGGGGTGTTTGGGCTTCACAAAAATGTTAAGGGAGAACTGTTATTTTACATTGCAAATCCTGGAATCTACCTATATTGTTGCCTACAGTGAGTTAAGATAAAACATTTAGCCTCAATCTCATCAAAAACTGATGGGATTGCCCCATCTAGTTCTAAACTAATCTAGTTCAAAGAGCTGTCCTTGCTCATTACTATAATGAGCAGGGAGAGGAAAATGTAAGGGAATCAATGTATCAATCAGATTGTGACCCAAGCCAATGATGGGCATGAAGGGGCAGGAATAAAACCTTTCAAAGTGTATAAAAGATTTAGCATTTTGGGATTTCCTTGCCCCTCTCCCAACTTGAAGGAGGTGTACCTTTTTATTAAGATGTCTTAAAAAACCATTTAATCACTCTAGTCTAAGTATTCACAAGCCATTTATAGCAACCTCTATATGAATTTTGCTAATCCACTTATGGGGTATAATATAATATTACAACTATCACACTAATGGTCCATTGCAGTATAGAAGCTTCATAAGATTCAAATTCTTCAACAAAAATAAAATCACCAGTAGAGCAGAGTGGTTTGCCTGAACTTTTTTTTTCTTCCAAATACGGAGCACAATGCTTTACCTATACTAGATAATTAATAAATAATTGTGAAATTGAATTGAATCCATGCCAAAAAAAATTCATATCCTTTTTTTTTTTTTTGCAAGGCAGTGAGGTTAAGTGGCTCTCCCAAGGCCACACAACTAGGTAATTATTAAGAGTCTGAGGCCAAATTTGAACTCAGGTATTCCTGACTCCAGGGCTGGTGCTTTAACCACTGTGCCACCTCGCTGCCCCCAAATTCATATTCTTTTAAAAACAGTTATTAAACTCCTGGAGCAGAAAAATGATATATAAAATATGTATTTAAATACAATTTTTAAATGAGGTCCATATATATATATATATATATATATATATATATATGTAGTAGCTTTATGGGTTGTATCAGTTGACACATATGGTAAAATAGCTACACTCCCAAGGTTTAATGCCAAAAAGCAGGGAGGTTTCTGAAAGCACATTGGGGGTACTGTCTTTGAAGCTATCTTATTTGATAATTTTAGCAGTGACTTCAATAAAGACATAAAGGGCACACTAAAAATATTTGCATAAGATTCATAATTAGAATACTTGGATAGTGTATTTTAGATGGAAATATATTAATAGTCTGAAATAATCACCTAGATAAAAAAGATAAAACTTAAGAGTTAAAAATATCCTACATAGAAATTCAAAATATCAAGTATTGAAAATGTGAGACTTTGTTTACCATCAGTTCATATAAAAATTATGAGATTTTATTTGGATATAGACTTAATAGGAATCAATAGTGTCATATGTCTACAAAAGAGCTAATGAAGTCTTTGGTATGATAACAAGTTTATAGTATTAAGAGAAAGTGGGAGAGAGTTCCATTATATTCATTGCTGATTATACTATACTATACATATATATATATATATATATATATATATATATATATATATGTATGTGTGTGTGTATTTTTATTGAACTTCTAATAAAAATGATAAATCATAAGAAAAAAATCAGAATGGAGAATTGAACATTGTAACTTCCACACCAAAAAAAATTGATGGAAAATCGAGATAGTGATCTTAGAGGAAATTAATTATTGGAGAAACATTCATTGATTTTGAATTTTAGTCGGGCTATCCTGTGGAGGAAAACACACATATTTCATATAACTCTAGGGGCTAGAGCTACTGCAGCAGAGTTGGATGGGATCTCTTAGACCATATAGCCTAACTGTATCTGACCAAGAATTCCTTCAATAGCACTTTGCTTGAAAATCCAAATGATGATTGTAAATCTCAGGGAAGTAGATTTGGACTCAAATGGAAATGAAGAATTTTCTAGTAGAGCTATATAAACTTAAATGATTTACGTCATTGATAGTACCTATACTTTCAGTGGAAATATTTAAGTTGGAATTCCATGACCACTAGGGAGAGATAATAGTGAAGGAATTTCTGGATGGATTATATTTAACTTAGAAAAATCCCTTAAGTATCTTTGGCTCAAAACAATCTATAATACTTAAAATATTTAATACTTACTGAACAAGTCCCTATTTATGAGACCAACTATACCCTAGCCACAAAATAAGCTGGTTGAGAAAGCTAGACTGTTTTAGATTGATCATCAATATTGCTTTAAATGTGTGAAACAAACTGATCTTTATTAGAATGGTACTTTGAACATCAAGCCTCAGTAAAAATAATCTCAATGACATGGTTTGGCTATTGCAGATCATTTATTATTTGATTCCCAAGGTTATTTTGGTTGGCTCTGGGGGAACTTAAAATTAATTGCTCCAATTTTAGATTTAACAGGGAGAAAATAAAAGGCAGACTGGAAATAACAAACACATGCCAAAAGAATATTAATGCAGCCGACAGTCATTATATAGGTCATGTTTGATTAGCAATGCCTTTGTCTTGTACAATGAGAAAGAATGACATTTGTCCTACATAGGCTTTTTTATAGCAAGGGACATACTCCATATGTTCTAGTAGTCAAAGAAACTGAAAATAGTGATATAGGCTACAAAGTTGAACAAGCATGATTCTAATATCAGAGTATCATGGTTGTTCTTTTTTTCATATACTGTGGTGGAAACATTTAAAAAGTGAGTGCTATGTGAAAAGGAAAGCATTTCCCTGATAACCATTAAGATTTCAAGTTTTAAATATGGTAGAAGGTGTGAAGGTTTTATATCTTATCTGATAGATAAGAAAGAAATAAGTATTTAATTAAGTGCCTACCATGTACTCGGCATTTTGCAAATATCTCATTTGCCCTCACAGTAACCTCAAGACATAAGTGCTATGGGACAGCTAGATGGTGCAGTGGATATAGTACCATCCCTGGAGTCAGGAAGACCTGAGTTCAAATGTGCCCTCAGACACTTAATAATTACCTGACTGTGTGACCTTGAGCAAGTCACTTAAGCCCATTGCCTTGAAAAAAAATTTTTTTAAGTGCAATTATTAGCCCAATTTTACAGTTGAGTAAACTTGGATAACAAATAGTTAATAATTACCCAAGGGTAGATTTGAACTCCTCACTCCCTGACTTCAAACCATGTTCTTTATCTCCCATGTACCATCCATGTACCTGAAATGAATAACAAAATTAATCTCTTCTATGCTTAATGGACAGCTGATAGTAAATTAGCTAATTTGTCAGGCTTTCAAGATTCTATTAAGTAGGCTATACTTCTGACTTTGTCTCTTGTAATATTAAAAAATGGTATTTTGTCTGACTTTTATCACCTCCTTATTTTCATAAGTTCTGTTTAAACAGAGGTGTCAAATCAACTCCAGCAGGATACAAAAAGCTTCAAAACTCCCAAGTGCAGTTTACAAGATTTAAAAATATTAGCTAATCTTAAAAAAAAAACTAAAATAAAATACAACATAGCTAATATTACTTTGTGGTTTTCTGAAACAATTTATTGCCCGCACTGGTCATCTCTACAAGTGTGCCTGAAAGTATAGATTCCTTTAAAGGACAAAGAGGGACTGAGTTCTAAAGCAAAATATAATCTGTTTACTACCACCTCATAGATGACTAATTATTATTTAAGAGCACACAGTTTTTTTTACTTTCAGGTACAATATACATCTGTTAAAGACATGTGGATTAACTAGAGGTAATAAGAATGCATAATAAAAAAATGCTTCACATTTTATCAAGCTCTCATAACAATGTCTCAACCATAGGCACAGGTAATAAATGGCAGAGATGTGATTTAAAAGTAAAAACAATATCTACAGACCTCAAATTCTATTACTTTTTCTAGTAACCTATAAAAGAAAAATACATGCAGAGAAACTGAATGTTTTGCTCAAGGTTATAGAGTATCTAATTGTAGACCTAGGATTTGGTTTCAGTTCTTTTACCTAAGAATTTGGTGTACTATGTGAGCATGGCCTTTTCACTACATGATGAAGAGACTACGTTAGACAAACAGCAAGGTATAGGGGAAAGTAAACTAATTAATTTGTAGACCTAAAACCTTGGATCAAATCAGTTCCAGTATTTACTAGCTCTAGTTCCCTGAGATTACTTTATGAATCTGAGTTCTCGTGTTCTCAATCTGCAATGGTATTTGTAGTAGTGGTAGTGATAGCAGCAGTAGTAGTAATAATATTTACTTCATCGTATTACTGTAGAAAAAGTTTCTGTTCAGGGGCAGTTAGGTGGCACAGTAGACAGAGTACTTGTCCTGGACTCACGAGGACCTTAAATCAAATCTGACCTCAGACATTTAAAATTACCGAGCTGTGTGACCTTGGGCAAGTCACTTAACCTCATTGCCTTAAACAAATTTTTTTAAAAGTTTTTATACATTTCAAATTTCTTACTGTTTCCATTTTTAAATACCATATTGTCAATTTGCACAAAACTGAACCTCTCTTTAATATGATCCTCAAAGTTCATACCTTGGAAGGCTTTTAAGTAACCATCAAGTATTTTTCTCATTGAAAAATTCTCATTGGTAAAATTTGAATGTGCCTTTCTAATGATAGTAACTCTTCCTCTTCAAACAAAAGGAAGCCACCAAGGGATTTTAAAATAAAATGTTTATTTGATACTGTATTTAAATACTCTGACAGTTAAATAAATATACATTAATTAAATGTTTCCTCCATGTCAGTCACTAATGCAGGCACAGAAAATATAAAATAAAACAATTCCTCACCTCAAAGAGCTTATATTTTATTGGAGGAGATATTGAAAAGGATATTATTTCCATGGAATAGATTATGATCCTTCTTTGACTCACCATCCTTTGTATCTCTCAATCATGTCCTCCTATAAGTTTGCCAATAATACCTTAACATGTTTACATTCCTTCTTTCAGTTCTCATTTCATTATGTGGATACCAGTGGATCATCATATTATTATTATTCTTTCAGCCTTAAAATATATTTTATTAATAAATTAAGGTTTTTACATTTCTAATGTTCTCTCTATATATTTCTTCTTTTTTCTCCTGAGAGTTATCTTTATTTTTTAATTCTTTCCAATGTATCATTTTATGCTTCTATGCACTATAACTCTCTCCATTGATTTTTGTGTATCTCTGACTTCTATTATTTACAGACTTCTTTATTCTTCAACTTTTATCTAAAAGAAATATCATAGGAATGTTGGCATTGAATTTATATGTCTGTATGTTTGTGTATGTCTCTGTGTGTGTGTATTTTAGTTGTGTTTCAATGGGAAAATAGATGAGAAAAAAAATTGGATTAGATCATTTAGCCATAATTGGCTTCTTTCTTTCCATTCAAAGGCTCCATAGAACTGATTGTTTTCTTCATTTGTTCTGATTCTGGTGCTCTAGATCTTGAAGTTCTTTTTCCCCCCTCTTAGTATTCTTCAAAAAACCCCTGTTTGTCTCCTTTTGTTCATTAGTAGTACATAGAAAAATTGAAGAGCTGCATGACCCAATGTTCCCTTGAGGTTTAATGCATATATTGAAAAATAGTTCTGCCTAAATGGAGATATTTTCAACACTCTGGAGAAGGATGCATCTGATCTCTTAAAAGCAATCTTTTGCTTCAGGTCAAGATAGTGAAGAGAAACCAGGACTTCTGTTAAGCACTCTTCAGCTGCCACAGAACCGACACTAATCAAGCCTCTTAACACATTTTGAAGTGGTAGAACACATCGAGCATCAGAGTGAAGCATCTCCTAGCAATGTCTGTTGGGTGGTTGGGTGGGGAGGATTGAAGTGCCCAGGGCAGAGAGCAGGGACTCAGCTCAGAGGTTGTAGGGTGAGCCAGGGGAACTAACCTAAAATCTGTGATGTGGGAGCTGAGGCTTTGCAGTTGGTTCTTGGCTGCACAGAGGGGTTACTCCAGTATACTGGGAAAATCCTAGCTTCGGTATCTAGGACCCACATGCAGCCTGCATGAATCCTCTAGACAGCAACACCCTGACAGCAGCCTCTGGCAGGAGTAGGGCCTGGTACCTTGAGGGAAACAACCCTGAGACAACCCCAGGTGTTCCTACCTTTCCCTCTAGCCCAGGGCAGATGAGTTCCCCAGCACTGACAACCAATCTAGCAAAACAGCCCCAGGCATTCTTGTGTAAACATCTCAGACTTAGCCCCAGATGTTACCACCTCCCCAAACTAGGGAGTGGGCTACTGACTTCCCATCTAAGAGAGTCTGGCATTTCCAGCCTGGCTGGCCTAGCCCAGATGCTGGCCTAGCCCAGGGACCAGACTGCCTGTGGACAACCAAGAGATAACCCCATGTGTTTTCATTGTGGGGATGGGTTGCTGATATGCAAAGCACAGGCAGACCAGAGAGAGTCTCAGGTTTCTCTTAATCAGTTCACTGAGGAGTCCCTAAGAGTTCCTAACTTCACAAGCAATGGTCAGTTAGCAAGCCTCTGGGACTCTCAACATCTAAGGACTACAAGCAAGAACCTCCCCCAACACAAGAACTTTGTGATATGTCAGGGCTGTCCAACCTTTCTTTTAAAAGTTTTTATTGAAGCAATAGATAATATATTTTGATTTGCCATTTTAGTAAGAGGTCTGCAATGGCTTGGCTTTGTTGACATTTAGTAAAGCCAAAGGCAGGTCATGTAAAATTTTGGAATACATATAGCCCATAGGTCCCATTTTGGAAAGTCCTGGAATAGTAACAAAACTCAAAATGAAAAAAAGGCATATCCCCAGCATAGAAAGACCAGAGAGACAGAGCCTCAGGCTTTCCTTATCAGTCAGGTCACTGAGCAATGTTGGGAGAGGTTGGTGGGGGGGGAGATTGGGACATTGATGCATTACTGGTGGAGTTGTGAATAGATCTAACCATTCTGGAGAGAAATATGAAACTATGCCCAAAGGGCAATAAGACTGTTAATACTATTTGACCTGAAATTCCAATGCTAGGACTATATCCAGAAGAAATCATAAAAACATGGGAAAAGTTCCACATGCTCCAAAATATTCATAGCAACTCTTTCTGTAGTGTAAAGAATTCGAAATTGAGGGGATGCCCATAAATTGGGGAATGGTTAAACAAGCTATGATACATGAATACTTTGGAATACTATTGTTCAGTAAGAAACCATAAATGGTCAGATTCTGGAGAAGCAAGGAATGACTTACAGGATCTGATGCTGAGCAAAGGGAGCAGAACCAAGAGAATAATGTACACATTAAAAACAGTATTGTGAGATGGTCCATTCTGATCAATACAGCCCTTCTCGGCAGGCAGTTCAGAGAGCTAGGATGACCCTATTGTGCTGGAAATGGACTGCATATAAACAATGCCATCTCCATCCAGAGGAAGAAAATCAAAACGAAACAAAACAAAACAAAAAACCCTTCATAATCTGATGAACATTACAAAACAAAACACACAGATAAGCTCTAATGAACAGTTTATGAAAAAATATCTCTTTATGTATGTCTTTCCCTTAATTCTAATTCCTCATATCAAATATTAATAATTTGTAAACATGTTTAATAAAACATGTATGTAAAATGCTAACCTGACAATACCTTGCTGAGAAGAGGAGGTGGGAAGGGAGGATGGAGGGAAATTTTGTAACTTGACAATATGCATGTACATATAGATGAAAATAAATAAATAAAATTTAAAAGTGAAATATGTAGAAAACTGTCAATTTACAAAAAATAATTCTCCTTTTGAAAGTGAAAACATATAGATATGAAATACTCATGAAGAAATTAATGCTATCTATATACATATGAAAAATTGTTCTAAATCATTATTGACAAGGGAAATTTGAACAATTCTGAGGTAACACCTCACACCTATCAGATTGGCCAACATGGCCAAAAAAGGAAAATCATCAATGTTGGAGGGATGTGGGAAAATCGGGACACTAATGCATTACTGGTGGAGTTGTGAACTGATTCAACCTTTCTGGAGAGCAATTTGAATTTGTCCAAAGGGCAATCAAACTGTGCATACCATTTTATTCAGCAATAAGAGCGAAAAGGCATCACAAAAATGCAAAAAACCCACACGTACAAAATTATTCATAGTACCTTTTTCCTTGGTACTAAAAAATTATAAATTGAGGGAATTCCCATCAATTGGGGAATGAATGAACAAACTGTGGCATATGAGTGCAATGAAACACTATTGTTCTATCAGTAATCATGAGGGATAGAACTTCAGAAAAGTCTGGAAGGAGTTATCTGAGTGAGATTAGAAGAACCAGAAGAGCATTTCACATACTAATTACAACAAAGAGTGATGATTAGATATGGTGGGCTTATTCATTTCAGCAGTAAATAATCAAAGGCAATGCTAAAAACTTGTGATGGTAAATATCATTATCCAGAGAGGGAACTGTGGAGTTTGAATGCAGACCAAAGAATATTATTTTCTTCATTTATCTTTTTTTAAATTAATTTATTTATTTTAGAAGTTTACATTTTTCCCCATAATATAGTTACGCACCCCCCCCACACACAGAAAGCAGTCTGTTAGACTTTACATTGTTTCCATACTATACATTGATCGAAGTTGAATGTGTTGAGAGAGAAATCATAGCCTTAAGGAAAAAATAAATAAATATAAGAGATAGCAAAATTACATAATAAGGTTACATATATATATATATATATATACATATACATATATACATATATACATATATACATATATGTAGAAAAGGTAATAATACTCTTGGGTCTTTTGTTCAAATTCCACTATTCATTCTTTGGATGCAAATGATATTCTCCATCACAGATACCCCAAAACTGTCTCTGATTGTTGCACTAATGGAATGAACAAGTCCATTAAGATTGCTCACCAATCCCATGTTGCTATTTTACGGTGTAAAATGTTCTGCTTTTCTCGCTCAGTATTAGTTTAGGAAAATCCTTCCAGGTTTCTCTGAATTCCTACCCCTCCTGGTTTCTAATAGAATAATAATGTTCCATGATGTGCATATACCACAGTTTGTCCAGCCCTTCCCCAATTAAGCAACATTCACTCAATATGCAATTCATTTCCAAGCAGAGCTGCTATGAATATTTTTGTACAAGTGATGTTTTTACCCTTTTCCATGATCTCTTCAGGGTATAGACCCAATAGTGGTATTGCTCGATCATAGGGCATGCAGATTTTATTTTGCCCTTTGGGAGTAATTCTAAATTGTACTCCAACAAGGTTGCATGAGTTCACAGTTCCACCAACAATATATTAGTGCCCCAGTTTTCCTACATTCCTTCCAAAATTGATCATTGTCCTTTCTGGTCATATTGAGCAGTCTGAGAGGTGTGAGGTGGTACCTCAGAGATTTTTTTAAATTTACATTTCTCTAATAAATAATAATTTAGAGCAATGTTCCATATGACTATGGATTGCTTTGATTTCCTCATCTATAAATTGCCTCTGCATGTTGTTTGACAGTTTGTCATTTGGGGAATGGCTTATTTTTTATAAATTTGACCCAATTCTCTATATATTTTAGAAATGAGGCCTTTCCCAGAAATAATAGTTGTAAAAATTGTTTCTTAATTTACTACATTTCTTTTGAGCTTGGTTACAGTGTTTTTTTCTATGTAAAAGATTTTAAATTTAATGTAGTCAAAATTATCTAATTTGTTTTTAATGACGTTCTCCATTTCTTCCTTGGTGATAAACTGCTTCCCTTTCCATGGTTGTGACAGGTTAATTATTACTTGATCTCCTAGTTTTCTAATAATATTGTCTTTTATGTCTAAAGCCTGTACCCATTTTTATCATATTTTGGAATAGGGTATGAGGTGCTGTGCTAATCCAAATTTCTGCCATACTAACAAACCAGTTTTCCAACAGTTTTTATTGAAGAGAGAATTTTCATCCCAAAAGCTGGACTCAAAAAATAGATTAATATAATCTTTCCTGCTATCTCTATTCCATTGATCCATTATTCTATTTCTTAGCCAATACCACAAAGTTTTGATGGCTGATTCCTTATAATGTAATTTTACTTCTGTTATGGCTAAATCACCTTCTTTTATACTTCTTAAAATTAAATCCTTGTAGATTATTCACTTTTTTCTCAATATGAATTTACTTACATTTTTTCTAACTCATTAAAGTAATTTTTTTGGAATTTTGATTGGTAGGGTACTAAAGTAGTTTCATAGAGTCAGAATTGTCATTTTATTAATTAGCTGGGCCTATCCATGAGCAGTCCATATTTACTCAGTTATTAAAATCTGATTTTATTTATATGAGTAGTGTTTCATAATTGCTTTCATAAAGATTCTGAATCTGCCTTGGCAGGTAGACTACTAGGTATTTTATGCTGTCTGATGGTACTTTGAATGGGATTTCTCTTTCTAGCTCTTTCTGCTCATATATGGAAATGTTGAAGATATATGGTGATTTATTATGTGACTTTCCTAAAGTAACTAATTGTTTCTAGTAGATTTTTAGATGATTTTTTGTCATTCTCAAAGTATACCGTGATGTCATCTGTAAATAGTGATAGCTTTGTCTCTTCCTTTCCAATTTTAATTCCTTCAGTTTTGTTTTTTTCTCTTATTGTTGGAACTAATATTTAATAGAATAGTAGTGGCAATAATGGGCATTCTTGTTTTATTCCTAATCTTATGGAGAATGCCTCTAGCTTATCCCCTTTGCATATAATGCTTATTGATAGTTCACCAGGAAAGATGGGAATTCAGGGAAGCCTGGAGGGATTTGCTTGACACTGCACACCCTCACAGCAACATGGGGGTGATAATCAATCTTGATGGACTCGCTCATTCCAAGAGTGCAACAGTCAGGGACAATTTGTGGCTCCCTGTAAAGGAGAATACCATCTATATCCAGAGAAAGAACTGTGGAGTTTGAACAAAGACCAAGGACTTTTAACTTTAATTTAGAAAAAAAACTGATATCTTATTGTCTGATGTTGCTATCTCTTGTACTTTATGTTTCTTCCTTAACAATATGATTTCTTTCTCATCACATTCAATTTGTATCAATGTAAACAATGTAAAAAATGACAAATTGTCTTCTGTGGGGATGGGGAGAAGGAAATAAATTAGGGGAAAAATTGTAAAACTCCAAATAAATTAAATCTTTAAAAAATTGCTACTGCTTATTATTCTAAAGAACAATCCATTTATTACAACTCTATTGTTTTTAGTAGGAATGGGTGCTGTATTTTGTCAAAGGCTTTTTTTTGCATCTATTTTTATGGTTTGTTATTGATGTAATTTATTTTACTAACAGTTTTCATAATGTTGAACCAACCCTGCATTCCTGGGGTAAATCCCACTTTTAACCAAGGTTATTATCCTAGGGATAGCTTGCTGTAATCATTTTACTAAGATTTTATTTACAATTTTTGCATGTCTAATTCACCAGGGAGATATGTCTATAATTTTCTTTCTCTGTTTTGACTCTTCCTAGTTTAAATATCAGCATCATATTGGTCTCATAGAAAGAGTTAGGCAGAGTTCCTCTTCACCTATTTTTCCAAAGTGTTTATATAGAATTGGAACTAATTGTTCTTTACATCTTTGATAGAATTCACTTTTGAATCTATCTGGCCCTATACCACATGAGATAGTTCTGGTATGGGTCTGGATTTGAACTTACAAGAGTCAAGTTGAGTAGAAAACATACCCAAACACACAAGGTTGGGATGTAAATATCTACCACCTTTATTTTTGGAAACTCAGACCTTTTTAAAGCAAAAATTTACCTCAGGAATGTCCAGTTAAAGGAGACCTAGTTTCACAATTTCCTGGGTAAATTTAAAATATTTGTTCTTAGAAATCTTCCTACTTTTCTGTCAAAAAAGCCTTTACAACCACCTTGGGAGTCACAGATTATCCCAGTTCAGGGTTCATTGGAGAGCCAACAAATCCCTACAATGAGCAATAATCTATACATATCTTTGATGAAAAAAGTCACCAAGGATATGTGACTATCAGTCCCAGGGACTGGCCCTCTACTGATTCCCCATTTTTAGGTATGCTGAAGCTTTAGACGGTGTGTTTTGTCCCAGTGACAAAAGATGTTTAAAACAAATGGAAATAATACACAGTATCGATAATAATCCAAAGATACCAGGAAGCATGCTCACTAATAGGTTCATAAAATGACAAGGATGAAACCTATTAACAAATTTAAACAAATTATCAATACCTGAGTCCATTTCCATTCTAGGTGCCAATGCGGTATCATTAAAAATTTTATGCAATTGATTCATATTTCCAGAATCCTAATACCATACTCCATTCAAATAACCTTTTATATTATCCCATGGAATAAATGAAGTCTTATATTTTAAAGGAATAACAAAAATAGCAGAAAATCTATAATCACAATGCAATTGTCTCTTCTGTTCATTACAGAAATTTGTAATGCATTAATCAAGTGATAAAGATCTTAATTAATTCTCTCCTGAGCATTTTCTGATATTCCTTGAATATATTTAGCTTTCATTTTTTTTCCTTATTCACTACTTGTACAGAAATAGTCACCAAAGTGGCTGCTACAATGACTGCCATGATACTTAATATTCCAAACACAATGCAACTAACAGATCTCTTTTGCCTAATTCTCTTAATACCTTTTCTAAGAACTCATCAGAAGGAGATATATACTAGCCTTCTATCTTGGTGAGTATTATAGCAAATTTTGGGTTTCTTATCATGAAAACAATATGATCATCTATCACTTCCTTATTTACACATGCTCAAATAATGCAATTGCAACAATTAAAACTATACCCCCACTTTTTCCTCTGACAATATCAACAGCTTTGAAAGGTCCTGTCAAGTAGGCAATACCTGGTCCTGTGTATGTAGTCACCAACGATTTCTTTTCTGCATAAGGTCTTTTGTCCAATGTCTTATTCCACTGTATTTATCTTATCTCATCTGTAGCTGTCATAGCCTTCCACATCTCTGAATTAGATAGCCCTATTTCTGGGTATATAATTGGTTTAATATAGCGTGGAATACCACATGAAACAACTCTATCAGGAGAATTCCATACTTGTATCAAAATAGAATGATCATAAATTCTTTCATTTGGGGTATGACAGGCAACCCAGGGTGGAAAACATTCATTTTTGAAATCCCAAGCATGTAAATTTAAACAAAAAGGTTCTATAGGAAATGCCTTTCTTCTTTCAATACTTTCTACAAATGGAATTCCTGATATTTCTAAGATCCTAAATGCTCTCATGTTATAAATATTTGGATGAGTTCAATGATTAGTTTTACTTAATTAAAACATAATTCAACAGCACATGTTTTACAAAAATATATAGGTGTCACAATATTTAAACTATTTATGCCTAAATTTTCTTCTCGGCATCTCTTCTTTAATATCTCCATTAGGAACTTTGCTGTATCCCAAATAATTTTCAGCTTCCACAATTAATACAATTTCAATCATACTCTCTCCCCATTGTAAAGTGGGGACCCATGAAGGGTTTTGAACATAAGTACAATATTCAAGTCCTTTCACAGCCCACGAATTGTTCATGAGTCATAAATTGTCTCATAAGTCCATGTTGTATTCTACTCTCATCTTTTCCTTTTTGATTGCTTAACTGTAAGTTATTCATTTTATGTATTGTGTGATTCATCTGGTCTGCCTGGTCTGATGTTTCTTTCTGGTACCCAGACAGTTTCTCCCTTTATGTACAAAACAGAAGCATACCCCAGGTTAATAATGGATCCAGTCATTTTCATTTTTGATGCTCTAGGATCCTTCCATGTAACCATGAGCTTCTCTTCATGTTGCATATCCTTAAATAATCTTTCTGCAGGTATTGTTTACCATTCAATGTTAAAAAATTCATGGTATATACGGTGAGATTTATTTTCCTTCCTTGTTTCCATTTAGTTCCTATACATCCCCCCTTCTTTTGCACTTCTAGAAATATCTTAAGATCTTTATGTTTTCCTTCTACTAAAGCTTGACCAGTGGGGTTATAGGGAATACCTGTAATACGTTTTATATTTTAATATAGGCAGAATTGTTTAAATCTTATAGAAGTATATCCAGGACCATTATCTGTTTTTATGGATTATGGTATCCCTGAAATAGTAAAAAACTGGAATAAATGATCAATCACGCCTGGCCAGTCATAACACAGAGAACAGCAGGCCTGAGAGACAGCTGAGAGCTTCCCTCTGCCTGTATTTTAAAGCAAACACATATAGACACATAAAAAGAATCAGAGCATTTAAAACCAGAGAGCCCCGCCCCCAAATCCAGGGAAACCCCACTCTCCTCTCATACTAGAGGGTCCCTTTAAACATTACTCAAAGACAAAAAACAACAGGATACCAGATAAACAAAACAATCCAAACACCAACAAAAGTGTCAAATCTTCCAAGAAACCAGAGGAAAAATGCAGAGAACATTCCATTTTTCACAATACATTTTTCCATTCAAAGGTTTTGATATCTAACTCTTCTTGGTTTTACCTATAGCTATAACTTTTGAGAAAGCAAACAGTTACTCATAAATCCCTCAGCCTAATTGGAATATCCCCTGTCCCTTTTCAGCATAGAGTAAACCAAATAACTTCTTTTCAAAGGAACAGCCCTAAATGTTCTCTGGGAAGGGAGTCTTCCATTTTTAAATCCCCAATTTTCTCATTACATATTTTAAAATGAACCTAATTATCATGTCTTTTTGAAATTAAATAGCTTTTTGTGATTGTTTAACACATGCCTTTCTCATCTGCAAATACTCACTGTCACCTTTCTGTTTCTGAACCTTCAAATTTCCTTTTTTTAGCAGTTTTTAACATTTGATTTTATTTTATTGTCTTCGTAAAACAATTCTCTCTCTCATCTAGTGCTTTTTTTTTTTAGTTTTTGTTAGGCAATGGGGTTAAGTGGCTTACCCACGGCCACACTACTAGGTAATTATTAAGTGTGTCTGAGGCTGGATTTGAACTCCGGTCCTCCTGACTCTAGAGCCAGTGCTCTATCCACTGCACCACCTAGCTGCCCCTAGTGCTATTTCTTAATTCCTCTCTCTCAGTTAACTTCAAGATCTAGATAATCGAGCCATGAGCAAACAAGCTGTTTGATCTTTCACAATCATAGCCTCCTTCTTTTTCAGGCAATTTTAACCATGCCTGTTTGTGTGCCTGTAAACTATACGCAATTTGATTATCTACTCCTGCCCATGGATCAGTGCTAGAGAACATGAACATTTTAAATGTTATTCTTAACCCTGCTGCTTCATTTCTTTTAGCCTGACTAGTAAAATTCTCAAATGATTCAGTTTTCCATATTAAGTAATCACCTGGCATAAGAGCAATTTTTGCTATCTTGGTCTAATCTTCTGGGGCTAATATTTGTCTAGCTAATATTCTGTAATAGTTAGAACATATGGGTTATTGTTTGATGCTTATTTTAATTCTTTAAATGTTTTAAAATTTAAATTATCATATTCTCTCAAAACAATTCCTGGAATCCTTGGATCAGGTTTCTCAAGCATGGGAAAAGAGAACAATAACTCTCTCAAGTTCAATACAATGTTTTTTTTTTTAAGAAAGATTTTATTTATTTTGAGTTTTACAATTTTTCCCACATACTTGCTTCCCACCCCCCTCTCCTCACAGAAGGTAATCTATCTCAGTTACATTACAGTTAATTCAAAATTTCCCCCATGTTGCTGTTAGGATGTACAGTGTTCTTCTGGTTCTGCTCATCTTGCTCAGAATCAGTTCATGCAAATCCCTCCAGGCTTCTCTGAATTCCCATCCTTCCTGGTTTCTAATAGAACAATAGTGTTCCATGATGTACACATACCACAGTTTGTTAAGCCATTCCCCAGCTGAAGTACATTCACTTAATTTCCAAATTTTTGCCCCCACAAACAGGGCTGCTATAAATATTTTTGTACAAGTGATGTTTTACCCTTTTTTTTTATCAGCTTTTCAGGGCATAGACCCAGTAGTGGTATTAGTGGGTAAAAGAGTATGCACATTTTTGTTGCCCTTTGGGCAAAATCCCAAATTGCTCTCCAGAAAGGCTGAATGAGTTCACAGCTCCACCAACAATGTAGTAGTGTCCCAGATTTACCCCACCCCTTCCAATATTGATCATTTAACTTTCTGGTAATATTTGCCAGTCTGAGAGTTGTGAGCTAGTATCTCAGAAATGACTTAATTTGCATTTCTCTAATAAGTAATGATTTTGAGCAATTTTTTCATATGACTATGTTATTGTTTTGATTTACTCAGCTGTAAATTGTCTTTGCATATCCTTTGACCATTTGTCAACTGGAGAATGGCTTGTTATTTTGAAAAGTTGACTCAGTTCTCTGTATATTTTAGAAATGAGTCCTTCATCAGAAACACTAGTTGAAAAAATTGTTTCCCATTTTACTATATTTGTTTTGATCTTAGTTATAGTGGTTTTGTCTGTGCAAAACCTTTTTTAATTTAATGTAATTGAAATCATCTAGTTTATTTTTAGTGAGGTTTTTCCATCTCTTCCTTCATCATAAACTGTTTCCCTTTCCATAGATCTGATAGGTAGACTACTTCTTGATCTTCCAGTTTGCTTATAATATTTTTTTTTATGTCTAAATCCTGTATCCATTTGGATCTTATCTTGGTATAGGGTGTGAGATGTTGGTCAAATATAAATTTCTTCCATAGTAACTTCCAATTTTCCCAACAGTTTTTATAGAAGACAGGGTTTTTATGCCAATAGCTTGACTCTTTGGGTTTATCAAACAGCAGATTACTATAATCATTTCCTGCTATTGCACGTAGTCTATTCCACCAATCCATGACACTCTTTCTTAGTCAATACCAGAAAGGTTTGAGGACTGATGCTTTATAATATAATTTTAGATCTGTTAAGGCATAAGTCACATTTTTTTGCTTTTTTTTCATTGAATTCCTGGAAATTCTTGATGTTTTATTTCTCCATATAAATTTATTTTTAACTTTTTCTAACTCTTTAAAATAATTTTTTGGGATTATGATTGGTAGGGTCCTAAACAAGTAGTTTAGTTTTGGTAGAATTGCTATTTTTATTATATTAGCTTGACCTATCCATGCACAGTTGATGTTTTCCCAGGTATTTCAATCTGATTTTATTTGTGAGAGAAGAGTTTTGTAAAGTTTTCAAGGACTCCCAGATATTTTATGCAGTCTGAGGTTACTATGAATGAGATTTTTCTTTCTAGCTCTTTCTGCTGTATCTTGCTAGTCATATATAGAAATATTGAGGAATTATAGGGGTTTATTTTATATCCTGCTACTTTGCTAAAGCTGCTAATTATTTCTAATTGTTTTTTAGATGACTTTTTGGGATTCTCTAAATATACCATCATTTCATCTGCAAAAAGTGAGAGGTTTTGTCTCCTCCTTCCCTATTTTAATTCTTTCAATTTCTTTTTCTTCTCTTATTGCTGAGGCTAACATTTCCACTATGATATTGAATATTAGTGGTGATAATGGGCATCCTTGTTTCACCATCTGATTTTATTAAGAATGCCTCAAGCCTATCCCCTTTGCATATAATGCTTGTTGATGGTTTCAGATAAATATTTCTTATTATTCTAAGTAACAAACCAGTTTTTAGTAGGAATGGTTTCTGTTTTTTATCAAAAGATTTTTCAGCATCTATTGATATGACCATATGATTTCTGATATGTATGTTATTGATATAATAAATTAGATTGATAGTTTTCCTTATATTGAAACAAATCTGCATTCCTTGGATAAATCCTACTTGATCATAATTTATTATCCTAGTGATAATTTTTGCAATTATTTTGATAAGATTTTATTTAAGATATTTACATCTGTATTCATCAGGGAGAAAGGTCTATAATTTTCTTTCTCTGTTTTAACTCTTCCTGGTTTAGGTATCAACACCATATTGTTGTCACAGACAGAGTTAGGCAGAGTTCCATCTTCACCTATTTTTCCAAAGAGTTTTTATACAATTGAAAGCAATTGTTCCTTAAATGTTTGATAGAATTCAATTTTGAATCCATCTGGCCCTGGAGATTTTTTTCTTAGGGACTTCAATAATGACTTGTTGAGTTCCTTTTTCTGAGATTGGGTTATTTAGGATTTTAATTTCCTCTTCTTTTAATCTGGGCAACTTATATTTTTGTAACTATTCATTAATTTCAATTAGATTGCCAAATTTATTGGCATAGACTTGGGCAATTATTACTTGAATTTCATAATCATTGGGGGTGAGTTCATTTTTTTCAATTATGTTACTATTAATTTGGTTTTCTTCTTTCCTTTTTTAAATCAAAATGACCAGAGGGCTACCAATTTTAATGTTTTTTTCATGAAGCCAACTTTTGGTTTTATATATTAGTTCAATAGTTTTCTTGCTTTCAATGTTATTAATTTCTCCTTTAATTTTTTAGATTTTCTTGTTTGCTACTTCATAGGGGGTTTTTAATTTGTTCTTTCTCGATTTTTTTAGTTGTATTTAGCTCCTTAATTTCTTATTTTTCTAATTTGTTCAGGTAAGCATTTAAAGATATAATATATTCCCTGAAAGCCTCCTTGAGTGTATCCCATAGTTTTTCTATGTTTTTACATTATTGTCATTATTTAGGATGGGATGAAATAATTAATTCGTTCTATAATTTGTTGCTCAATCCACTCATTCTTTAAAATGAGGTTATTTAGTTTCCTGTTAGTTATTGGGCCATATCTTCCTGGCCCGGTAATACATATGATTTTTAGTGCATTATGATCTGAGAAAGACGTATTAACTATTTTTGCTATTCTGAAATTGATCATTAGGTTTTTATGTCCTAGCACATGGTCAATTTTTGTGTAACTGTCATGTACTGCAGAAAAAAAAAACTATTCCATTCTATCCTTATTTAATTTCCTCCATAAGTGTATCTATCTTATCTATGTTTTCTAACAATCTATTTACCTCCTTAACTTCCTTCTTGTTTATTTTACCTTTCAAATTATCTAAATCTGAGAGTGGGAGTTAGAAGTCTCCCACTAGTAGAGTTTTGCTGTCTATGTCTTTCTGTAGCTCTTTCTACTTTTCCTCCTCTAAGAATCTGGATGCTATCCCATTAATGCATACATATTTAGCATTGAAATTACTTTATCGTCTATGGTTCCTTTTAGGAGGATATAGTTCCCTTCCTTATCTCTTTTAAGGCTTTCTGTTTTCACAGTTGCTTTATCTGAGATAATGATTGCTACCTCTGCTTTTTCCACTTCAGCTGAAGCAAAATATATTTTGCTCCACCCTTTTACCTTTTCTCTATATGTATCTCTTGGCTTCAAATTAAGTTTCTTGTAAGCAGCATATTGTAGGATTCTGATTTTTAATCTACTCAGCTATCCCCTTATGTTTTAAGGGAGAGTTCAACCCAATCATATTCAAAGTTATAATTACTAACTCTTTATTGCCCCTCTTGCTATCTTCCTTCTGTTTGTAGTTTTCCCTTTTTTTCTTTTATCCATACTCCCCACTGTTTTGTTTCTGAATACCGCCACCTTCAATGTGATTGCCCTCTTAAATCAACACCCCTCCCCTTTTTACCCTTTCCCCCCCTTCTTCCCTTCCTTCTTAGTTCCCCTTTTATCTCCCCTTCCCTGTCCTACATTCCCCTTTTCCACTTTTAATGCTTGAAAGGTAAGTTAGGTTTCTTAACTTGATTAAGTGTGTCTAAATTAACTTTAAGCCAAGTCTGATGCGATGAAGATTCAGGTGGTTCTCACCTCCTCCCTTCCTCCCTTCAGTTACAATAGATCTTTTGTACCTCTTGATATATTGATATGTACCCCATTAAGTCTCCTTCCAACCTCCTTTCTCCTTTCTCCTTCCTGCCCCCCCTTTTTAAGGAGATATTGCTTTTAAATCATTCTATCTGTCTCACAAAAAAGTTATGGGTGTCCATCACTTCTGGTTCTGTATATGCTCTCTAATAGAGTTACAATTCTCAAGAGATATGAGAATCTTTCACCCAGGTGGGATAAGGCCAGTTTCGTCATATTGGATAGCAATTTTTTTTTTCTTTCCCTGTTTTATCTTTTCATGTGTCTATTGAGCCTCCTATTTGATGTCCAAATTTTCTATTTAGCTCTGGTCTTTTCATCATGAAATCTTGGAAGTCTCCCATTTCATTATATGTCCATCATTTTCCCCCTGGAACAGAAGGCTCAGCTTTGCTGGGTAGTGGATTCTTGGCTGCATTCCATGCTTCCTTGGTCTTCAGAATATCTAATTCCAAGCCCTTCAATCCCTTAACATTGCTGCAGCCAATTCCTGCGCAATCCTTAAATTGGCTCCTCAATATTTAATTTTTTTTTTTCAGGCTGCTAGCAGAATTTTTTTCTTTTACCTGATAGTCCTGGAATTTGACCCCAACATTCCTTGGTGTTTTCCTTTTAGGTTCTCTCTCTGGAGGGCATTGATGTACTTTTTCAATAACTATTTTGCCATCTGGTTCCATGATATTGGGGAATCTTTCCATCACTAAATCCTGTAATATTAAGTCCAGGCGTTTTTTTCTATTCAGTGTTCTCAGGTATACCAATAATTCTCAGTTTCTCCCTTTTCAAGTGATTCTTGCTGTCAGTGGTTTTGCTGATCAGGTATTTTTTTTTATATTTTTTCAACCTTTTGGTTTTGTTTAACACAATCTTGTTATCTCAGTAAGTCAATAGTTTTCCCCAATTCCGTTCTTTTTGTTCCAGTTTCTTTTTTTTAATTTATTTTTTATTTTCATTTTGTACAAATGTTTTTCTTTACATTAATAAAATATACTTGTTTACAAGTAAACAAAATACCCCTCCCCCCCATGAATATAGATAGACTTGCTTGGGCAAAAAAGTAAAGGGGGAGAAAAAAATTAAAATTAAAAAAAAATAATAGTAATAATTGTAGGTATGGCCAGGTGGTGCAATGGATGAAGCACCAGCCCTGGAGCCATGAGCACCCGAGTCCATATCCAGCCTCATAAACTCAATAATCACCCAGCCATGTGACATGCAAGCCACCCAATCCCCACTGCCCTGCAAAAACCAAAAAGAAGAAAAAAAAGACCCAAAATAAAATAAAATAGTAACAATAATAATAGGGGTGGCTGGGTGGCAAACAGAGCATTGGCCCTTGAGCCAGGAGCACCTGGGTCTGAATCTGGCCCCAGACACCCAATGATCACCCTGCTATGTGGCCCCAGCAGGCCACCCAGCCCCACTTGCCCTGCAACCTCCCACAAATAATAATAATAAAAAATGTGTTTCAGTCTTTGTTCCAACACCATCAACTCTGTCGTGAGTGGATCACATTCTTTATGATAAGTCCATCACAAAAGTTACATCCATATTTTTCCAACGTTGCCATTGCTGATCACAAGTCCCTCCTTTCTTATTTCTCCACTACCATGTACTATATTTTCTCTCTCCTTTCACTCTGACTCTGCTGTAGGGTTGTTGAGTGGCGCAGCAGACAGAACCCTGGTCCTGGGGCCAAGAAGCCCTGAGCCCCCATACCACCCCTTAGGCCCAGAATCTACCTGGCCCTATGGTCCTGGGCAGGCCATCCAATCCCAGGCCCTTGCAAGAAGTAAAAAAAGAAAATGTGTTATATCTGACCACTGTCCCCCTATGGTCCATCCTCTCCTCCTTTATTCACATCCCCACCCCTTCCCCCTGCTCCCCCCTCCTTCTTACTCCAGTTGTCTATACTCCATTGAGCATATTTGCTGTTTCCTCTCCTAGCCATCTCGGATGAGAGCAAAGGTTCGCTCATTCCCCCTTGCCTCCCCCCTTCCATATCATTGCAATAGCTCATTGTAATAAAAAAAATCTTATTATGTGAAATAGCTTGGACTATTCCCCCTCTCCTTTTTCTTTCTCCCATTCCATTTCCCTTTTTTTCTTATTGACTCCATTTTTACACCATATTTTATCTTCAAATTCAGCTTTCTCCTGAGCTTCAACTATAAAAGCTCCCTCTACCTGCTCTATTAACTGAAATGGTTCATATGAATATTATCAGTATCATTTTTCTATACATGCAGTTCATCCTCATTAAGTCCCTCATATTTTCCCCTCTCCTCCAATCTCCATGCTTCACTTGAGTCCTGTATCTGAAGATCAAACCTTCTGTTCAGGTCTGGCCATTCCAAAAGGAACCTTTGAAATTCCCCTGGTTCATTGAAAGTCCATCTTTTTCCCTGGAAGAGGACAT
This sequence comes from Macrotis lagotis, assembly GCF_037893015.1. NCBI lineage: Eukaryota > Metazoa > Chordata > Mammalia > Peramelemorphia > Peramelidae > Macrotis > Macrotis lagotis. Next base: position 478,827,964 of record NC_133666.1, on the reverse strand, counting down.
TCAGCCTTGCTGGGTAATTCATTCTTGGCTACATTCTAAGCTCTTTTGCCTTCCAGTATATTGTATTCCAAGCCCTACGAGCTTCCAATGTAGCTGCTGCTAAGTCCTGTGTGATCCTGACTGCAGTTCCACGATATTTGAACTATGTCCTTCTGGCTGCTTGTAATATTTTCTCTTTGACTTGGGAGTTCTGGAACTTGGCTATAATATTCCTGGGGGTTGGTTTTTTGGGATCTCTTTCTCTGGGAGATCGGTGGATTCTCTCCATTTCTATTTTGCCCTCTGCTTCTGGAATATCAGGGCAATTTTCCTGTAGTAATTCTTTGAAAATGATGTCAAGGCTCTTTTCCTGATCATGACTTTCAGTTATTCCAAAAATTTTCAAATTATCTTTCCTAAGTCTGTTTTCCATATCAATTGTTTTTTCAATGAGATATTTCACATTTTCTTCTAATTTTTCATTTTTTTTGGTTTTGAAGTATCGATTCCTGATTTCTGGTAAATTCATCAATCTCCCTGAATTCTATTCTTTCTCTGAAGGATTTGTTCTCCTCAGAGAGTTTTCTTATCTCTTTTTCCATCTGGCCAGTTTTGCTTTTTAAAGTATTCTTCTCCTCAATAACTTTTTGAACTGTTTTATCCATTTCACCTAATCTGGTTTTTAGCATGCTATTTTCTTCAGCATTTTTTCGAATTTCCTTGACCAAGCTGCTGACTTCATTTTCATGTTTTTCCTGCATCTATCTCCTTTTATTCCCAGTTTTTCTTCCAACTCCCTCATTTGATTTTCAAAGTCTTTTTTGAGCTCTATCATAGCCTAAGCCCAATTTCTGTTTTTCTTGGAATATTTAGATGCAGGAGCTTGTGCTTCCTCATCTTCAGACTGAGTATTTTGATCCTTCTTGGGCTCATTTGCAAAATATTTCTCAATGGTCTTCTTGTTTCTTTGTTTGTTCATTTTCCCAGCCTAAGCCTGTTTTTTGGGGTGCTTCCTGAGCTTTTAGGACACTCCCACAAGGGTCTCAGTGTGTGAGGTTCTGTCCTCCCTCCTGGTCTGTGAATGAACATAAGTGCCCCCCTCTGCCACGGGGCCGAGTTGGGGGGGCCCTGTTGTTCTATGGGGGGGACCTAGACTGGGATCAGGATCTGAATGTGCTCAGAGCTCCAGACTCCTGTTCCAGGGTCAGAGGACAGAGCTCTGTAGTCTCTCTTCACTCCCCTCCCTCAGCTCAATGGGCTCATGCTCTGGAGGCTCCTGTTTATGGGCTCCACCTGCTTCTGTTTCCGGGTCTAGGCTGCTGAAAGACCAAGATGCTGGCTGTGTGCCCTGAGGGCTGGGCTCCAGGTGCTTGCTCTGGCAGAGGTCCCCCGCTGTTCGCCCACTTTGTGCCGGTGCTCCCTGGGGTGCAGCTCAGGAGACTCCCCCACTGCTGTGAGCTGAGGCTCCCAGCACCCTGGGGCTGCCTCCGGGAGGCTGAAGTTCTTTGGCTCTGACAGGCCACCCATCTGGCAGGCCGCCTCTCCTACCCCGGGGAGCAGAGCCTTTCTTTTCTTTTCCAGGTTACCTTGAGTAGGAGAACTGCCTCACTGGGACCCTTTGTGGGTTCTGTCTCTCGAAAGTTTAGTTAGAGTCCTTAGTTTATGAGTTTTTATCAGAGAGCTCCTAAGAATAGATCCCTTCATGTCGCCATCTTGGCTCCGCCCCCTGGTTCCCCATTCTTTTTTTAAAGTAGAATATTTTTCTTCCTTTATCAGTTGGTCAATTCTATTTTTGTAGGACTTTTCTATTTGCCCAAATGTAGTTTTGAGAGAATCATTTCCTTTTTGCATTTGCCGAATTGAGGATTTGAGATAACCCTTTTCTTTTTGCATTTGCCCAATTGAAGATCTGAAAGAGTTATTATCATTTTGTATTTGTCCAATTGTTTTTTTCAAAGGATTTGTTTTCTTGTTCTGAGATGTCGATTTTCTCTTGCAATGTGTTAATTTTCTCTCATGCAATATGTTAATTTTCTCTTGAGTTTCTTTTCCAAATTTTTCCAACTGATTTTTAAACTCCTTCCTGATTTCTTCAAGGAAGTTTTTCTGGGCTGGAAACCAATTCTTATTCTCAGCAGTGGTAGATCTTTCTGGGTTTGGATCTGTCTATTCTAAGTATTTCTCCATAGGCCCCCCTTTACTCTGACATTCTTTCATCTTGTGTTGGGGGGGGCTGGCTCTCAGAGATTTGCTTTTGAGGATACTAGAGGCTTTGTTCACTTGATTTAGTAATTCCACTGGCCAGCCAGTGGGGGTGCTCGTTTCTTTCTCTGGAGTAAGGTTCTCAACAACAGGGTCTGAGTTGACCTTGAAAACTGGACTGGGCCCTCCCTGGAGGAGGGCGTTAATTTCTTTGTGTTGAGTGAGCTCTGCAGCCCTGACGGTGTTGTGTGTGTGTGTGTGTGTGTGTGTGTGTGTCTAGAGGGGTGTTATTTATTGTTTGTTCTGGGCAAAGGGATCTGGTGGTAAGTATGGATCTCAGGTCCCTGGCCCAACTGGTTGTTCTCTAGGTGTTCTCTGAGACTCTGTGCTGGAACGCACTTGCCCATGGCTCTTCTTCCCCTGGCCAAGGACTCCACAGTTAAAGCTGAATCTTGCACCCACCATGCATTGAAGTTTCCATGGCTGAGGTTGACCCTCTGGACCCCGCCCCCCCTCCAGCTGCTGTCCCTAGTGCTAATCCTCTGCTCTCATCTCCCAGTTCACCCAAGGTCACCTTCAAAGGAGCTTCTTGGTAGGTGTCTTCTCCTAGCTTTTCTTTATGGGTTTTGTTGATCAAATTTCTATTAAGAGGTTTCAATCATGTTATTTCTGAGGGGAAAGTGAGAGCTCTATCACAGTTTCTGTCTTCTTTCCAACCTCTTGGCTGGAAGTGAAATCTCTTCTCTTTTAACCACTGCTTTTTGAGTAGCATTTATATGCCCCTTATCTCTGTTAGCATTTTCTTCTTTAGACCAGAAAGGACCAGAAGGTTGGTTTTTAAAGTTAGGACCTAGGAGGTGCAACTGGCTGGGGAGAGACCACTAACAGAAGTCCAGGATTAGCAGCCCCTGTGGCAGCCTGTGGGGCTGGAACTCAACCTCCAGGAGACTTTCTGGTACAAGGTGTAATTTCCTGAAAGGGGGGGATGCTCCTTGGAAGGTAAGGCCCTAACCTTGGAATCCACACCCCTCCTTCCACCCCCAGGCAGGCGTGGTCCCGAGGTGGCATGGAGGCAAACCCAACACTCCGTTTTACTCTTATCTTCCTGCTTAATAGTTTGAATATCTACATTAATTTTTAATATACTCTGAGCCACAGGAACATCTCCAGTTGGAGTCAGGAAGATTTTTAAAATATTCCACAATGAAAAGACTCCAATAGGAAATGCCTCCTGACCTTCTGTTTAAAATGCTCACTCATCTGTTTCCCCACAATTTCCCATTTTTCAATATTTAATACTCCTTCTGGAAACCAAGGACAACATTTTTTACACATTCAATAAATGCTTCCAATTGTTTTATTGATATTAATAAGCCACTTTCTTTAACTATCTGCTTAAGCACTTTCAAATAATGTCCCCTCTCCTTGGACTGTCCCTGTCCCATTCTAATGCTCTATGTTTTAGATTTAATGAAAAAATAAAAAAAAAACATTATTTACTTTAATTGCCTGCCTAGCAACTGCCTTGACTGCATTACATAAGTTTTTTATATGTTGTTTCATTATTTTCTTTAGGATGAAATCATTAGTTCTTTCTACAATTTGTAGTTTGATCCATTCATTCTTTAAAATGTGGTTATTTAGGCTCAAATTAATTCTAGTTCTACCTCTCCCTGGCCCTAATTGCATGTGATTTTTATTGCATTATAATCTGAGAAGGATATATTCACTATTTCAGCCATTCTGCATTTAATTATTAGATTTTCATGGCCTAGTACATGGTCAATTTCTGTTAAAGAGCCATGTACTGTAGGAAAAAAAAGTATATATTTCTTTTTATCCCCTGTCAATTTTCTTCCAAGGTCTATCATGCCCAGTTTTCTAAAAGTCTATTTACCTAATTACTTTCTTTTTGTTTATTTTATATTTAGATTTAGCTAAACCCCAGAGCAGAAGTTTGAGGTCTCCCATAAGTAGTGTTTTGTTGTTTATGCTTTCTTGCCTTTCATTCATCTTTTCCTCTAAGAATTTGGAAGCTATTACCTGTGGTGCATACATATTTAGTACTGAAATTGCTTCATTGCCTATGATACCTTTTTGGAGGATATAGTTTCTTTCCTTATCTCTCTCTTAAGCTGATGTGTTTTTGCTACTGCTTTGTCTGAGATAAAGATCAAGTCCCCTGCTTTTTTTCACTTTACCTGAAGCAAAATATATTTTGCTCCAACCTTTTACCTTTACCCTATATTTATCTCTCTACTTCAAGTGAGTTTCTTGTAAGCAGCATCTTGTAGTATTCTGGTATTTAATCTACTCTCCTTTACACTTACATTTTAAGGGAAAGTTCATTTCATTCACATTCAAAGTTATAAGTATTAATTTTTAAAGCCCTCCATGCTATTCTCCTTCTGTTTGTAATTTTTCCCTTTTTTCACTTTATCCATATTCCCCATTTTTTTTTGTTTCTGAATACCATCACCTTCAGTTTTCTCCCTTATATCTAAACCCCTCCTCTTTCTTTCCCCTTTCCCTTTGCCCTTTCTCCCTTCCCTTCCTTCTGCATGTTCCTCTTCTCCTCCCCCTCCCTATTTTCCCTTTATTACTTGAAAGATAAGGTAAGTTTCTTAACTTATCTGTATGTGTATGTATGTTAACTTTAAGCCAAATCTGATGGAAGTAAGATTCAGGAAATTCACACCTCCTCCCTTCTTCCCCTCTCTTACAATAGGTCCTTTGTACCTCTTTCATTCAATCTCCTCCATCCTCCTTTTCCTTTTTGTCCCCCTTTTTAAGGAGATATTGTTTTTAAATCATTCTATTAGAGTTATAGTTAAGTTCAGAGTGTACATTATTTCTGGATAAGCTTATTATCTCTAGCACAGTTTTGGGGAGTTATGAGAGTCTCCAAGGTGGAGATATAGCCAGTTTTATCTTATTGGAAATCAGATTTTTTTTCTTTACCTTTTTTTAAACATGAAAATGTCTCCTGTTTGAAGGCCAATTTTTCGATTTTTGCTTTGGTCTTTTCATCAGGAAAAGTTGGAAGTCTCTTATTTCATTAAATGACCATCTTTTCCCCTGAAGCAAAGGCTCAGTTTTTCTAAATAGTGAATTCTTGGCTGCATTCCAAGCTCCTTTCTTCTTCATAATATTACACATTCCAGGCCCTTTAATCCCTTAATGTGGATGAAGCCATATCCTGTTTAATCCTTAATGTTGTTCCTTGGCATCTATTTTTTTTTTCTTTCTGGCTGCTTGTAGGATTTTTATTTTAGGGGTTTTTTTGAAAGGCAAAAGGGGTTAAATGGCTTACCCAAGGCCACACAGCTAGGCAATTATTAAGTGTCTGAGACCAGATTTGAACCCAGGTACTCCTGACTCCAAGGCCGGTGTTTTATCCACTATGCCACCTAGCCGCCCATGCTTGTAGGATTTTGTCTTTTAATCTGATAGTTGTGGAATTTGATCACAATATTCCTTGGCATTTTCCTTCTGGGATCCCTTTCTGGAGGGGACTGATGTATTCTTTCCATAATTATTTTGCCCTCTGTTTCGATGATGTCAGGGTAATTTTCCACCCATAAATTTTGTATTATTATGCCCAGGATATTTTTCTCTCTTCAATATTTTTAGGGACTCCAATTATTATTAAATTGTCTCTCTCCTATCCATGACATCAGTGGTTTTGCTGATAGGGTATTTTCTATTTTCTTCTATTTTTTGATTTTTTGGTTTTGTTTAACAGATTTTGGTTGTTTCATGAAGTCATTTCCACAGTCTCCATTTATTTACAGAATAAATTTCTTTATTTGTCCTTTGCAACTCCTTTTCCAATTGGTCAATTCAATTTTTTGAAATTTTCCCATTTGTCCAGTTGAGGTTTTGAGAGAATTACTTTCTTTTTGCATTTGTCTAATTGAGGTTTTCAGAGAATTATTTTCTTTTTGCATTTTTCCAATTGGATTTTCCAATGATTTGTTTTCTTGTTGCAAGGTGTTACTTGTCCCTTGGGTTTCTTTTCCCATATTTAACATTTTTCTCTTAAAATCCTTCCTGATTTTTTCAAGGAAGTCTTTCTGGACTGGTGACCAAATGATATTCTCCTCAGACATTCTAGATCTTTCCGAGCTATGGTCCTTTACTTCCATGTAGTTTTCTAGGGACCCCCTTTTCACTGCCCTTTCTTCATTTTCCTAAGATCTTGTGTTTTGGAGGAGCTGGTTCACAAAGGTTTGGTATTGAGGTCCCTAGAGACTTTGCTCACTCAGTTTAGTTACTCTGTGTAGGGGGTGTTATAGGCTTTGCTCACTTGGCTTAGTAATTCCAAGTGGGCCAGCCAGTAGGGGGTGCTTGTTTCTTTCTCTGCAGTGTCTGTGACCTTGATTTGAGGCACTCTCCCTAAGCCTTCAGGGGGTGAGTGTCTCTGCTGGATACTTTTATTCTTGAACAATGTGGGCTGTACCCTTGTGCAAGGTAGTTAATCTCCCTATTAATCTGATGGAACTCTGGTGCCCATACCTGAGCTTGGGATTGGGTGAGTGGGCTGTTAATGTATTTCTTCTGAGAAGAGGACTCTGCTGAACTGAAAATATGGAGTCCATGCTTCCCCCAGACTAGCTGAGTTTAGCAGATTGATGTCTAGCTCCACTTTGCAACTCTGCTCTGAAATTCTCCCTCTAGCCTGCCTGGAGTGCCCTAGACCACCGCTGCCATAGTCAAATTCTTGGCAGCTGATCTTAGGTTGTACACCCTGCCCCCCCATTGTCTCTCTATTCTCTGCCCCTGGCTCACCCACAATCCCTGAAGACAGACCTTGTTAATGGATGTTCTTTTCCTAGCTTCTTTTTCTGGGTTTTGGCACTCAAATTTCTGTTAAGAGGTTTGTTTCTTAATATATGTGAGGGAAGTCCAGGAGACCTTAGCACAGTCCCTGGTCTTTCTCCACTGTCTTAGCAGAAGTGTCCAAAGCATATTATTTTCTATCTTTTAAAGTTGTGTTATATAATTTTGTCATTTTTTTTGCTCTCTAATATTTTCCCCTTTTGTTTGGACTTCAATATTCTTTCACAACTAGATTGATATTAATCTATGTTTGGCATTATTATACATGTAGGGTCTACATTAGATTACTTTCTGGCAGGCAGAAGGAGGGAGAAAAATGTAAAATTCAAAACCTTGTCAACAAAATGCACAAAATTACTATTGCATATTGTTTGAAAAACAAATAAATAAAATTATTTTTAAAAAGCAATGTTTTTAAGTATTTTTAATCTACTATTTCTTTATCTAATCCCTTTCTACATAGTTAACATAAATGTGAACATCAAGGAAAATATTGCTTGAATTACGGTGAAATTCCAATTTGTAAGATTTTGGTGTAGTTTCATACTGTAATTAAAAGAAAAAATAAAATTTCAAATGAGTCTTTCACAAAATGAATTGCAAGCAATGGCCAAATGCTTATAATCTTCAGGTTTAAAATCAATTTATGTCATAGAAAGTCTTGTTTAATATTTCATATTCTTAGTGGATAGAGCACTGGCCCTGGAGTCAGGAGTACCTGAGTTTAAATCCAACTTCAGACTCTTAATAATTACCTAGTTGTGTGGCCTTGGGCAAGCCACTTAACCTCATTGCCTTGCAAAAAAAAATAATATTCCTTTTTGTCTAGTTTCATGTCTAATATGTTTTGTTGACATTTATAAATGTGCTTTTATTCATTATATTGGATAAATAATATTGTGGAAATAAATCATAGATTTTCAAGTAATCAGAAGAGGGTTGACAGATAATTTTGCCACATTTGGTGTGTATATTATTGTTTTACCGAAAATAGTGATCCAAAATTATTTTTATCTCATAAGAATGAAATGGAATATATAGATATGGGTCCCTTGTTGACTTGAAAAAGATCAATATAAATCAGTCAGATTGGCTTGTAATGTGTCTCTAGTGGCTAATATCATCAATTCAAGGTCTTGCAATGAGATGACTGTTGATTTGAAGTGAATGCTAGCAAAAACTTTTTTTCCTTTTGCACTTAATTCAGATTCTACTTAAATTCACATGTGTTTTTCTTTTTTGAATAATATTTTATTGAAAAATTGAAAATCTATTCTAGAAAAAATTCATTAATTTTGCTCCCACAGTCCTTACCCCCTTCACCCTATTATAAATTGATTTTGGGTGGATTAGAGTGCATATTATAAATGTTTACTAATGTTACATTTGTCAAAAAATAAAGAAAATCAGTTTGGCTGAAATGTCTGACTTCGTTCATCTGATTCCTATGACAGTGTTTGTGTAAGACTAAGGAAGCAATTAAAAAGCAGGGAATAGAGCTACTCAATATAAAATTGGTGGTCTAATTTTGTGAAGTAAAAATTTGGAAATAGAGAATTCAGTCATTAGTACAACTTGCAGATTTATTCAAATGTTTCCATATTTTCTGATGCTAATCTGTGTATGAACCATGAAGTATTGGTTGAGAAATATGTAATTGACTATGTTGAATGCTAAACTCTTCAAATATTTCTTATGGAAACATCAATTCTGGTATGGAACATGACTTTGCTGGAAAATACTCTATTTGGGATATGCATACCAGCTTCTTCCAAAAAGAATTGATTTGAGGAAACTTACAGAATCAAAAACAATACAATTAGAAAGAGCGGGAAAATATTTAAACCGAATATAGATATAACAAGTATGTGGGAAGAATCAGTTGCTACAACTGTACACTAAATATATCTGAGTGTCCATTAATCTAAGAACAAAAAAAAGCAATTTTTTCTTTACTAGAAAAAAACACTTTGGTTCACCTCAAGAAAGATAAATCAACACTTTTGTAGGTTTGCATCATCAGTCATTTTGATATATCTTTTCTAGAATTTTGCTAATATCTTGAAGTGGCCCTAAATATGGATATAGTCCTGTGGTTTTCTAATAGGGACTTCCTCTTAAATTATTATTGAATTATTTAACTGATTTCTCCCTATAAATAAAATATTAGAGAGATTTATTACAAATGACCTTATTCTAAATAAAGAATACTTTAAAACGTAATAGTTGTGTTAAACTACAGTTTCGGAAAGACATTCAAATGAATGGCTTCATAATGATTTTCAATGGTCAAGACATTATGTGAATTCTTTATTAGATGACTTTTCTTTAGGGAATTAAAATAATATTTTCAATAGGAATGGAATCTAGAGAATTTATTGTAGTGAAATTGATTATATATAGTGTCCAATAGAATTCCTTGAATTCTTAGCAAGTGTTAGATCACTTATTGATTATTGATTCATAGATTATTTCCCTGGCTTCCTTAAAGGGTTCTTTTGGGAATTCAAATTATATTTTTAAAATAGATTAATATAGAAGTTATATAAAGTTAATGGATATGAAAATTCTCTGTAAATTAAAAAAATCAATTAAAATTGGAATTTTATAGATAAAAGAGACCATAGGGATATCCAATTCAACTTATATTAGTAATCTTCCTGAATGTCTATAATCTAACAGCACTATTCAAACACTTTCAATGTTAGTGAATTCACTACCTGCCAATACAAACTTGTTAATGTAGTCTGATAAATCACTTCATGGACAAAGCAAATACTCTCTAGAGTTTCTAAGAGCTAAAAGGCTTCTAAGAGTTAACATGGATTTCTATCCTACAAAATCTTTATATTTACACTACTATCTGTAATGTTCATTTAGCACATATCAGGAGAATAAACTTTTCTGAAATAGAACCTATATTTAGGTGAATCTTGAGGTTATTCGATTTACTTTATAAGGCTGTATTTATGTGACTCTCCATTTTTTTTCCAAAGACAGCCCCAGTGGGGCTTGTATACAATGTACATTTGCAATGACTCTATCCATTAATTTAACAGATTTTTAAACTTGAAAGCATAGGGAAAAAATAGTCAAATCAAGATGATTTTTTTGGTTGGAAATGGTGATTTGGACCAGGTTATGTCATTGTTTTCTCCATGTTTTTTGAAATGTTTGTGGAAAATAGTCTTGATAAAAATCTTTGACAAAAAATATTGTATAACTATGTAAGTAGAACTATTCTTCTGTTTTGCCTTAAAATACTAAAAAGACTGATTATATTATAATATAAGAATTTTTATGGTACAGCAATGAATATTGTAATTGTCCATAGACTTCTAAACAACAAAGACAAGAGTCACACTTACCTGTTCCTTATCCTGTCATATTAATAACAATGGATTTCAACCAAGTGTCTGTCCTAATCCTTATTTTTTTCACTCTCCAAAAAAATCATTTAGTCATCACATTATTTACCATGAGTTAAATTAGTTCTTTTTACATGATTTCCAGGTCTGTGTATCTAAACTTAGCTATAGTTCTATATCTCCTTCATATTGTTGGACAACTAGAGTTTAGCAAGCATTTTTTGACTCACAATGTCCTATAGATATCTCAATTTTGATATATCCCAAAATGTCCATTATTTTTACCTCAATATTTCCTCTAACCCAAGTATCCATATAAATGCCTTCTAGAGGGCATCACCATTTTCCTAGTAACCTATGCCTCATATGTCAATGCCATCCTAGACTCTTTTTCATTCATTCCACATAGCTATTATGTTCTTGCGTATTTTCATTTCTGACTTTACACTATTTCTTGTTTATATCTCCATTTCTCCACTCACAGTTACCACTATGGTTAAGGTCCTCACACTTCTTCAATGTCCTTTTGATCCCCTAAGCAAGTTTCTAAATAAGCTTACAAAGTGATTTTCAAAAGCACAAGTCTGACTGTGGATTTTCTTACTCAATAAACTACTAGTGCCACATTACCTCCTGATTTAAATAAAATCCTCTTTGGCATTTAAAGCATTTCATAACCTGGCTACTTCCTGTCTTTTCAGTTTGGCTACAGTTTACTAATATTCACACTACACTGATATAATGTTCCTCAAAAATAGCATTTTATAACATCTTTGTCTCTGCAAAGGGTGAAATCCATCCTTAGAATACCTTTATCACTTCTACCTCTTAGTTTTATTTGTTTTCCTTTTTAATTCTATTTTTAAATTTGTTGAGTATTTATTAATTTTGGTCTGGTTCATGCACAGGCTACAAGCAGTCATTAATTTGGTATTTATGCTGCATGGTCTTTCTCTCCATTAGAAAGTGAACTTCTTGATGGCATATACTATGTTAGTTTTTTAATACATAAATTTATTTTCATCCATATGTACATGCATATTTCCAGGTTGAAAATTTTCTCTCCAACCTCCCTTCCTACCACCTTTCTCTCAGCGCAGAATAGTCAAGTTAGAATTTTACATACATATTTTGTTAAACATGCTTACAAATTAGTGACTTTTTGGCAAGAAGAATCAGGATTAAGGGAAAGAGAAATATAAGAGATAATGTTTATAATGTATTCATTAGATTCAGAAGGTTGTTTGTGTACATGTGTTTTGTTTTGTTTTGTTTTTCTTCCTGTGGTTGGGGATAATATTGCCCATAACCAGTCAAATACATTTGTCCTAGCATTATGGACTGCTGAGAGTAACTGCTTCCATCAAGGTTTTTCTTCTCATAATGATGTTGATGTGTATATTGTTCTCTTGGTTCTATTTGCTTCATGCAACATCAGATTCTCTAAGTCATTCCATGCTTCTCTAGAGTCCAACCCTTTATGGTTTCTTATAGAACAATAATGTCCCGCAGTGTGCATGTACCATAACTTGTTTAGTCATTTCTCATTGATGGGCATACCATCAATTTCCAATTGTTTGCCACTATAAAAAGAGCTGCTATGAATATTTTGGAACATGTAGAGCATTCCCCCTCTTCAATACTGTCTTCTGCATATAGACCTAGACCTGGAATTTCTGAGTCAAAGAGTATGAAAAGATTTATTGCTCTTTGAGAATAGTTTCATATTGCTCTCCAAAAAAGATGAATCCATTAACAACTCTACCAGCAATGGCATATATGGTTTTTATCTTTATTTATATACCTGCTTCTTAGAATGGTGTCTTATGGCAAATAATAAAAGATTAAAATTATTTTCAAACTTATGAATTATTTTAAGAATATATAAGTATGTACATATATATATGTATATATATGAGTGTGTGTGTGTGTGTGTGTGTTTTTATAAAGGTATTGATGACTATCAATGCCTACAGATGTAGAGGAAATGGTATATTTGAACTGAAATGCATATATCAAAGTAAACTAGTTCTTAAGTTCCTCATATATTTTCTTTATTATATGTCATTATCTTTTTTTATAAAATGGAATATAGTAAAAATAAATTTTCCAATCACAAAAGAGAAAGTCAGTCAGTAGATTTAGAAAAGGAAATTTTTGATACCTTTATGTAAATTAATGTACAGACAAAATAAGCAAAGAGCAAAGATTTTTAAATATAGCTTTTCATTTATAATTCCTTTTCAAGAATTTAAGATTTGTCAGTGAGCAATGGGGTTAACTTTATATTCTTCAACTGTATGCCAATGGAATTCATTTATTCAGCATAAAATTTCACTGCTTTCTTTCTACTAATTCTATGATTTAACTCGAGCATCTCTCCCCAACTTTATATGTTAATTCCACTAATCTTTTCTCAATCTTTATCCTTTGTGACATATTATGGTCGTGTCACTGGTCTCTCCAGATTTTCTTCATATATGGCCTACTTCAATATTCTAGTCTTATTCAGTGAATCATTATTCATATCTTGCCCTTTTGCATAGACATAAAATAGGGCTTTGTCTTGGACCTTATTCTCTAGAAGATTAGATTATCATCCTTATGTGAGTTACTTCTCAATCTGATTTTCATTTCTTGCCTAAATTCCAGTTTAAAATCATTATTTCCTGTTTGCTTATCTCTAGCTGCTTAATTTATAGGCATCTCAAATTTCATATGAACAAAATAAACTTATTATTTTTCTCAAAAGTTATCTGTTGCAGGAACAAAGTTTTAAATACTGCACCTTTCCAAGATAGATTAGTGGTTGTTTTTCTGTTTTGTTTTGCTTTGTCTTGTTGTTGATGTTTTCAAACTATCTCTGAGATGTGATTCACTCAGGGAAATAAAGGCTCAAGATAATGATATGACTTTTAACCTACTGCATAAAGAATACTAAGTAGACTTCTGGCCTTGATGGCAGAGAGAAGACAGGTCCTGTGCTAATGTCTCCTGATCTTCCCTCATATGTAATATAAGGAAATGGAAATCTGATGGAAAAAAAAAAAAAAAACATTTCTTAATGGAAATCTGATCAACATAACCCAGAAAGAGAAGCTAGAAGAAGAACATTTACCTCCAGGTCAGTCTTTGGGGATCATGAGTGATCCGTGTGCAGAAAGGAGACAGCCAGTGGGGTCAGGGCAAGAGTCTGACTAGCTTAGAATCAGCCGGGAAGGCATTTGTTCCCAAGAAACAACCAGAGAGTGGAGGCAAAGCGGTGGGACTGACCATCTGGGACTTACTGGAAGGATGGAAGGGTAAGTTCCAAACTCTAGCACCACCTACAGACTGAGAGGAGATATTATACTCAGTGAACAAAGACTCTAGTACCGCCTACCCTCAAGCTGAAGATATTACACTGAGCAAAGCCTCTAGCACCCCCTAGTGGCTTGGCCACGTAGATGTAATAAACCCAGTGAGTAAAATTTCTAGGATCCCAAAACCAAACATCTGTGAACCAGATGCTTCCATATTAGGAAAATGAAGAAAGGTCCGTGGAAAGGGGATCTATAGAAAATTTCCTAGGAAGAAAAGACTCTAACTCAGAGAGAAGTAGAACCTCTGAGGAGAATATGATTTGGTCTCCAGCACAGAAAGATTTTCTTGAAGAAATCAAGAATGAATTTAAAAATAAATTTGAAAATATGGAAAATTTGGGAAAAGAAACCCAAGAGAATATAAATATCTTGCAACAAGAAAACAAATCCTTGGAAAATACAATTGGATAAATGCAAAAAGGAAATAATTCTCTCAAAACCTCAATTGTTCAGGGTGCCATGGTATATAGAGCACTGACCCTGGAGTCAGGAGTTCCTGAGTTCAAATCCAGCCTCAGACACTTAATAATTACCTAGCTGTGTGGCCTTGGGCAAGCCATTTAACCCCATTTACCTGGCAAAAGCCTAAAAATATCTCAATTGGTCAAATGGAAAACTCTTACAAAAGTAGAAATGGCCAACTGTTAAAGGAATTGCAAAAGGTAATTGAAGAATATTCTTCCCTGAAAAAAAGAATGGAGACTGTGGAAGCCAATGACTTCATGAGATGACAAGAATCTGTAAAATAAAACCAAAAAATTGAAAAAAATATAAGAAAATATAAAATACCTCATCAACAAAACCACTGACCTCGAGAATAGATTGAGGAGATTATTGATCTTCCTCAAAATACTAAAGAAATAAAGCCAGGACTCAGTATTACAGGATTTATTGATTGAAAACTGTGCTGATATCATGTACCCAGCGGGTAAAATAGTTATTGAAAGAATACATTGATCCCCTCCAGGGATCCCCTCTGAAAAGGGATCCCCAAATGAAAACAACAAGGAAAATTACAGCCAAATTCCAGAATTATCAGATAAAAGAGAAAATTTTTCAAGCAGCCAGAAAGAAAAAAATATATAACAAGGAGCCAATGTAAGGATTACACAGGACCTTGCAGCATGAACATTAAAGGACTTAAAGTCCTGGAATGAAATATTACAAAAAGGAAGGGAACTTGGTATACAGTCAAGAATCCATTATCTGGCAAAACTGAGCCTACTCTTCAGGGAAAAAGATGGACATTTAATGAAATAAGAGACTTTCAACTTTTCCTGATGAAAAGACCAGAGCTTAATAGGAAATTTGGACTTAAGCAGTACACTCAAGAGACACATGAAAAGGTAAAATAAAATAAAAGGGGGAGAGGGGGATAAAAAACTGTGATCAACAGTTTCGGCAGCCAACAGAACCTGGCTATATCCTTACCTGGGAGTAAGACTTTAATAACTCTCAAGAAATGTAACTCTATTAGAGAGAATTCAATTAGCCAGAAGAGATGGACAGTCATGACTCATTCAAGAAACTGCTGTCCAATAAGGTGAAACTGGCTATATCATGAACTGGAAGAAAGACACTAATAACTCTTGAGAAATGTAACTCTATTAGAGAGAATTTATTTAGGTAGAAGGGATGGACATACATGACTAATTTGAGAAACACCTATCCAATAACATTTAACTGGCTATATCTTTACTTGGGAGAAAGACTCTGATAACTCTCAGTAACTGTAGTTCTAGCAGAGAGAATATACTTAGCCAAAAGTGATGGACAATAATGATCTTTCTGTGACTCAAATAAAATGATTTAAAAACAATACCTCCTTAAAAGGGTAACAGTAAAAAGATGTGAAGATAGAGGACACTAAATGAGGTAAATCTCATTTCATTAAATGGTATAAAGGACCTTGTGCAATAAAGGGGAAGAAGGGATGAGGTGAGAACTGCCTGAATCTTATTCTCATCACACTGGCTTAAAATTAAAATAAATATCCTCAGTTAAGTTAAGAAATGTATCTTGCCTTTAAAGTGTTAAACGGGGAAAAGGGGAGGGGGAGGAAAGGGGGAACCAACAGAAGGAAAGGAAGGGAAAAGTGGCAAAGGGAAAGGGGAAAAAAGGGTAAGGGGTTTGGAAATAGGAGGGCAAACACACTGAAGCTGGTGGTATTCAGAAACAAAATACCATGGAATATGGCTGAAGGGGGGGAAAGTGGGGGAATACAAACAGGGAAGATAACATGGAGGGCAATAAAGAGTTAATAATTACAACTTTGAATGTGAATTGGATTAACTCTTCCTTAAAATGTAAATAAATAGCAGAGTGGATTAAAAACGAGAATCCTACAATATGCTGCTTTCAAGAAACTCTTTTGAAGCAGAGAAATACATATAGAAAAAAGGTAAAAGGTTATATTTTGCTTCAGAAGAAGTGAAAAAAAGCAGGGGTAGCAATCCTTATCTCAAACAAAACAGCTGCAAAAATTGGTTTAAAAGAGATAAGGAAGGAACCTAAAAACTCCTAAAAGGTACCACAGAACATAAAGTAATTTCAGTACTAAATGTGTGTTCACCCCATAGTATAGCATCCATATTCCTAGAGGAGAAGTTAAAGGACTTACAAGAGCAAAACTCTACTAGTGGGAGACCTCAACCTCCCACTCTCAGATTTAGATAAATCGAACAATAAAATAAACAAGAAGGAAGTTAAGGAGGTAAATAGATTGTTAGAAAACCTAGACATGTTAGACTTATGGAGGTAACTGAATGGAGATAAAAAGGAATATACTTTCCTTCCTTCAGTACCTGACACTTACACAAAAATTGACAATATACTAGGGCATTAAACCCAATAATCAATTTGAGAAAGGCAGAAATAGTGAATACATCTTTCTCATATCATAATGCAATGAAAATCATATGCAATAGTGGTCTAGGGGCCTACAGAACTAAAACTAAATAACCTCATTTTAAAGAATGAGTGGATCAAACAACAAATATTAGAAAATATAAATTATTTTTAGCTTGAAAATAATAATAATGATATAAAATACCAAAACCTATGGGATACACTCAAGGAGGCTGTCAGGGGATATATTATTTCTTTAAATGCTTATATGAATAAATTAGAGAAAGAGAAAATCAATGAAAAAATATGCAACTAAAAAAATTAGAGAAAGAACAAATTAAAAAACCTTCAGTTCAATACTATATAGGAAATACTAAAAATTATAGGAGAAATGATAAAATTGAAAGCAATAAAACTATTGAACTAATAAATAAAACCAAGAGCTGGTTTTCTGAAAAGAAAAACCAATAAAATTGATAAACCTCTAGTCATTTTGATTAAATAAAAAGAAAGAAGAAAATGAAATTGCAAGTATCATAATAGAAAAAGGTGAGCTCACCACTAATGAGGAGGAAATTAAGGTACTAATTCCGTATTACTTTGCCCAACTCTTTGCCAATATATTTGATAATCTGAATGAAATGGATGAATATTTACAAAAATATAAGTTGCCCGGGTTAAATGAAGAGGAAATTAAATACCAAGATAACCCTATTTCACTAATAGAAATTCAACAAGCCATTATTGAACTCCCTAAGAAAAAAATCTCCAGGGCCAGATGGATTCACTATTGAATTCTCTCAAACATTTAAAAAACAATTGGTCCAAATTCTATATAAACTCTTCGAAAAAAAATAGGTGAAGACAGAACTCTGCCTAACACTTACCATGACACCAATATGGTGCTGTTACCTAAACCAGGAAGAGTTGAAACACAGAAAGAAAACTATAGACCTATCTCCTGATGAATATAGATGCAATAATCTTAAATAAAATCTTACCAAAATGATTACAAGTTATCACTAGGATAATACATAATGACCATATAGGATTTTTCCCAGGAATGCAAGTTTGGTTCAATATTAGGAAAACTCTCAGAATAATTAGTTATATCAACAACAAACCTATCAGATATCATAAGATTGTATCAGTAGATGCCTTAAAAGCTTTTGACAAAATACAACATTTCTACTAAAAACACTGGAGAACATAGGAATAATAGGATTGTTCATTAGAATAATAAGCAACATCTATCTGTAGCCATCAACAAACATTATATGTAATGGGAATAAGCTAGAGACATCCCCAATAAGAACTGTGGTGAAATAAGGATGCCCATTATGACCACTACTATTCAATATCGTAGTAGAAAAGTTAGCTTCAGAAATAAGAGAAGAAAAAGAAATAGAAGGAATTAGAATAGGGAATGAAAAGACAAAACTCTCATTCTTTGCAGATGACATGATGGTATACCAAGAGAATCCTAAAAAATCATGTAATAACTTCTAGAAATAATTAGCAACTATAGCAAACTTGAGGGATATAAAATAAATCCTCATCAATCCTCAACATTTCTATATATGACTAGCAAGATGCAACATAAAGAGCTTGAAAGAGAAATCCCATTCAAAGTAACCTCAGACAATAAAAAATAAATGGCAGTCTACCTGCCAAGGCAGACTCAAAAACTTTTTGGAAAAATTACAAAACACTTCGCACACAAATAAATTTATATTTAAATAACTGGGCAAATATCAACTGCTCATGGATAAGCCAAGAAATATAATTAAACTAACAATTCTACCAAAATTAAACTGCTTGATTAGTGCCCTACCAATCAAAATTCCAAAAAAAGTACTTTAGTGAGCTAGAAAAAATTACAAGTGAATTCATATTGAGAAAAAACATGAACAATCTACAAAAATTTAATGAAAAAAGTGCAAAAGAAAGTGCCTTATTCCTAGCAGATGTAAAATTATATTATAAAGGATCAACCATCAAAATTGTATGGTATTGACTAGGAAATAGAGCGGTGTAGCTGTGAAATAGACTTAAGTGAAAAAGAGACAGTAGGAAATGATTATAGTAACCTGCTGTTTAATAAAAATCAAGAAATCCAGCTATTGGAACAAAAACTCTCTTCAATAAAAACTTTGGGAAAATTGGAAGTTAGTATGGCAGAAACTAGAATTAGAACAACCCTTCAAACTCTATACCAAGATAAGATCAACATGGATACAGGATCTTACCATAAAAAAAATATTATAAGCAAGCTAAGAGATCAAGGAAAGGGAAGCAGTTTATGACCAAGGAAGAGATGGAGAATACCATTAAAAACAAACTAGACAATTTTGATTACATTAACTTAAAAAGCTTTTGAACAGACAAAGCCTTAACCAAGATCAAAAGAAACGTAGTAAATTGGGAAACAATTTTTATGACTAGCATTTCTGACAAAGGACTCATTTCTAAAATATACAGAGAATTGAGTCAAATTTTTTAAAAAAGCCATTCCCCAATTGACAAATGGTCAAAGGATATGCAAAGGCAATTTACAGATGAGGAAATCAAAGTGATCCATAGTCATTTTCATAAGGAAAAAAATTGCTCTAAATAAATAATTATTAGAGAAATGCAATTTAAAATATCTCTGAGGTACCACCTCACACCTCTCAGTTTAGCCAATATGACCAGAAAGGACAATGACCTATGTTGGAAGGGATGTAGGGAATCTGGGACAATAATACATTTTTGGGTGGAGCTGTGAACTCATCCAGCCATTCTGGAGAGCAATTTGAATTATGTCCAAAAGGCAACAAAAATGTGCATACAGTTTGATCCAGCAATTACTAAATCTATATCCTGAAGAGATTATGAAAAAGGGTAAAAACATCTCCTGTACAGAAATATTACAAGCAGCTCTGTTTGTGGTGGCAAAGAACTGGAAATTGAGTGAAAGCCCATCAATTGGGAAATGGCTTAATAAACTGTGATATGTGTATGTGATGTAACACTATTGCTCTCTTAGAAACTAGGAGGGATGGGAATTCAAGGAAGCGTGGAATGATTTGCACGAACTAATGCTGAGTGAGATGAGCAGATCCAGAAGAGCATGGTACACCCTAACAGCATCAAACTTAATGGACTTGCTCATAATAACAGGGCAACATCAGGTACAAATTTGGGATATCTGTGATGCGGAATGCCATCTGTATCCTGAGAAATAATTGTGGAGTTTGAACAAAGATCAAAGACTATTACCCTTAATTTAAAAAAAATGTTATCTTATTATCTAATTCTGCTATATCTCAAAGTTTATGTTTCTTCCTTAAGGATATGATTTCTCTCATCACATTCAACCATTCAACTTAGATTAATGCATACCATGGAAACAATGTAAAGACTAAGAAACTATCTTCTGTATGGGGGAGAGAAGCAAGTGTAGGGGGAAAATTGTAAAATTCAAAAATAAGTAAAATCTTTCATAAAAAGAATACTCAGGGGACATGTAGGCAATTCTCTTATTTTTGGAGGACCTCAAAGAAAACTTAGACAGGAAGTATGTTTAGAGTGCCTTCTTTAACTACCTTGCCAAGTCCATCAAGGCAAAACCTTGTTGAATATCATTTTTCTACTATAACTAAATAAATCTCCTAATTGTCAAATATTCTATAAGTGAAATCTTTCATTCCAGTATCAAGCATATACTACCAGGGACCTGTTATTTGTCCTGCCCAGTCAACAATTTTGCCCCTTTTCTAGGCTTCCTTATATCTTTTGTCAGAAAGCTTTACAACTTCAGTCATTACCAAATTATTCTTCCCTACTCTCCTTCTACTTTTCTTCTACTATTTTTTCTTACTCTCCTTCATTCTTGTGTCTAGTAAGTGGCCAAGTTGCATAGTTTAGATCTTCCTAACCTCTTTCATATCTAGTCCCTGATCTCCACTGAGATGATCAGCCATTAATGGAGGACCTATCTTTCCTTTGAAGTATTGTAAATTCCTCCTAATTGAATTTTCAACCTTCAGGCTGTTCATCTCAAAACCATTTTCACATAGTTACCAAATAATAAACTTAGATTGCAAGTGTGATCATGCATTCCTTAAATCCCTGTTTAATAAATTCCATTGCTCCATTTTTTTTGTCTTAAGATAAAATATGAATCCTTAAGCTTGACATTTTACATCCTGAGTTTCTGCTTTAATCTGTATTTACAGGACAATTACACATTACTTCTCTTAAGTACTCTATGCTCCAGCTAAATTGGTCTCTATATAATATTCTGTTTCATATTTCTCTGAATTTACATAAGCTATAACTCATATATGGGATAATTTTATTTTTACTTCTGTCTATTTGATCACTTGTCACTATAACCTCTCTCAAGTTCCAATTTCTATAATAGACATTTCCTAATTCCCCCAATAATTAGATATGATTCATTTTTGTATTTATTTTTTCTTCTACTTGATTATCTTTTAAAATAATATGTCATCCCTTCCCTTGGACGCTAATATAATCCAGGTTCTTTTCCCATTCTTTCTGTATTCCTAAATTCTAGTCTATCACATGTTGGTTGATTAAAGAGAAGTATTAGAAATATTTAAAAATTAAATGCTATGTAACCTGACACTTTTAGTAGATTACTAGATATTAAAACATAAGGTATAAAGTATTCAAACTGACAAAAATATAGAGATTTTGAACTGTATATTATGTAGACAAAGAAATCAAACACATCTACCCTATTATACTGTAAGCTATGTAAATATAGATTCTTTTTTTAAATCCCTTTAACTTAGCACAGGTTCTAGTACAGTGGAAGTCCTTAATTAATGCTTATTGCCTGATTAACTGCTAAAGGAAAAAAGAAATGCTTTACCCCCTTTGACCAAAGAATGGATTTAAAGTATGCATTGAAGTAAAAATTCAATTAATATCAGTGTTACATTGTTTCACAATTTAACAAAATAATTAATTTTTTAAATTATTTTCAGATGGCAGATAGGGTCCAGATAACTCAAATCAAGAAGTGACAACTTCTAAAAGACATTCATAGACCATCATTTTTATACAGTTAGAAATAATGAATATGAATATGAAAAATTGAGAGGCACATTGGAAAAACATATATGAATGCATCATGAGTAAAATATGGCATACCAAGACAACAGTATGCAAAATGACAAATTACAAGGAAAAATGACTTCTTAGAAGAATTAATGTCAAGAATTTAGAGTGTTTCTCTGAACAGGAAGAGTTTATTGCTAACTTGGAGGAAAAACTGAGCCAACACACAAATGGCAATAGTTGAGCAGAAAAAGACTGGAAAGATTTCAGAGATCTCATGTACAAAACTGCATTTGCTCATCAAGGTCAGGTCATTTGGAAACATCAAGACTGATTAGTTGAAATTGAGATGGAAATACAGAAATTGCCAAAAGAAAAATGAGAACTCTACAGGGTATGCCATCATGATAGTTCATCCATTTTTAAGAAGGCAGCATTTAATTCCATTAAAATTAAAGTACAAATGAAATTTAGAGAGATGAGTACTCTTGCCTCATTAAGAACTTAAATGAAATTTGGTTTTATTCAGATAGTGACAAATCAAAGTTCCTTTATGATACCCTGAATGCTACTTATGGATCAAAGACCTATGGTGTATCTCAACTATTTAGTGCTGATAGAGTCACACTGATTAATGATAGGGACATAATCCTTCAGAGATGGCTTGAATACTTCAGTAGTGTTCTTAACAGGCTGTCATTAATGCAGAAGCCATTGACCATTTACCTCAAATTGAAGTCAGTCCTTAACTGAAGTTCCAATTGAAGAAAAAGGTTTTTGAATTCCATTAGACTCCTGTCAAGTAACAAGGTGGTGATTCTATTCCAGCTGAGATCTACAAAGTGTGGGGTCCATTGATCATCCAAAAGTTGACCAACATTTTCCAGGCTTTATGGCATGATGTGTCTATCCCTCAAGTGTGGGAATAGTGTGCTATGATAATCAAAAGAGTCTATATCTTTTAATCATTGCTGGGAAAATTCTTGCTTATTTCCTTCTCAATAGGTTGTTCCTTCACCTCAAATATGGTAATCTCCCTGAAAGCCATTGTGGCTTCAGATAAGGGTCATGGAACAGTTGATAGGGTGTTTGCTTCACAACAAATACATGAAAAATGCCAGAAACAGAATAGAGATCTGTATACAAGTTTTCTAAATCTGATCAAGGTCTTTGATACCATCAGTTATGAGAATATTTTGTCTTAAGAAATTCATCAATATTTCATGTTAATTTCATGACAGCATGCATGTCCAGATTCTGGATAGTGGATGATGCTTTTGAGATTTCTTGGTCACCAATTGACTGAAATAAGAAAGTTCCCTTGCTCCCATGCTTGTTATTAAGATGTTTTCAGCCATGTTATCCAACACCTTCTCTGAGGATGAACATGGAACAAGGCATCGAGATCAGCTACTGCACTGATGGCAAGTTCTTCAATTGTACAAGGCACAAAGCCAAGACCAAAGTGAATGAGTGTTGGTATATGGTCTTCTGTTTGCAGATGATTGTGCCCTCAATGCAACCTGTGAAGCTGAGATGAAGCAAAGTATGGATCAATTCTCTGTTATTTATGCTAATTTTTTCTTTCAAATTAACACCAAGTGAAGACAGGTGCTCCATCAGCCAGTACTACACTAACCGTATGTAGGACCATCAATTACAGCTAATGGAGAAGTTTTAAGTATTCTCAAAAGGTAAGTTCATTTACCTTTGCAGTGTACTTTCCAGGGAGATACACATTAAAAAAGAGTTTGACACACACATTGGTAGAGCTAGCTCACTTTTGGGAGGTTTCAAAAGAAAGTTTGGGGGATAAGAGATATTAAAGTGATTATGAAATTGAAGTTCTAGAGAGCAGCTGTGCTGATGTCATTGGTATATGCCTGTGAAACTGGACAGTCTACTAATGCCATGTCAAGAAACTGAATCATTTCCATTTAAATTGACTTGGAAAGATTCTGAAAATCACCTGACAGAAGATCCCAGACACTGAGATCCTCTCTCTAGTTAAACTGCTAAGCATTTCAACACTATTATAGAGAGTGCAAGTACAATGGACTGGACACATTGTTAGAATTCCTGAAGTACACTTTCCAAAAGGACTATTTTATGTTGAACACAAACATCACAGGTGTTCACAAAGGGTCAGAAGAAGCAATATAGGAACATCCTGAAGCTATCTCTTAAGAACTTTAGAATTGATTGTACTACATGGGAGACACTGGCACAGGAGTTCCCTACATGGCATACCCTCATCAGTGAGTGTTCTGTGCTCTATGGGGAAGAAAGAATTAAAGCAGATCAAAGGAAATGTGACATTTGTAAGTTTAGAGTAATTACTCCAGGTGTTCACATGGACTATTTGGGCATGACCTATGCTAGAGCATTCAGAGTGTATATATATATATATATATATATATATATATATATATATATATATATATATATATATATATATATATTTTGGTCTTTTTCGAAAATGAATGAAAAGAACCAAGAAGCAAACAACAATATAAATGAAAAGGTAACCAAGTAGAAGCCAAGGTCTGATTAATAATAAAAAACCAATAATCAGCCCAGAAAGAAGCAACATAGTATAGTGGTTAGAGTTAGAGTTAGAGCCTTAGAGTTAACAAGAACTAGATTCAATCTCCAATTCTGACATACATTGTAGCAATATGATTCTAGTTTAACCACTCAGTGTTTATAAATTCTAATAAATATTTTACTCTGCATTGGTAGAAGGAATTTACTCCCCTGAGAGTGAAATTTGGGTTACCTATTATTTTTCCCAATGACTCCAGGTAGTTAATAATGAAACATGCCTACTTTTCAATAACAAAAAGTTGGAGTAGTATGGGGATAAAATGCTGCATACATTATCATATGCAATTTGAACAGTCACATTTTCTTTTTCAATTTTTTAAAAATTTATTTAAGGCAATGGATTGAGTGACTTGCTCAGGGTCACATAGCTAGGTAATTATTAAGTATCTGAGAATGGATTTGAACTCAGGTCCTCTTGACTTCAGGGCCAGTGCTCTATTCACTGCTCCACGTAGTTGCCCCAAAATGATATTAATAAAATTTAGATAAGTTATATTTAAATATTTGAAGGGATGTCATGTAGATGAGTTAATAAGAAAAAAACAAAAAATACCTTTTATTGAATAGAAATTAAGTATTGACAATACTTA
Organism: Macrotis lagotis; assembly: GCF_037893015.1. Taxonomy (NCBI): domain Eukaryota; kingdom Metazoa; phylum Chordata; class Mammalia; order Peramelemorphia; family Peramelidae; genus Macrotis; species Macrotis lagotis. The sequence continues at coordinate 478,803,094 of NC_133666.1, read as the reverse complement.
GATCCTCATACTAAGTATAATCTGTACGGGCATTGATTTTGTTTTTAGATTTTTCAAGGCAATGGGGTTAAGTGGTTTGCCCAAGGCCACACGGCTAGGTAATTATTGTGTCTGAGGTTGGATTTGAACCCAGGTACTCCTGACTCCAAGGCCAGTGCTCTATTCACTGCGCCACCTAGCCACCCTCTGTAATTGATTTTTTTTAAATCAAAACATGCCTAAAACTCAAATGTTTAAGTTTAGAGATAATCAAAGAGAAATTTAAAAAAAAATTATAATTAACTTGCACCAAATACAAACTCTTGTCATTTTTAGCATGTAATATTGATTAACTCCAAAAACCGTTTTGTGGAAAAATTAACTTTCTGGACACTAGAATATATAGCTATGTTTAAAGAATTTACTACTCCTAACACTTTCTCCTAAAAGATATCCCCTCACTTTGACCAAAAAGTGAATGGGCAAGGACTGGTATGGAATTGAAGTTAATTTGTTTATGGTAGGTTCCTGTACTTCCTTTGGATAAGTAAACTGGAATTATTTTTGTTCTTATTATTTTGTTCTTATCATGGTTATGTATTAATTTCTCATAGTAAATAAAGGTTCCAAAGATTCTTAATGTTTTTCTTAATATCATTTGTCTATTTTCTTTACTTTGTTAGAGGAAAGTCAATAGTTCTAACTCATCAAATTATAAAATATGTCCCAGTTGGAAAAAAAAAAATTATGTGATTCATCTCAAATAGCTATGGTTTTGGTTCTTCTCCTCCATAAATAGGTTTATAGATTAAGTGACCAAATTTTAGGGGAAGTGGTGATAAGAAAAAAGATAATAATGGAAAGAGGCACAAGATAACTGGCACATTTGATAGAACTATATATGTACTTTATTGTTTTTGCAAGGCAAACGGGGTTAAGTGGCTTGCCCAAGGAGGCCCCACAGCTAGGTAATTATTAAATGTCTGAGACCGGATTTGAACCCAGGTACTCCTGACTCCAAGGCCGGTGCTTTTATCCACTACGCCACCTAGCCGCCCCAAGAATATATGTACTTTACCACAAAACAGAAAATACTTTTGTAATAAGGTAGTTATTGGCTTAACCATACAAATTAAATCCAATATTGACAAATCATCTATCCTCAAGTTTCTTAACAAACATATGCAATTCTAATATTGTCTACATTCATTTGCACATTTTTGAAGTCTAACATAAACATAAACTCACTCACAGCTCCAATTATGTTAGAGGTTTCAACTTGACTGTGCTACAAACTAACATTTTTATTTTTGTTTTTAATATATAGAAAGTCTATACAGACTGAAAATGAAAAAAAAAAACAAGCAAGTCTAGCAGCAATATCATTACTTTAACCAGGAAGTAGCTCCTTATTTTTCTTGCTTTTTGTATAAGTTATACAAAAAACACTAGATGTAATTAAAAGGTTTTCTAAATACCATCCAAGAACTTGGTTTTCTTATTTCAGTTTCAGATCCTCTTCCTTGACTCCAGAAAGAAGTTCAAGTGAATTCTACAGTTCCAACACCTTTTTTATAAATGATTTTTTTCTCTTCTGATTGCACCTGGTTCACAGTCTCAACAACTTTCAGGTCAGCATTCATCATCCTAGAATATGAACTTTCTCTTGAAAATACTATCCTGGAAGAAAATTCTTCCTGGGTATGGTGAGATGACCCTGAAGTTGTTGCTTAACAAAGGAGGAGTTTTGTCAATGGTATTGTGTTTTTATCCTTTTCTTTCCTTCTCTTCCCTTATCCTTCTATTCTTCCCTTCTCTCCTTCCATTCCCTTCCAGACAAGCCCTCTAACCCCAGAATTCCACAGATCACTCTCTGATTGCTATTACAGAGTTGATCCAGATCTGTATCAGTAATAGTACTTTCCTACCCCCTGGTCATGACAGCAATAACTAAATACTTAGCTCCATTTTGTTGTCCTTGTTTTGTCCTTTATTCTCAAAGAATACCAGCCATCAGGGAGGTGATGCCATTACAAGCACATGAATTGGTTTTGAGTGAGGGAATGCTGTGGTAAATCACCAGTCTCACTTTTTCCTTTAGGGTCATCTGGGTCTAGTGGACAGATACGAATCAGAACAACTGGTGGTGGCCCTTGATTACAAGGCAATTAGAGTTAAGTGTCCTGCAGAAGGTCACATAGCATGCAGGTGACAAGTATCTGAAGCTGGGTTTGAATCCTGGTCCTCTTGTGTCCAATATCAGGGTTCTATCCACTGTGCTACCTAGTTGTTCTAAATCTAATTTTAAAGATGAGGAGAATAAGGTCTACAGAAGATTTTCTCTCTGCAAATCCAACCAGAGTGCTTTCCAGTTTCCAGGTACAACAAGGCCATCCCCACTGCCCCATTCTAGAGACCCCAGGGTCTACTCTGGTCCCTTATGGTATACCTCAGATGTCCCACTTCATAGATTTATTCTATTTAGAAATCAGAGCAAAGGGCAGATTTTACAAAGAAACAAATTTGGGAAACATATGGTGTGTGTGTGTGTGTGTGTGTGTGTGTGTGTGTGTGTGTGTGTGTAATCCAAATGATGGCTGCTACCCAAAATTGGAGCATTCTAATAAGGAAAAGAGTGGTTGAGTCTTTACTGAATATATTGAAGTAGAAATTTTATTTTTTGAATATAGGTTGGAACAGAGCACATGGAAGGTACTTTCCAGCTTTAAAATTTTATTATTCTGCGTTATTTTCCTTTGTTTTTTTGAAGGAAAAAGAATAATTGGGTTGATAAAATGAGAAAGCATATTCAGAAATTTCAAGAGTGTAAAACAAGAAATTAGTAAAATTTATATTTAAAAGGAAAACAGAAAGATATAAATAGGCTGAAAATTCAAGTAAACATAACTTGAATACAGGAATTATCAAAGCAAAAGTACAGGAAATGAGTATTGATCATTAATTTAGTAAGATTAAGGGATAACAAGAGCATAAGTATCCAGTTTTGAATTCTGCTTCTAATGCAATAAATCATTCAGAGACTGGTTTTGAAAATATATGGCTGTGTCTATATCTATATGTAAATAAATAAAGATCTACATCTACCTAAGCATCTAGCAGGCTGTCTGTGATGAGAGGGATTGGGAAAAAGAGCCAGGGCAGTACTAGGGAGGGACTGAGTGACTTAGCATATGACAAAGGGTAATGTTCCTTCTTATGATTAAAGAGGTTATCTTCAGTTGAAAATTAAAATCAGAACTACAGATTTAAGGAATTTGAATTACCAGTTTTAAAGTATTTGTTAGCACTAAGTATTTCTTCCCTAATTTGTAGGTGCTAGTTTAGCAGGGAATCAGGCTTTGTTAGTACAAGGTAGAATGGAGAACAATTAACAGTTTTAAATATTAACTTTTTTTATCTAGTTTCATCTCTGTTTTTGCAAGTTAATGGAGTTAAATGACTTGCCCAAGGTCAAACAACTAAGTCAGTATTAAATGTCTGAGACCAAATTTAAACTTAGGTTCTTCTGACTCCAGGACCTGTGCTCTATCTACTGTGCTATCTAGTTGCCCCCCCCAAATATTAGCTATTTAACGGAGTGCCCATAAATATTTAACAGAGTATTTATTTGGTATAGGGTTTGTTAATTGAGGAGGGAATTTGTTATGTATATTTCTTGCTAATAGATGATTTATCTTATCACTTCAAGGTCAATAAAGAGAAGGGTTTTAACAATATAGAAAAGAAAGGATTGTAATATTTGTCTAGACTACAATATTTGTCTCTAATATAGAAAAAAGAAAAAAAAGATTACAATATTTCTTTCTCTTTATCCAGAGTTCCCCTGCTTCTGAACTCCTAGGTGGAAGATAACAAAAACAAACAAAGAAGAGTAAATAAATAAATAATATAATCATCTGAATCTATATATTTAACTAAATGAGAATTACAAATACCGAAACTAGATTAATAAATCCCTAAAGTCAGTGCTTCATTTGCTGCAGGTGGATCTCTTACAAAAGCATAGAGAGGTTGTATATTGCTACTGACACTAGCATTCTTTGAACTTAGTCATTTAGTTATCAAATATTCCTTAAGTACTTACTTACTTAAGTACTTGGAATTCCAGTACTAAATACTGGGGTTGCAAAGAAAAAAAAAGTCCCTATTCTCCAGGATTTCACATTCTTTTGTAGAGAAGAGGACAACATGTATGATAAATGCAGTGGAAATGAATTAAGGAAAACTGACTGCCAGGCCTACAGTCAGGAAGACTCATATAGCCTCAGACATTTAGTAGCTGCATGATTTGGGGCAAATTACTTTATCCTTTTTGACTCATTTTTCTCATCTAGAAAATGATAGCAAATAACTCTTGTTTCTTTGTCAAGATAAACTCAAAGGGGATTGAAAAGAGTCTGGATTAAAAGCAACTGAAAATTAAAACATAAGTAAAGCTGCTAACAGACACCAACTGGCTGGTGGTGGGTACTGAAATAGGTCTGAAATTTAATTCGAACTAAATCTTGAAAATAGAGATCTCAGGTGGCAAGGTTAAGGAAAGAAAGTATTCATACACTGGTAAAAGAATCAAAGTTGGGAAACTGAAGGTTGTCTGAGAACTAGCAAAAAGTTCAGTGTGCTTGAATTGTATAGTATATGAAAGGGACGTGAATACAATTAGGAAGTCAAGTATTGAAGAAGTTTAAATGTAGAAAAGAAATTATTTTTGATATTAGAGGCAAACGTGTTTTGGGCAACCATTGGAGTTTTTTAGTAGATTTGTAGTGGTTGTGATTATAGTAGTGATGGTGGCAGTGTTGGTGGTACTTTATGTCTGAGTAAATGTCTGAGACTAGATTTAAACTCAGGTTCTTCTGACTCCAGGGCCTGTGCTCTATCCACTGTGCTACCTAGTTGCCCCCCCAAATATTAGTTATTTAATGGAGTGCCCATAAATATTTAACAGATTATTTAAGTCATTAAGCAAATATGAATCTTCCCATTATATCAATCCTCAATTGATGGCAATGTCCTGGAGGGGTAAGGTTCCCATGCTTTGTGGAGTTCTTAACATAAATGATAAGGCAAAAATGTTCTGAGTTGTTATGATCTTATCTGATACTTTCAGTCATAACATAAATTTTGATAGGGAACCATCTGACTCTAGTGTACCTGACATAAATGACATCCCTGAACTAAGGGCTGATCTCTAGATGGACAAACCAGAAGTAGCCTTTTCAGATATCACCTTCTGATAGTGGGATGGTTTAAGAATCACTTTGTAAAACTCCATTTTGGGGTTCAGTTTTCTATTCATGCCCCATGGATGTCTGCATAATCAGCAAACTTAGAGAAATTTTAGTAAACATACAGGTTAATCTGATGCCATTTGTTCTTTCTTGAGATCCCCCCCCTTATTAGAATGAACAGTGGAGGTTATCATATTTAATTTAATTTTTTAATAAATTCAAATTCATGGAGATCAACACATATTTAGACTTGTGTTTTAGTGAAATTGTTTTGGCAACTGAATGGATGTTGCATTAGAGTGATTGTAGTAGGGAAAAATGCTCAGGGAGAGGGCTGGCAGGAATAGATGGGTGAAGAAATCATAAGGCTTTATGAATCAGGATGGTGAAAAGTCCTTAAATTTTCATTGACAGGTTTTCACAGGTAGTTTTAGGGAGTCAACAAGGGAAAGAAAATAAGTTTTAAGAAGGTAATAAAGATTAAACAAAGAAGAAACATTTGCCAACTGAGCTATTGAGAATATCAAAGACAGTTAAGAAGAGGGAAAAAGGGAGAAGGAGCAACCACAAAATAGGTGGCTTTGCTGGGATTGACATGAATCCAGCAACTTGAAGATAGAAAAATGAGTTTTTTCAAAGAACCCTGGGGGAGGGATCAGGTGAAGTTATGGGAAGTACTGGGAAGAGCTGGGGTGGGGGTGGTGTCATTGAGACACCAGGGAAGGACTGAGTGACTTAATACATAAGGTTGAGTTCTTGATAATGTGCTGAGGGAGTAGGTTTTAGATTAGCCTAAGAATTAACAGCAGGTGAGTTGAAAATATCAGCTCAACTAGGAGTTTGGGTCTTTGTTAACACAAGGTGGAATTTATGATGTAAAACAAGGAGGGCCTGGTCAGATAATAAGTTGGAGACACTAGTTTAGAAGAATTACAGAACATACTAGTACAGAGCCATTATCAGGAATGTTTAACAGCTTCAAAATTTTTTTAAAAATAAATTCAAAAGATTATTTTAACAGTGTCTGTTTTTTAGTAACATTCCTTGCTTATCAGGCATTTTTTGTAAGGAAAGTGTTTTAACAACAAAAAAAAAAGATAACAGTTTTATTTTAGTATAGAAAAAGGGAAAGATTATAATAGTTTTCTCTGTAGAGTATCCCTGCTTTATGAGGAATGTCTGGAACCCAGCAGAATCAGTCATAAATATCTCTTTAAAATATTCATTTTTCTCCTAGTTCATGTAATATTGAGAACTGGAATAGCTATACTGAAAGGTGGGGGGAAACATTGCTACATATTAAAACATATTCTTACATAACAATTTTTTAGATGCCTTAAATTCTCTAGAATAAAGGATGATTTTTTCCCTGTTAAAATAAGCAAATAAAAACCTGTTCATGAAAAAGCAACCCATTAATGTCTGAGTTATTTGATAACAATTTCTAAAATTTTGTATATCTGAAAGCAGAAATATTGGTGGTACCTGATTAGACTTCTGAGTATAACATTCCTTCTAAAGAGACACAGATCATGATAGGACAGGTGTGCTAAAAGAGAAGGTAGTATTTGAGTCTCCAACTTAATAGGGATTCCACTTGTCAAGAGAAGAGAAATGAGTGCTTGGGAGCAGGCAGTGCAATAGTCCGGGAAATGAATAAATCACCACTTTGCTCTTATCATTCATTGTTCTATCTATTTCTAATTTTTCAAATCAAATATCCCTTCATAAAGCCCAATTGTTTTCATTTAGTTAAATGGAATCCAGAAGGTAATCAATGACAGTTAGCAGTGAAGGGAAAACATACCAGAATGGTAGCTAGATTCCTTTCCTCCTCAAATCTTGCTCTATAATTACTATATGCATATTTATCTGTTCCCTTCTCACCTCCCCGATTACTCACTCTTAACAACTTCAGAGTTGCAACTATTTTGCTGTTTTCTTTGTATTTCTATCATACTGTTCTTGGTCCAAAAGAGAAATTTAACTATTTAACCAGAATTTTGTGTTGAAAATTATCTTTACTCAGGACCCCATTTTTCCCATCCCTGCTTATCAATGTTTGGAGAGGGTCTGCTAGGGAAGCACACCAGGTCCTGCTGTACCTTCAGATTGTCACATTCTTTATACCTTGGGGAGGAACTGAGAAACTGGAATTCATTATCTTTTACTGAGGTAGATCTATCTGAATTGTGTTATAGTTGCTTCTAATAGCTGTCTAATCTTGAAACCATTGCAGATTATTCAGTAATCTGCCTGTTTACCTACTGCAACTTTGACATACTTATAATAAAATCTTTTTTCATTCACTTTATCCTGACTTTTGCATAGTTAATTGGAGAGAAAGCCCAAGTGAAAAATTTTCCTATCAAACTTGAATTGAATTAAATTAATGATTCATTGAATATGTCTAAAATTCAATGCCTAGTATTTGAAATATCAATTAGCATATCCTGATTTACTCTTACATGTTCTATTTGTATATTACAATGAGCAATAAAATTCAACAAATTTTGAAAATGCATAAAATGTTCATATGATTGCCAGAATTAAAAATCTGATCATTTGAACTTCTGTTATAGAATAATTTCTATGTAATCCATAATAAGAACTAAACATAGTACATTAGAGTACAACACACACGAATATGGCTGTTAGGTCCACTTAGCAAACATATAAATGTTGACATCAAATCTTTTTTTCCATTTTAAAAAAAGAAATGAATGTTATAAGGAAATACCAGAAGAGTTCAAGTTTATGATACTCAAATAAAAGAGATTTTTTTTACCCATTGTATTTCTTTACTGACCATAGGGACTTGAAAAATAAAATGCAAGAAAACAGTGAGAACTAAGTAAGGTAGAGAATTGTGAATATAGCAGAATCAAAATCTTTTAAATGGGAGGAGGTTACAGCTCTTGAGATTCTGCCTTCCTTGGACCCTGTTGATTGTATCCACTTCCCCCTTGACCCTGCTGTTTGTGTCCCATTTTCCCCTTCACCTACCCTTGTCCATAGACACTGGCAGCAGGAAATTATATGTTGAAAGGACATGAAGGACCTGGTTTGACACTGGGGGTTACCTGGCTCCAAAGTGTAAGGCCACAATCCAAGTACCACCCTCTGCCCAGTCTACAATGGAGGGGTATATAACAGGAAGCAGCACTGCCCCTTCAAAGACTTGCTTCTTCCATCTTACCATCCAGAAGGAAGAGGCTTTCTTTGGCTCTTCTTTAATCCAGGTGGATCTCTACGGTTTTCAAAATGTGGTGTGGTTTACCAAAGCTTCCTGGCTGCCTGCTGTTCTCTCTCTCTCTCACTCTCACTCTCTCTCTCTCTCTCTCTCTCTCTCTCTCTCTCTATCTATCTATCTATCTCATTTTAACTTTTTAACTTCCTTTAATAAATCTCTATTTTCTTTCTGTGCCTGCATTCCCGGGTCTCAAAATGTAATTCTTCACAGGCAGATAATCGAATTCAAGAAGCAATATAAGGAGAAATTGGTATTGTTAGGGGTTGCATAATTTTCTGCTCACCAACCCCCTAACCCCAGTCTATATGACAAATGGGAAACATTTCAGTGACTTCTCCAAAATACATTAGGCCCTATTTTAGTGCATCGTTCACCAGCAATAAAATGACTTAGAAGTAACTTTGAAATCTAAATTGGGAAAATAGTTAAGGCATTAATAAATGGATAAATGGTAAATGTGAAAAAATAAATGGAAATTGTTTCCTATGTAAACCCTTTATAGCATTCTAATATTCGCTAAATGGAGCAAAAAGAATCTTGTAGAAACATTTATAGAGAATGAAAATCTATTGAAAAATATTTTATGTCCAAATTATAATTGCTCTAGATAAATGACTCAAAATAAGAAATTTCAAACAAATACATTCACCTGTTTGCACTTACCAAAATGAACAAATTATATTGAGTAAAACAATTTAAATCTGTTCTTAATAGTGTTTTAATAATTAAGGCAAATCATTTCAAAGTCTCTGGCCCTGCTAAATCTAGTTCATCCTCTATCTCTGTCTGCTTTTGATGGATGTTGTCTATGTTATTTGGTTTATAGTAAGAAGCAAGTTTTTAATTTTTGAGTCTTCTATTTTTCCAGTGCTAGACTTTGATGGATGATGTGCCAAAGCAGTCCATAATAACTTCTAAATTCTGATTTGTAAATAAATTAGTAGCTCACAACCAGTGTAGCATTCACCTTTAGTAGCATTCTTGTCAGTGTTTCTTATCGACTTTGCCTGTCTTTTATTTGTCTAGTTTGTTGCAATAATACTGTCACAGCCCAGGGGCTAACCAGGGAAAGGTCAGGTGCTAGGGATAATAAATAAGCAGTTAACGGATAAGTTGATTGTACTTATTGCATGGGGTGGGGAAATACTGCTATCCATTCCAGCTAGAGCGTTTTAGGGATAATTTCCATGGATTCTTTTTAATGCGTTACTTTTTTTAACACTTACACATAGAGAAAATGCCTTAAATTACTGATGAAAAAAACTGACATTTTGATTGTGGAGGATTTTAGACAGGGATTAATTTCTTATAAGCTAATCCAATGTTTCTCTTGGATTTAGTAAAAATTCAAGGTGTTTGTTAGGAAGCTATCCTGCACTTAGCATTCTATTTTGTGCTATGTGGGTTAAATAAGATGCATAAAACAAGAAGCCTTTGCATACCTTATATTCTAGTTTTTCAGAAAAGATGAAGTAATTGACAAAATTATATTAATTGTTGTTAAAATGAATGATACAAGCCTTTACTGAGAATTTACATGCTAGGAGAGATCAAGGTGGGGTAAAGTTAAAGCAGTCAATATCAAAGAGTCAAAGTACTCTAAATTTCCATTTAATATTTTGTAGAACCTTTCAAGAATTTTATTTCTTCAGTCATTCTATATTTTATAATTCCCTTCACATTTGCCTACCCTCTACATTCTAATAACATAATGAATAGAAAAGCTAAATCTATATTTGTGACAAGAAAACTAATATGGTTGTTATATATTAAATATAAAACTTAGATTGAAATTAGGCTTTAGTAGCTAGGCAGCTGTGTTAGGTTACATTTGTCATTGTTCTTGACAATGAAGGAGGTTAAAAATCCTTTGTGTGATGCTAGAAGAGATGTCCTTCATTCCCTTTCATTGCATTTAATAAAAAGGTTTTCATCAATGTTATCTATGCTTTGGGACACTAAAATATCCAAAAATGTTTAGCTTTTCCCTAAAGAAGTCCTTAGAAATTAAGGTTTTAATTTTCAATAGGTGTCTTAGAAGAGTGAATTTTGTAGTGATGGGGGTAGCTAGGTGGTATAATGGATGAGCAACCTGGAGTCAGGAGCAGCTGAATTCAAATCCAGTCTCAGACACTTAATCATTACATAGCTGTGTTACCTTGGGCAAGTTACTTAACCCCATTGCCAAAAAAAAGTGAGTGTTGTAGATTTAAAATGTTCACAAGAAGATTCAGTAACTTTGGACTAAGGATTTGCTCTCCCTCCTAAATGTACATTCCCAGATTCCCGCTGGGTCCAGAAATCTCATCTTAGAAATATTACCTAGGGATTAGGTTGCCTACAAGTAGACAAAAAGATGACCTGTGGACCCAGACAGATCCAGTGGGTTATTGTTTTCATTCTGAGACTAACACATGTAATTAAATGATATACTATCCTGGGCCAAACTGAAAGTTGAATATGGTAGGCAAATTACATGTGTCAACAATTCTAATATTAATATGACATAAAATATAATTAATAAATGGTTGAGAAGGTACAGTGTTCATATTGATTTGTGCTTTTAATAAAATCATAGAATCTGAAACTTGAATGTACTTTAATATCATCTGATCTAACATTCTGATTAGGATTGAAAAGCACAATGATATAAGATGAACCAGAATGGTGGGCCCTCATCATAGAGGGTGCTGTGCTCTAAGAGTATGGCAGAATTGAAGCAGCACAAAGAAAACATGAGAGTTGTAAGTTTATAGTAAACACTACAGGTGTTCACATGAACTATTTGTGCCTGAACTGTGGTTCAGTTGGTCTGATCATTGGTCCGATCACTCACAGCCAGACACATCATAATTTGTCTCTAACATAGTGATGTCATTTTGTTTTTCTTGGATAAGGAAGGTCAATGACCAACCAACTAATTTGGATTGGTATGTCCTTTAGACATGGGTGAGGCTAGTTATGACTGAGATTGTTTTCAGCTCCAGAGTTCTATGTGCCACTAATTGGGGGCCTTCTGACTCTAAATAGGAATACATATAATCTTAGACCTGTAAGTAAACTTAGATATTATTGGAAAATGAGAATCATAGAGGAGAAAGGACTTAATCCACATAGATAGCTTATAAATTTCTGTTCTGGAATATGAATCCTGGAGTTCTGACTCTCAGTTCCATCTTCCCACTGAATTTAGTGTTCAACTGAGCATTCTGTTTTTGAATATCAGAGAGGCTAAGAGTTTCTTAAGAACCTCACTCTTCAAATCATTTCCAAAGACCGAGTATAATCAAAGCTCAAATAAAATCAGTTCCACTTTTATCTCATGAGTAAAGTCATTGACATCACTTCATGACCATGATTGAGTTGCTGACATAGAGAAAATTATTTTGCCAACAAGGCTCTCCATATTCAATTCAAATAATTTGTATTGAAATGTTTTGTAATTATAAGTCTCTAAAAATACATATTATTATTGTTGTTGCCATTGTTCTGATCATTGATTTTTCAACCAGCATTCATGCCAACAAAATCATCTAAAATTGCACAGCAGACTTCCAGGTCTACATTTTAACCTTGAGGTTAAAATCAGTAGACAATGGTGGATTTTGGACACATAACTCAACTAATGCAGAAACATAATATCTATCATATGCCATTTCTAAGCTTTCCCAAGTCCATTTAAAAATAATCAGTGAAAGTGTAAATAAATAAATAAATAATCAATCTGTGGCATATTATGATGTTTTTGATGTATATATTTGAAGATTCTTAAAAACCACATTTTTGTAATTTTCATAGTTTTTAACAATGGAATCATCTTTTTTGACTTCTAAGGTAATTTAAAATAATTTATCTTCCAGAAAGCATATGTTTTTAAAATGTTTATGACTAACAATTTAATTCAATAGGCTCTAATTAGTATTTGATTAAAATAATAGTTTCCATTGACATAGAAATTTGTGACTTACTAAAGATTTTCCTCACTTTAACTCTTTGAAGAAAGTAATGCAAACATTGTTTCTCTCATTTTTTTAAAATAAGAAAATGGATATTAGATTGCAGTTTCAGAGTGTAAATATTTTGCCCCTAAGTAGCTATGGTTGCTTGGATGGTTCTTGTCCTTCTTTAACAAAGAAGATTAAAATGATATAAAGTTGTTAAAGACAAATTACAGTTTACCTGACTGTGAATGATCAGACCAATAAGAGCTTGTAATATTCTACCACAGTTCAGGCACCAAAAGTCCATGTGAACAATTTGGGTGCTTATTCTAAATTTATATAGGTTATGTTTCCTTTGAGCTGATTCAATTCTACTTTTTCATTCTCTGATGAGGCCATACTATGCTGGATGGTCCTATTCCAGAGTTTCCCAAGATGCACAAATAATTCTAAAGTTCTTAAGACCTATCTTCAAGGCATTCTTGTATTGCTTCTTCCTACCCTCTTGTGAGAGCTTGCACTCTCTGAGGTCCTTTTTTTGGTAAACATACCCCTGTCATTCGAACAAAATGACCAGTGCATCAGTTGTGCTCTGTATAGTAATGTTTCAATGCTCAGAAATTTAGCTCGAGAAAGGACCTAAGTGGCTGGTATTTTAAACTGTCAGGTGATCTTTAGAATTTTCTCAAGACAATTTAAATGGAAGCTATTCAGGTTCCTGGCATTGTGCTGGTTAGACTGTCAAAGTTTCATAGGCATATAGCAAGGAGGACAGCACAAAAACTCTATAGACCAGTTAGGTAGTCAGTCTGTCTCTTCCATACTTTCTTTTGGATTCTCCCAGATACTGACCTAGCACTGGCAATAAGTGTGACAACCGCATTATCAATTTATACCTCTCCAGATAGTACTGTCAGGGTAAGTAAACTTAATTTCAGTATTCAAAACTTTTCCATTTGCTGGATTTAATGATTTCACATTTGATGGAGTGGTGCTGGCTAAAGGAACACTATTGTTTTCTTGGTGTTAATTGTTAGGTCAAAGTTAGCAAAAGGAGAAGAAAATCAATTCATATTTTGTTTCATCTCAGCTCCAGAGGCTGGATTGAGTGCACATTGATCTGCAAACAGAAGATCATGCATTAGCACTCCCTCCACTTTGGTCTTTACTTGTAGCCTTTTCAAGTTGAAGAATTCATTATTAGTATGGTAGCTTTCCTTGAGGTCATGTTCATCCTCAGTGAAGGTGCTTGATATAATGGATGAAAACATCATGCAAAAAAGCATGGAATAAAGGAGACAGTCTTGTTTAACTTCCTTGGTAACCAGAAAATAAAGAGAACATCATCCACTCTCCAGAATCCAGGTAAATTTAGCATCATGCAATTCTACTGATGAACTAACCAAATGTTGCCATAATTGTCCATAAATCCTCATGATTGATGGTTTGAAAAGCCTTGGTTAGATCTATAAATAGTTCTTTGTTATGCTTTTGACATTTTTTCTGGAGTTGTTGGGCAGCAAATGCTATATTGGCTATTCCTCCACCCTTTCTGAAACCCCACTGAACCTCAGTGAGGTGACCATTTTCAGGTGAAGGATCAGTCTATTGAGAAGGCCACTGGTAAGAATCTTATCAAATATGATGAAAAGAGAAACATATCTGTGATTTTCACTGGAAAATCTACCTTTGCAGAGATGGACAATGGAAGCATCCTTGAATATCTGAGGGATAATCTCTTCATGCCATATAGCCTGGACAATTTTGGTCAGCTGTTATATGAACAATGGACCCCTACTTCCACCTTTGTAAATCTCAGTTGGAATACTATCAGAACAAGGTGCTTTGTCACATGAAAGGATGCTAATGGCATTGAAAACCTCGTCTTCAGCTAGTAATAAATTGATTTAAACCACAAATAAATGGTGAATAGCTTCTGCAATGACTCATGACTGTTAAGAACACTATGAAAATGTTCGGTCCATCTCTCTAGGATCATACTTATCACTAAGTAGTTGTGCTATAACACTTGTCTTTGGCCCATAAATAGCCTTCAAGTCATCATAAAAGAAGTTTGGATTGTTATTATCTTTAAAAATTAAATTTCATCTGCCTTCTTACTAAGCCTGCATCTCTTAAAGTTTAATTTGTACTTCATTTTTGATGGAATTAAATTCTGCCATCTTAAAAATAGTTTGACAATCCCAGTTCTTATTATTCATTTAGCAGTATCCCCATCAAATTTACCCATCATTTTCATCAAATAATTCCTGATGTTTGTGAGAGCTGTCATCCGGATTAGCAAATGCAGGTAATCTCTGAAAATTGTCTCCTCTTTTTTTTGTTCCAGTGTTGCCATCTGTGTGTTGGCTCATCTTTTTCTCAGAGTTAGCAACAAGTTGTTCCCTATCAGAGAAGCATTTGAATCTTTTGAATTTAATTCTTCTGGTGATCACTTTTCCTTAGGGCCAACATTTCACTTGAGCGTGAATTTTTGCCTTGATGAAGTTGAGTCTATAAGTAGTCCAGCACTCTTCAACAGACATTGCCTTCATCAGTCTTACATACTACCTGTCTCTTCTTACATTCACATAGCCTATTTGATGCCAATGTTTGCTTGCAGGATGTATCCAGGAAATTTTATTGCATTTAGTTAAGCAGAAGGCAATTTTTTTTATGAGTTTTATAAGTCTTAAGTAGAAAGTGACTGTTGCTTTTGCTGTTTCCAACTTCCTTCCTCCCAAGGTCTCCCTGCCATCCCTGGTAGTCTGAGCCTCTTCTAGCATTATTGTCACTCAAAATTATAAACTTGCTCTCTTTTCATACATTGAAAATAAGTATCTCCACATCGTCATAAGTTTTTACTTTAACTTCATCAGGGTTCATCATGGTGGATACATAGACATTGATGATGGTGGCATGATATTGTCCTTCAAGTGACAATCTCATTGTCATGAGTCTGTCTTTTACTCCTTTTGGCAGGCATTCAGGTTTATTGGCTAGATTAATTTTGATTGAAAACTCTACCCCAGCTTTTCTAGCTCGTCCTCATACCATGAAGTGAGCAGTCCAATTATTACAAGACCTGCTCGAAACTAAGGGAGTTACCAAATCCCTCTTCTGATTCCAGCAAGGAAACAATCCTATGACCTGGTCTGCCTGTGAGCTAAATTGTGACTACAGCTTCCAGTGTATCCTGCTGCTTCATCACCAAAGAATTTTAGATAGGAAAGGTAAAGTTTTATGGGTGATGTGTTTGGATTCTTATATAAATTGTATCAGAATTGCACAAAGTCATTGACCTTACTCTCTTTTCTAAAATCATCATTGTTCATTGAAAAGACAGAATCAAGGCGATTTATGATGGTTCAAGATGCAGGATGACCTTGACATCTTTGATGTCTAATCAAATTCTGACCATTCCAAAGCACCAGCTTCATCAGCCTCCATGACCATTGGAATTAAATGTTCTCATTTTCCAATTCCACTAGTGGAAGACTTCACATGCTTGGGATGAATGCTCTCCTCCCACACACAAACTCACCAATATTGATTCGAAATTGCTAGATTATTCTCACCCTGGTTTATCCCAAATGGAGAAATGGTTTCCTGGGATGTGACCACTGAGCATGTTTTAGTTTCTTGGAGTCACAGGTGAGAGTTAGGCAGCTCAGGTGGAGTTTAAATTTTTTTAAATTTTTTTTAAGGTTTTTGCAAGGCAAATGGGGTTAAGTGGCTTGCCCAAGGCTACACAGCTAGGTAATTATCCAGAGTCTAAGATGAGATTTGAACTCAGGTACTCCTGACTCCAGGGCTAGTGCTTTATCCACTGCACCACCTAGCAGCCCCTCAGGTGGATTTTAGAGGTAGAAAGCATCCCTGAAAAGCCCTTGAAAAGCCTCATAACAGAGGTACTAATCTTCCTTGAATAGACACTACACCTCAGGTGCAGGGCACAGAGCAGTGAATCTAGAATTTGAAAGATCTGAGTTTAAATCTGATGTCAGATACTTAATAGCTGTAGCACCCTGAGCAAATGATTCAAACTTCAATTTTCCTTAATTGTTAAATAGGGATCATAGTTTAATTTATCTCAAAGAATTGTTGGGGGGACTCAATGGAAAATACCATTTGTTTAGCATTTAGAACAAGTTTCTGGAACAAAGTAAGCACTTAAGAAATACATATTTCATTATTCCCTTCTTTCCATGAATATATACCTGGTAAATGGTAGAAGAAGTTCTAGAGACCATATATGTTGCTTCCAACTACAAGCCAAGTGTTCTTTCCCTTATCCCATGGTACACTGTTAACATTAATTTTTGTAAACACTTGAATAAGAAACTCTACCTTCTCCTTTGGCATGTCAATTCACAGTACTACATTATGTGAGAAGATTATACAATCAAAGTTAAATGAAATAAAATACTAAATACCATTTATTTTCAAGACTATGCTAATGTACAATTTAATGAGCTATTATTAAAATTTAAGCTCCATTTGTCCCCATTCTTGGTTTTAACCAAAGAGTGAAGGGAATCAAAATTAATGTTCAAAGTTATTTCAGAATTAGGTCTCATGAACTTTTGCAGTTTTAAGGAATTAAAATATCTTACTGAACAGTTATTACTGTCCATGACTGTATAGTTCTTTGAACTCAAAGAATTTCTGCTGCCTCAAGACAAGAGTGAAGCCATTAGTAAATTTTGCAATGATAATTAAAAGGTAAGATTTCTAAATCCTAAGCAATAGAAGTTGCAATTATGTCTTATTTTTAATCAGAATTATTTTAGCTGATACTATTTAGCTAATATAATATAATAATGAAAATTTAGTAATTATAATATTATTGAACTTATTGGATATATATATATATATATATATATATATATATATATATATATATATATATATATATATATCCTCTTCTTTTATTTTTGAATTTATTTTGTCACATTACTACAAGAGTCTAGTTGCTAGAGTGAAGGAACTTCAGTCCCCTGGAGGCAGTGCCAGGGAGCTGGGAGCCGTGGCTTATGGCAGCAGGGGTGTTTTCCTGACCTACACCCCAGGGTGCACTGGGCACAACTTGAAATATTAGTGTCGGGGGGCTCTGTCAGAGCAAGTGAGAAGCCCAGCCCCCTGGGCACTCAGTGAACAGTGTGACCCAGGCAGCAAAGATCCAGGAAATTGAAGCAGTAGAGCTGGTAAGCATGAACCCCCAGGCAATGGAGGCATAAGTACTCAGCCTATGTAGAGGAGTACAGAGAGATTTCCAAGGTGTGTCCTTTGTACCTGCAAAAGGACTCTGGGGCACTGACCACATTCAGATCCTGATCACAGTCTAGGTCCCCCATAAAACAGCAGGGCCCTCCCATGCCAGTCCCATGGCAGAGGGGTGCCATTGTGGGCATTCACAGACCAGGAGGGAAGACAGAGCTTCACACACTGAGATCCTTGTGGAGGGGGTGTCTCAATAATAGTCAAAAAGGCCAGGAAGCACCCCAAAACCAGGCACAGGCTGGGGAAATGATTAAACACAGAAAAAAGAGGAACAACCTTGAGAAATACATTGTCTATGATCCCAAGAAGGATCAAAATATTCAATCTGAAGATGAGGAAGTACAAACTCCTGCATCTAAAGACTGCAAGAAAAAATGGAAATTGGGATCAAGCTATGACAGCACTCAAAAAAAGATTTTGAAAACCAAGTGAGGGAGAGAGAAGAAAAATTAGGAAAAGAAATGAGAGAGATGCAGGAAAAACATGAAAATGAAGCCTGCAGCTTACTCAAGGAGATCCAAAAAAAAAAATGCTGAAGAAAATAACATGCTAAAAACAAGCATAAGTCAAATGGATAAAACAGTTCAAAAAGTGATTGAGGAGAACAATGCTTTAAACAGCAGAATTAGCCAGATAAAAAAAAAAGAAATAAGAAAGCTCTCTGAGGAAAACTAATCCTTCAGATGTAGAATGAAAGTGAGCGAAGCTGCTGACTTTAAGAGAATCCAAGACATAATAATTCAAAACCTAATAATGAAAAATTAGAAGAAAATATGAAACATCTCATTCAAAAATAACTAATCTGGAAAAGAGATTCAGGAAAGATAATTTAAAAATTATTGTGATTCCTGAATGTCATGATTAGCAAAAGAATCTTGACCTCATTTTTGAAGAAATACTAAAGGAAAATTGCCCAGATATCCTAGAAACAGAGGTAAAAATAGAAATTGAGATTATCCACCAATCTCCCCAAGAAAGAGATCTAAAAGAACAACTCCCAGGAATATTATAGCCAAGTTTCAGAACTCCAAGTCAAAGAGAAAATATTACAAGCAGCCAATTCAAATATCTGAAGCTGCAATCAGGATCACACAGGACTTAGAAGCAACTACATTAAGGATTCCTAGGGCTTGGAATATAATATTCCAGAAGGCTAAAGAGCTTGGAATGCAACCGAGAATCAACTACCCAGAAAAATTGAACATCCTCTTCCAGGGAAAAAGATTAACTTTCAATGAACCAGGGGAATTTCAAATGTTCTCGTTAAAATGGCCAGTTGAACAGAAAGTTTGTTCTTCAAATACAGGATTCAGGTGAAGCATAGAAAGTGGAGTAGAAGGGTAAAACTTGAGGGACTTAATGATGATGAAATACATGTATTCCTCCACAGAAAAATGATACTGATAATACTCATGAAAAACTTCTAATTAATTATAGCAGGTAGGAGCTTTTATAGATGAAGCAAAGGAAAGAGCTGAATTTGAAGATATAATATATTGTAAAAATGGAGTCAATGGTTAAAATGAAAATGTAATGGGAGTAAGAGAAAGGAGAGGTGGATTAGGCTAAGATATTTCATATAAAAGATATGTTTTTCTTTATATTGAGCTATTGCAATGATATGGAAGGGGGAAGGTGAGGGGTAATGAGGGAAACATTGCTCTCATCAGAGGTGGCTAGGAGAAGAAACAGCATATATACTCAATGGGGTATAGACATCTAGAATAAGAAAGAGAGAAGTGAGATAGGGGAAAGGGCGTGGGTATGAGTGATGGAGGAGAGGGTGGACCATGGGGGAGAGTGGTCAGATATAACAGATTTTCTTTTTTTTTTTTTTTTACTTCTTGCAAGGGGTTAGGGTTGGATGGCTTGTCCCAGACCACAGGGCCAGGTGGTTGCTAGGCCTAAGGGGTGGTATGTGGACCTGGGGCCTCTTGGCCCCAGGGCTGGTGATCTATCTGCTATGCCACTCAGCTACCCTACAGCTTTTAAGAAGATGGATAGAGTGAAACCAGACAGAAAATATAGTTTATGGTAGTGGTGAAGTATGAATGGAGGGAGTTGCGATCTGCAATGGCAACGGTTGAAAAATATGGAAGTAGGTTTATGTGATGAATTTATATAAAGAATGGGATCCACCCGCGAATGAGCTGAAGGTGTTGAAACACAGACTGAAGCACATTTTATTATTATTATTATTATTATTAGTTATTTATTATTTATTATTATTTGGGGGGGTTCAGGGCAAATGGGGTTGGGTGGGTTGTCCAGGGCCACACAGCTGGGTGTTTGTTGCGTGTCTGAGGCTGGATTTGGACCCGGGTGTTCCTGGCTGCAGACTTGGTGCTTTGTCCTCTGTGCCACATAGCCACTCCTATTATTGTTATTATTATTATTGTTGTTGTTATTATTATTATTATTATTATTATTTTCATTATTATTAATTATTATTTTATTTTATTTTGCTGTGCTTTGGGTTTTTTTTTTCAGGGCAAATGGGGTTGGGTGGCTTGCCCAGTGTCACTCAACTGGGTGATTTTGGGATGTGTGGGGTCAGATATGGGCTGAGGTACTACTGGCTCCAGGGTTGGTGCTCCATCCACTGCACCACCTGACTGCCCCTATTCTTCTCATTATTATTATTATTATTAATTTTAATTTTAATTTTTTTCTCTTTCCTTTAATTTATTGCTCATGACCATCTATATTTTGGGGGGGAGAGGGGTTATTATGTTTATTCTTAAACAAGAATATTTTAGTAATACATAAAAATGTCATTTGCACAAAATAAAATAAATAAATTTAAAATATGAAAAAAATTACTGGCCTATAATTGATATCATATTGATTGTCTTCTAAGTGGGTGGGTTAGGAGAAAGAGAGCATATGGAATTTAAAATTTTAATAGCAAAGGATGTTTAAAATAAATAAATAAATGGAATTTTATTTGCATTTTAAAAAAAAGAAATAGTATTACAAGGTGAGCCCAAGTCTTCCCTTTCCCCATACTGCTTTATTAATTCTTAAGCACTCACATGAAGAAATTGTTGCTATGTCTTATTGCAAGGGATGAGAAGAGTTGATGACTATCTTCAATTTCTTGTAACCTAGAGTGGGAATGGGATATAGGATGTCAAAATAGTCTGCCTATGTTGTATTTCAGAGAAGAGGATAATGATAATCCTAGGAGGTGAAGCAATGAGAGTAAAAGGATCAGTATGCAACATATGAGACAAGTGAAATCAAGTATCTGAGTAACATGATATGCATACTGGGTAAAGCAGAATTAAGAAGGTGAAACGAGCAAGTTCAGAGAGGAAAAAATAAAGTTAGTAATGGAAATTCATTTACATAACATTTTATAACAATCCAGTGAGGCAGGCAATAGAACTATTATTATCCTTTTCATAAAGCTAAGAAAACTGAGGTTTTGAGAGTTTAAACAATTTCCATAGCTAGCAAATGCATGAAAATCCAAATACAGATGTAAGGATGGCACATATTTCTTCTTGATTTTCTTTCAATAAAGAGATATTGTGTGATACCTAAGTTCTCTCTTGTATCTTAGAGCCAGGGGAATACTAGCAATTGTTTAATAACTGGCTTCCAGGAAGGAGTTAAAATGCTTTATTAACATTTTCTCAATCAATTTTTTGTCTAGACAATTAAAAAAATCAAGCAGATTCAACCGTGTAGCATCTGTTAATACCTAAGTTCCAATCCTACCAGGGAAAATTTAACAATTTCTCTTAAGAGGGTAACCTGGTTCTAACAAAAGCCATGTTTAAAGGAAATTGTAGGTGAAGTGAAGAGCAAGGTAAGTTCACAGGAGGAAACTTCATCAGACAGATGTCTCTCTTATGATATTGATTGAATAATGGGCATGTCCCAGGAATGTGACTACAATTTTGATTGATACAGAGGACTAACCTGTCCTACCTTATTGACATCTTTCACATGAAAGAAAGCTATTTTTTGTTTTGTTTTGTTTTAGATTTGGTTATTTCAAGGCAATGAAGTCATGTGACTTGACCAAGGTCACACAATGAGGCAATTCTGATGTATCTAAGATTGAATTTGAACTCAGGTCCTCCTGACTCTAGAAGTGGTGCTTCTTCCACTGCAACACCTAGCTACCCTGAAAAAATAATTTTAAAGCGGGCTTAAAAGGCTATAGGGAAAGGAAGGTGACTCAGTAGATAGCGGACTAGACCTAGAGTCAGGAAGACCTGGTTTCAAATTTGCTCTCAGGCATTTGATAGCTGTGTGACTCCAGTCACGTTACTTAACTCTGTTTTCCTCATTTTCCTCATCTGTAAATGAACTGGAGAAGAAAATGCCAAACTACTCCAGTATATTTCCAAAACAAAAACCCCAGATGAAGTCATGAAGAGTCAGACAACACTGGGCAAGAATAGAAAGCTACAAAATGCTCTTAAATGAGTTCAGAGTTTTGATTGAGACCTTAAGTACTCCACATACAATATGTTTGAATACCTTACGTTTCTCCTAAAATGATCAGTTCTCTAGAAATCATTACTCAGAAGAAAATGCAGTTTAAAGCATCCTCTTCAAAGCAGTTACCTTTTACATACACAGCCAAATTATATTTGACTTTCCTGACAATTAGCTAGAGGCAATATTTCTCAGTAATCTGCTTACAATTGTTTTCAAGTGATAAGTAGATAGATATAGATAGATAATAGATATAAATATAGATTTCTCTATATCTATCTATAAGTATGATAGAATATACGTCATGTTGAATTTACAAAAAATAATAATGCCCTCATGATAGTAAATGTTCTAAATGTTCACTTGCATTATATGGAATATATACATAATATATATATATAATCATATCATAGGAAATTACAAAGATTTTTCAATGAAATCAATAGTAGTGCAAATAATTGGAACTTTAGCTGAGACTTGAAAGAATCTTGCGAAATTTGGAGATAGAGTTGAGAAAACAGAGCATTCTATGAATGGGAGACAGCTAGTGAAAGTGCTCCAAGTTTGGCAATGACATGTCTTTTGTAGGAAACAGCAAAGTGGCCAGTGACACTAGATCAAAGAGTATATGAGGGAAGTAATATGAAAGAAAACTGAAGGGGAAGTTAGGTGGGGCAATGGATAGAGTATCAGCCCTGGAGTCAGAATGACCTGAGATCAAATTCAGACTCAAATAATAATTACCTATCTATGTGACCTTGGACAAGTCACTTAACCTCATTGCCTGGAAACCCCCCCCCAAAAAAAAATCCTGGAAAAGTGTAAAAGCTCAGTAAGGAAGGACTTTAAAAACTCAAAGATTTAATTTTTTATAAGGTTACATCAGTGCGACATTGAAGATTATTGAGGTGAAACTGTCTGAACAGTTTAGCAAGTTCAATTTGATAGTAAAGTGAAGGACAGATGACAATGGAGAGAGACTTGTGGCAGAATGCCCAATCAGCAGACTATTGCTATGGTACAAGTATAAGGTTATTAGATCCTATACCAGGAAGATGTTTGTCCTTCATTCTCAATGAGGACTGTGAAAACAAGTTGGAGATGCCATGCAATACAAATGAAATGGATTTAAATGGGAGAAGACTGCAAAATCACCACCTTCACTTTTTCGTCCTGAGCCATCTAAGTCCAGTCATAATGACTGAAGATGGCCCAGGTTGTGGAGGAGACCTTCACCTTTCTAAGCTAATGTTTTTAGCAGGTCTCAATTTAACTGAAGCAATGCCATTCAGTGATTGATGCAGGTACAAAGAATGGTATCCTTTGGGTGGTAAAAGATAAAAAAGAAGAAGAAATCAATCTTGCAGGGGAAGACCCTCATGGTTTCTGGCCAAGACAGAAGCCATAATTATTTACAATGACTCTGAGCTATTGTAGGCACAAGCAATAACTAAGTTGAGTTGACCTGGGATATATTGTTGGTCAATCCATGAGAATGACAATTATTTTGCTGGGTTTTCAGTCATCAAAATTAACATTTCTTTGGCCATAGTGTCTGTGTGGATAGAAAGCAAAGGAAGGGAAGGAAGGGAAGGAAGGAAGGAAGGAAGGAAGGAAGGAAGGAAGGAAGGAAGGAAGGAAGGAAGGAAGAGAGGGAGGGAGGGAGGGAGGGAGGGAGGGAGGGAAGAAAATTGTGGTAGTTTTTACTATTCACATAGGTTGTTGCTTGTCTTTCCTTCTAGAAGAGGAAATGCAATGAAAAAGATGAGGAATAAATAGTCAAAGGATATGGAAAGGTAATTTCTCAGTTAAATAATTCATAGCTGTCTTTAGTCATTTGTAAAAATATTTTAAATCATGATTTATATAAGAGAAATTCAAATTAAAGCATCTCTTATTTACTGCCTCACACCTCTGAAGAGATTATGAAAAGGTTTGTAAATCCTTCATAAACTAAAATATTCATAGCTGTTCTTTTTATAGTGGCAAAGAATTGGAAACCGAGGGGATGCCCATCCATTGGGGAATGACTGAACAAATTTTGGTATATGTATATGATGGAAGAATTTTGTTCTATAAGAAATCATGATAGATAGAATTTCTGAAAAGCCTGGAAAGACTTGCATGAGTTGACGATGAGTGAAATGAGCAGAAACAGAAAAGCATTAAACACACTAATAACAACATGCGTTGATGATTAACTACGTTGGACTTGTTCATCTCAGCAGTAAAATAATCAAATAATTTTTTTGATTCTTGTTATGGAAAAAACCTATCCAAATGCAGAGAAGGAACTGTGGAGTTTAAATGAAGATCAAACCTTATAATCTTCCATTTTAAATGTCAACATGTGTTATGTCATTTTTTTTTGTCTCTAATATTTTCTTTCTTCCATATGGATCTGATTCTTCTCTCCCAACATGATCAATACGAATCTATGTTTGGCATGATAAAAAATGTAATGCCTACATCAGATTGCCGTCTATCAGGGTGAGAGAAGAGAGGGGGAAAAATGTAAAACTCAAAAACCTGTTTTTCCATAAAAGGAAGAGAGTGACTGTTAAGTTAGAATGGCACTAGATATCAGACACACCTACTAAGAAGTATATCCAAAAAGGTAAACCACGAGAGGTGGCTTCTCCCAAAATGAGGATCTTTATGTATTATTGGTTCTGATAAGACCTCCACAAATGTGAATCTTTCCTTTAGGATGCCAGCACACCCATTAATTTTTGATACAATGAGATTAGTTATTAGATGCCAACAGTGTTCAATAATTTTCAGCAGAGTATTACTCTTCTTGATCCTTTTTGAGGTTTTCTTGGCAAAGATACTAGAGTAGTTTTTCATTTCCTTCTCCAAAATATGCATATACATAAACATTCTTGATCACTTAGAGGTTATCAAATACTAAAGAAAAATATTAGTGCTCTCTGAATTTAATATGTAAAAGTAAATAAGAAATGTGCATGAGTTAAAAATTATGATCTAAATTTTAGGTTTAACACAATATTAAGAGTAACTTTTAAATTTGAGTTCCTGTTTAGGAAATATGACATATGGCTCAATTATATGTAAATAAAGAAATAAATGTGTATATTTCAAGTGATACTGTCATGTGTGTTGACCCTATAGTTTAATTCTGACTTCATTTTCATGATACTTGATAGCAAATAAGAGATGTTTTGAAAGCTTATTTTTTTTCCTCCAAAAATGTAACAGGCAAATTGTCTACCAAATTCTTCCATTGGGTTTTGTTGGCAAAAAATCCCTGAAAATCTTGGAAAGTTTGAGAATTTGTTTTATCTTCATGAAATTGATAGTTAGGATTTTAAAAAGCATGCATTTTAAAAATTCAAATTATTCTCAATTTATTTTTAAAATTCTGAAAATGGGTAAATTTCTACTTATTTAATTAACAGACAATATTTTATACTCTTTAAAAAAATCTCTATGACATTTTGCCCATTTACTTTCTACCAATTACATGAAATCTTGCAAGTAAAAGGGATCTTAATTGCTTTCTAATACCACCAATTCATTAACACCTTTTCTACAACATTATTAGGATATCAACGACACTGGTATCAATATGAATAATCTGTAGTTTCAAAATGTTACCACGGAAATGTGAATAGTGCATTTCAGGACATACAAAATATTGCATAATTTTTCTTTGTATTTAGTTGATATTTGGTTCCCTTTCACTTTCCTTAAAAACCCACGTTTTCCTTCCCCTGGATACAAAATCTAAGCATTTTTCCAAAAATTTTTCCAAGTATTTAAAAGCAACCATGGGGGAATAACACTACTAGCTCCACTTGTTCTTTTTTTTTTAGAAAAGATGTGTTTGAAGAGGAGTGAGGAGAAAAATAGAATGGATATTCACATGAGCTGAACATTCAATCAATTCACTGAATATTTATTCAGTACTTAATATGTACCTAGAAGGAATTTAAGCACAAAAAAATAAATAATTGCTACACAGAGTTTGTTTAGTTTTAATTCAAATAGGACAGAGTAGAATAATATATATTTGGAGAGAGAGAGAGCTATAAATATCTCTACATCTATCTATATCTATATCTATAGTAGATGAATCCAAATGCAGAAAGTAACTTAAACAGGTAGTGGACAAAATGACACCACCAACTAAGGAAATAGAAGTTAATTTTTTTTATTACCTTTAACATCAGGATACCTATGCCAGATTAGTCCTTCCTTTGGGGTCTTGTAGTATTACTTGTGAAAGAATTTAAATTTGGATATTCTAAGAGGTTTTTGATAATCTAGTTTTTATTTGCTTCATGGGACTGATTATTCATCCAACAAATAAGAGGAGGTAAAATCATTTCTTTTAGTTTATTATGTGAAAGAAACAATTTGTGAAAGAAACTTTTTAAAAGAGTTTTAGCTCTGACTTGCTTACCTGGACAAATTGTTCTTAGATTTTTAAGGATTACATCACTGAAGTAATCAATGAATTATTTCCTGCAGTACATCTAAATTGAGTGCTTACTTATAAAACCCTGTCCTCATTCTTGGGAAGATAAGAAAGAATTATAACTCAATGAAGAGACACAAAGCTAAGAAAGCATTTTTAAGTTGAAGACAGACATAACATTTGTGAAAGTCATAATTATTGTTAATAACCCTACAAAACCTGACAGCTGGCAGTCCTTCATGTTCTCTTTTGTTTTGAATTGTTTCCCCGATCATTTGTAAAAAACAAAAACAAAAACAAAATGTGAATTGGACAGGATCATACTCTCTCTCTCTCTCTCTCTCTCTCTCTCTCTCTCTGTGTGTGTGTGTGTGTGTGTATGTCTCCTACATCAAGTCTAATTAAGCACAAGATTGTGTTAATATCAGCACATGGACTTCCAGCCAATATGGTGGAGAGAAAATAGGCACAGTTCTAAAGTATCCTGATCTTTCCCCATCTATGATATAAAACAAAACTCTTAACAGAAATCCAAGCCACAAAATCCAGAAAGAAAACCCAGGAGAAGACTATCTACCTCAGGATTTCTTTTCCATCATCCTGGGTGAGTCCAGGAGCATAGCATCTGATCAGCCTGATTAGTGGTGGGGTTGGAGCCCTGGGAGCCTGAGGGCCTAAGAGCATGACCTCCTTGAAAAGCTGGGCTAAAACCTGTTAGACCACAGGGGTTTGTGTCATCTAGTTTACAAAGGCACTGGTGTTGGCACTGTCCTATGGACCTTGCTGGCAGGGCTGGGGGTAGAGTTCCAGTGCAGTAAAGCTGTGGACCTTATCCCTGGGCTCCTGTGGTCTGAGGAAATCTGAGTCCATGTCTCCATAGCAGCTGAACCCTCTTCCCAGAAGAAACACAATTACACAGTATTTCTGGCCCAGGTACAGGTGTGTTAGCAGAAGAGCCAACTTAGCTGACAATAGGCAGAGGGATGAACTCACCCCAGGATAAAGCTCACCATTGATTGAATAGAAAACTATTTAATAGCTTCAATCACTGGGCCAAGGGAGAAGGTGTCCATCAAGGTCACAGATGAGAGAGAGAGAGAGAGAGAGAGAGAGAGAGAGAGAGAGAGAGAGAGAGAGAGAGAAAGCAACTATCCCTGCTACTGGCCAGCTGGAAATTATACTCAGTGAGCAAACACTGTAGCACTCTTACAGGTCAACTTGAGATATTGCACTCAGATGAGTAACACCTCTAGGGATCCCAACACCAAAACCTCTGTGAACCAATCCCTCCCCAACCCATGATCTTAGCAAAATGAAGAAAGGTCACCCAGAAAGGTGGATTCATAAAAAAAAATTCTTGGAAGGAAAAGACCCTAACTCAGAGAGAACTAGAACCTCTGAGGAGAATAAGATCTTGTCTCCAGCACAAAAAAAGACTTTCTTGAAGAAATAAGGAAGGAGTTTAAAAAATCAAGTGGAAAATTTGGGAGAGTCAATTAACACCTTGCAACAAGAAAACAAGACATTGGAAAATACAATTGGACAAATACAAAATAAGACTAATTCTCTCAGATCCTCAATTGGGCAAATGGAAAAAGAAACTAATCCTCTCAAAACCTCAATTGCTGAAATGGAAAGCTCTTTCAAAAGTAGAATTGACCAATTGGAAAAGAACTTTCAAAAGGTAAATGAAGAAAACTCCTCTCAAAAAAAAAATGGAGTCTGCGGAAACTAATGACTTCATGAGACAACAAAAGCAAGTCAAACAAAATCCAAAAAATGAAAAAAAACTTGAAGAAAATATAAAATACCTCATCCGCAAAACCACTGACCTTGAGAATAGATCAAGGAGGGGCAAACTGGGAATTATTGGACTTCCTGAAAACATAGAAGAGGAAAAAAAAAAAAAGCCAGAACATAATATTATAGGATCTAGTGATGGAAAATTTCCTTGATATCATGGAACCAGAGGGCAAAGTAGTTATTCAGAGAAAAGATCAATCCCCTCCATAAAGAGATCCTAAAATGAACACACGAAGCAAGGTTGTGGCCAAATTCCAGAAAGAAACAATTTAAATACCAAGGAGTCCCAGTAAGGATCACATAGGACCTGGCTGCATCAACATTAAGGGAAGTGAAGGGCTTGGAATGAGATATTGGGAAGAGCAAAAGAGCTTGGAATGCAGCCAAGAATCCACTATCCCATAAAGCTGAGTCTTCTTGTTCAGGGGAAAAGATGAACATTTAACAAAATGGAAGAATTCCCAAAATTCTTGTTGAAAAGACCAGAGCTGACCTTGGGCAAGCCACTTAACCCCATTTGCCTTTCCCAAAAAAAACCTCAAAAAAAAAAGACCAGAACTAAATAGAAAATTTGGACATCAAAAAAAAGGGGGGGGGGTAAAGAAAAAACTGCTATCCAATATGTTGAAACTGGCTATATCCCAGCATGGGAAAAAGATTCTGATAACTGTTGAGAACTGTAACTCTTATGGACACTCATGACTTATCCATGACACTGTTATCCAACGGGATGAAACTGGCTATAAACCTACTTGGGAGAAAGACTCCAATAACACTCAAGAATTTTAACTCTATTAGATATATTGTACTTAGCTAGAAGTGATGAATATTCAGAATTTTCTATGACTTAGAATGATTTAAAAACACCTCCTCCTTAAAAAGAGGGACAGGGAAGAGACAGGAGGAGGGAGGGGATTGAATAGGGTAAATCTCATTACATAAAGATCTACAAAATACCTATGGTAATTTCAGGGAAGAAGGGAGGAGATGAGAAACACCTGAATCTTCTTCTTATCAGAATTGGCTTAAAGTCAACTTACACACATACTCAGTTAAATTAACATCCAATCTTTCAAGTATTAAAAGGGAAAAAGGGGAGGGGTCGGGGGGCAGGGAAAGGGATGGGGAGGGGAAAAAAAGAGGAACTAACAAAAGCAAGGGAAGGGAAAAGGGAAAGGGGAAAGAAGGGGGAGGGGGTGAATATAGGAAGGCAAACACACCGAAGGGGGTGGTATTCAGAAACAAAATACAGGGGCATGTGGATAAGGGGGAGGGGAAAAAATTCAAACAAAGGGAAGATAGCAAGGAGGGCAATAAAGAATTTGTAATTATAACTTTGAATGTGAATGGAATGAACTCTCCCTTAAAACATAAAATAAGAGCAGAGTGGATTAAAAAGCAGATTCCTACAATATGCTGCTTACAAGAAACTCATTTGAAGCAGAGAGATACATAAAGAGTAAAGGTAAAAGGTTGGAGCAAAATATATTTTGCTTCAGCTGAAGTGAAAAAAAGCATGGGTAGCAATCCTTATCTCAGACAAAGGAGATGAAAAAATAAATAACACTAAAAGAGATAATGAAGGAAAATATATCCTCCTAAATGGTACCATAGATACTAAAGTTATTTCAGCACTGAATATATATGCACCCAATGAGATAGCATCCAAATTCATAGAGGAGAACCTGAAAGAACTACATGAAGACAAAGCCAGAAAAACTCTTACTAGTGGGAGATCTCAACCTCCTTGTCTCAGATTTAGATAAATCAAATCATAAAATAAACAAGAAAGGAGTTTGGAAGGTAAATAGATTACAAGAAAAACTAGATATGATAGATTTATGGAGGAAATTGAATGGGGATAGAAAGGAATATACCTTTTTCTCTGCAGTAGATGGCACTTATAATAAAACTGACCATATACTAGGGCATAAAAACCTAATGATCAACTGCAGAAAGGCAGAAATAGTGAATACATCTTTCTCAGATCACAACACAATAAAATTAATAGGCAGTATTGGGCCAAAGATATATAGACCCAGAATCAATGAAAAATGAATAACCTCATTTTAAGGAATGAGTGGATCAAAAACAAATTGTAGAAAGAATTAATAATAATGAATCAAAATACCAAAACCTATGGAATTCGCTCAACGCAGCAGTCAGGGGATATATTATATCTTTAAATACTTACATGAATAAATTAGAGAAAGAAGAAATCAGTGAACTAAATAAATAACTAAAAAATAAGAGAAAGAACAAATTAAAAATCCCCAATTAAATACCAAATTAGGAATTCTAAAAATTAAAATACAAAATATTAAAATGAAAAGCGAAAAGACCTATTGAATCAATAAAAAAAGTTGGTTTTATGAAAAAACAATAAAATCGATAAACCTCTTATAAATTTGATTTAAAAAAGAAAGAAGAAAACCAAATTGTTAGTATCGTAAATAAAAAAATGGGTACTCACCACCAATGAGGAGGAAATTACAGTAATAATTTGAAATTATTTTGCCAAATTCTATGCCAATATTTTTGACAATCTAAGTGAAATGGATCAATATTTACAAAAGTTTAAGTTTTGCCGGTTAAATGAATAGGTGATTAAATTCCTAAACATCCCTATCTCAGAAAAAAGAAATTCAGCAAGCCATCATTGTACTCCCTTAGAAAAAATCTCCAGGGACTGATGGATTCACAAGTGAATTCTACCAAACATTAAAGGAACAATTACTTCCAATTCCATATAAACTCTCTGGAAAAATAGGGGAAGATGAAACTCTGCCTAACTCTCTCTTAGAAACCAAAATGGTGTTGATATCTAAACAAGGAAGAGCTAAAACAGAGAAAGAAAATTATAGACCTATCTCCCTAATGAATACAGATTCAAAAATCTTGAAAAAAATCGTACCAAAACGATTACAACAAGAAAGTGTTATCACTGGGATAATACATTTTGACCAAGTAGGATTCATTCTAGGAAATGCAGGGTTGGTTAAATATTAGGAAAACAGTATAATCAATTATATCAAGAAGAAACCTATCAGAAATTATATGATTATATCAATAGATGCTGGAAAAGCTTTTGACAAAATGCAGCATCCATTCTTTCTAAAAACACAATAAGGACTAGGAATAAATAGACTGATTCTTAAAATAATTAGCAGTATCTATCTGAAACCATCGATAAGCATTATATTCAATGGGGAGAGACTAGAAGCATTCCAAATAAGATCAGGGGTGAAACAAGGATGCCTATTTTCACCATTACTATTCAATATTGTATTAGAAATGTTAGCTTCAGCAACTAGAGAAGAAAAAGAAGTTGAAAGAATTAGAAACAGGAAGGAAGAGACAAAACTCTCTCTCTTTGCAGATAACATGATGGTATACCTAGAGAATCCCAAGAAATGATCCAAAACACTCCTGGACACAATTAGCAGTTTTAGCAAAGTTTCAGGATATAAAATGAACCCTCAAAAATCCTCAACTTTTCTGTATTTGACTTGCAAGATAAAGCAGGAAGAGCTAGAAAGAGAAATTCCTTTCACAGTAACCTCATACAATATAAAGTACCTGGGATTCTATTTGCCAAGGCAGACCCAGAAACTTTTTGAAAACCATTTTAAGGGCAGGGCGCGCTGGGAGAGGGAGGCCCGGGCCAGCCCTGCTGGGGCCCGCGGTGGTGGCTGGGCTCCTGCAGCCTCAGATAGCGCGGCGGGTCCCTTATCTGGCCCAGGACCACGGCTTGGGGGCGGGGCCGCCGCCCCCCGGGCCCCCAGAGCTGCCCCAGCTCATTCAGTCCCGCAGCTCCTGCTGGCTCCTGATGGCCCGGACTGTGGCCGTGCTGGGCAGCGGCATCAGCTGCTTGGCCGGCTGCTTTCACCTGAGCCGGGCCCCGCGGCCACCCAAGGTGGTCCTGATCGAGGGCAGCCCGCTCCTCGGGGGCTGGATCCGGTCCGTCCGACTGGAGGATGGCGCTGTCTTCGAGCTGGTACCCCGAGGCATCCGGCCGGCCGGAGAGCTGGGGGCCAGGACCCTGCTCATGGTCTCCGAGCTTGGCCTGGACTCTGCCGTGTTACTGGTTCCCGGGAACAATCCTGCTGCTCAAAACCGCTTCCTGTACGTGGGGGGAACCCTGCACCCCCTGCCCACTGGCCTCAGGGGGCTCTTCCTTCCGGCCCCACCTTTTACCAAGCCACTGTTCTGGACCCGGCTCCGTGACCTGATGACTCCAAGGGGCGCGGAAGCTGACCAGACCGTGCACAGCTTTGCAGAGAGGCGTCTGGGACCAGAGTTGCCATGGACAGTCTTTGTCGAGGAGTATTTGCAGGAGATAGTAGAGTTCTCAGTGGACAGTCTTTGTCGAGGAGTATTTGCAGGAGATAGTAGAGTTCTCAGTGTCCGCTCCTGTTTCCTCAGTCTCTTTCAGGCTGAACAGACTCATCGATCTATTCTTCTGGGGTTGCTGCTGGGTGCAGGGCAGAGACCCCAGCTGGATTCACCTCTGATCAGTCAGGCCAGAGCTGAGCAATGGTCTCTTCGGGGAGGGCCGGAGACACTGGCTGAGACCTTGGGCACCTATCTGATTCATCAAGGAGTCGACATTCTAAAGGGTCAGGCAGTTTGTGAACTCAAGTTCCAGGGAGGTCCATGGAAGGTATCTCTGGAAGATAGCAACCTGGAGGCTGATCACATCATTAGTGCTGTCCCTGCTGCAGTGCTAAGTGAGCTACTTCCCTCTGAGGCAGCACCTCTGGCCCAGGCCCTAGCCTATTCGAGCTGTATCTGTGGCTGTGGTGAATTTGCAGTATCAGGGGGTTCATCTGCCTGTCCAGGGTTTTGGCCACCTGGTACCATCTTCTGAAGACCCTCGTGTATTGGTAATGATATATGATTCTGTTGCCTTCCCTGAACAGGATGGGTGCCATTCCAGCCTTAGAGTGATGGTGATGCTGGGGGGAGCTTGGCTGCAAGCACTGGAGGATGCAGGGCACGAGTTACCTCAGAAGCTATTCCAACAACAAGCCCAGGAAGCAGTTGCCACACAGTTGGGGCTAAAAGAGACACCAACTCAAAGCCTGGTTAGCCTACAGAAAAGCTGCATTCCACACTATACTTTAGGCCACTGGTAGAGACTAGAGGCAGCTGCCCAATTTTTGGGCAACCATCAACTGCCTCTGAGCCTAGCCGGAGCATCTTATGAAGGTGTTTCAGTCAATGACTGCATCTAGAGTGGGTGTCGGGCTGCTGCTTATGTCTTGAACACTAATTTTGACCACTGACCTTCAGCCTTTTTTCTTTACCCTGCAGGTCAGGGGCTCTTGCCAAGACTTAATAAAATTGTTCTAATTGAAAAAAAAATTAAAACACTTCTCACACAAATTTAATCACATTTAAGTAACTGGGCAAATATCAACTGCTCATGGATAGGCAGAGATAATATAATAAAAATGACAATTCTACCAAAACTAAACTACATGTTCGGTGCCCTACCAATCAAAATTCCAAAAATAATTACTTTAATGAGTTAGAAAAAGTTGTAAGTAAATTCATATGGAGAAGTAAAAAGTCAAGAATTTCTAGGGATTTAGTTACAAAAGTGCAAAAGAATGGTGCTTAGCTCTATCTGTACTAAAATTATATTATAAATCTTTGGTCATCAAAACTGTCTGATATTTGCTAAGAAATATAGTGGTGGACCAGTGGAATAGACTAGGTGCAATAGCAGAAAACGATTATAGTAATCTGCTCTTTGATAAACCCAAAGAGTCCAGCTATTGGCATAAAAACTCTCTCTTTGATAAAAAAACTGCTGAAGTGAAAAAAAGCATGGGTAGCAAACCTAGATTAGACCAACACCTCACACCCTATACCAAGATAATATCCAAATGGATACAGGATTTAGACATAACAAAACAATACTATAAGCAAAGTCGAAGATCAGGTACTAGTTTACATTTCAGACCTGTGGAAGGTAAAGCAGTCTATGACTGACCAAGGAAGAGATGGAGAGCATCACTAAAAACAAACTAGATTATTTCAATTATATTAAGTTAGAAAAGCTTTTGCCAGATTAAAAACCAATGAAACCAAGATCAAAAGAAATGCAGTAAAATGGAAAAGAATCTTTACAACTAATGTTTCTGACAAAGGACTCATTTCATTTTTTTATTAAAGATATTATTTGAGTTTTAAAATTTCCCCCCATCTTACTTCCCTCCCCCAACAGCCCCCCAAAGCAATCTGCCAGTCTTTACTTTGTTTCCATTTTGTACACTGATCCAAATTGAGTGTGATGAGAGAGAAATCATATACTTAAGGAAGAGACAAAAAGTCTCAGAGATAACAAGATCACACAATAAGATATCTAGTATTTTTTTAAATTAAAGGGAATAGTTATTGAACTTTGTTCAAACTCCACGACTCTTTATCTTGATACAGATGGCACTCTCCTTTGCAAACAGCCCAAAAATGTTCCTGATTGTTGCACTGATGGAATGAGCAAGTCCTTCAAGTTTGATCATGGCCCCCATGTTGCTGTTAGGGTATAAAGTGTTTTTCTGGTTCTGCTCATCTCACTCAGCATCAGCTCATGCAAATCCCTCCAGGATTCCCTGAAATCCCATCCTTCCTTGTTTCTCATAAAACAATAGTGCTCCATGATATACATATACCACAGCTTGCTAAGCCATTCCCCAATTGAAGGACATTTACTTGATTTCCAATTCTTTGTCACCACAAACAGGGCTGCTACAAATATTTTTGTACAAGTGATTTTTTTTACCCTTTTTCATTATCTCTTCAGGATATACAACCCTTAGTGGCATTGTTGGCTCAAAGGGTATGCTCATTTTTGTTGTGCTTTGGGCATAGTTCCAAATTTCTCTCCAGAAAGGTTGGGTGAGTTCACACCTCCACCAACAGTGTAATAGTGCCCCAGACTTTCCACAACCCATCCAACAATGATCATTATCCTTTCTAGTCATATTGGCCAATCTGAGAGGTGTGAGGTGGGACCTCAGAGAAGCTTTAATTTGCATTTCTCTAAATGATTTAGAACAAATTTTCATATGGCTATGGATTGCTTTGATCTTCTCATCTGTAAATTGCCTTTGCATATCATTTGACCATTTGTCAATTGGGGAATGACTTTTTGTTTTAAAAATATGACTCAGTTTTCTGCATATTTTAGAAATGAGTCCTTTGTCAGAATCATTAGTTGTAAATATTGTTTCCCAATTTAGTACATTTCTTCTGATCTTGGTTACAGTGGTTTTATCTGTGTAAAAGCTTTTTAATTTAATATAATCAAAATCATCTAGTTGGTTTGTGGTAATATTCTCCAACTCTTCCTTAGTCATAAACTGCTCCCCGTTCCATAGATCTGACATGTAAACTAATCCTTGATCTTCCAATTTGCTTATAGTATTGCTTTTATATCCAAATCCTGTAACCATTTGGATCTTATCTTGGTAAAGGATGTTAGGTGTTGGTCCAATCAAAGTTTCTTCCATATTAACCTGCAATTTTCCCAGCAATTTTTATCAAAGAGAGAGTTTTTATCCCAATAGCTGGACTCTTTGGGTTTAACAAACAGCAGATTACTATAATCTTCTCCTCCTTTTGCACCTAATCTATTCCACTGGTCCACCACTCTATTTCTTAGCCAATAGCAAACATTTTTTATAACTGATGCTTTATAATATAATTTTAGATCAGGTAGGGCTAAGTCCCCTTCTTTTGCACTATTTTTCATTAAGTTCCTGGAAGTTCTTGACTTTTTATTTCTCCATATTAATTTACTTACAATTTTTTCTAACTCATTAAAGTAATTTTTTGGAATTTTGATTGGTAGGGCACTAAACAGTAGTTTAGTTTTGGTAGAATTGTCATTTTTATTATATTAGCTCTACCTATTAATGAGCAGTTGATATTTGCCCAGTTATTTAAATCTTATCTAATTTGTGTGAGAAGTGTTTCATTTTTGTTTTCAAAATGTTTCTGAGTCTGTCTTGGCAAATAGACTTCCAGGTATTTTATTTTGTCTGGTTACTTTGAACAGGATTTCTCTTTCTAGCTCTTCCTGCTGTATCTTGCTAGACATATATAGAAAAGTTCAGGATTTATGACAGTTTATATTCTAACCTGCAACTTTACTAAAATTGGTAATTGTTTCCAGTAGTTTTTTGGATGATTTCTTGGGATTCTCTAGGCATACCATCATGTCATCTGCAAAGGACTCATTTCTAAAATATACAGGGAATTGAGTCATTTTAAAAAAAAAATGCAATCCCCTGTTGACAAATGGTCAAAGAATATGCAAAGACAATTTACAGATGAGGAGATCAAAGCAATAGAA
This sequence comes from Macrotis lagotis, assembly GCF_037893015.1. Classification (NCBI taxonomy): domain Eukaryota; kingdom Metazoa; phylum Chordata; class Mammalia; order Peramelemorphia; family Peramelidae; genus Macrotis; species Macrotis lagotis. Next base: position 478,766,319 of record NC_133666.1, on the reverse strand, counting down.
AGTCACATGAAAAATTGCTCTAAATCAATACTTATTGGCGCAATGCAAATTAAAACTTCTCTGAGGTACCATCTCACACCTCTCAGACTGTCCAATATGACCAGAAAGGATAATGATCATTGTTGGAAGGGTGGTGGAAAATCTGGTACACTATTATATTGTTGCTGGAGCTGTGAACTCATCCAACCTTTCTGGAGAGAAATTTGGAACTATGCCCAAAGGCTAACAAAAATGTGGATATCCTTTGATCCAGCAATATCTCTACCAGGTCTTTACCCTGAAGAGATGATGAAAAAGGGTAAAAACCTCACTTTTACAAAAAAATTCATAGCAACCCTGTTTGTGGTGTCAAAGAATGGGAAATCAATTAAATGACCTTCAATTGAGGAATGGCTTAGCAAACTGTGGTATATATATGTCATGGAACACTATTGTTCTATTAGAAACCAGGAGGGATGGGAATTAAGGGAAGCCTGGAGGGATTTGCATGAACTGATGCTGAGTGAGATGAGCAGAAGCAGAAGAACATTGTACAACCTAACAGCAACATGGGGGTGATGATAACCATGATTTCATCAGTGCAACAATCAGGGACAATTTGATGCTGTCTGTAATGGAGAATACTATCGATATCCAGAGAAATATCTGTGGAGTTTGAACAATGTCCAAGGACTATTTCCTTTAATTTAAGAGAAAAACCGATATCTTATTGTCTGATCTTGTTATCTCTTATACTTTATGTTTCTTCCTGAAGGATATTATTTCTCTCTCATCACACTCAATTTGGATCAATGTACAACCTGGAAACAATGTACAGATTGATTAATTGCTTTCTGTGGGGGGCAGGGGGGGAGTAAGATTAGAGGAAAATTTTAAAACTCAAAATAAATAAAATCTTTAATAAAAAATATCAGCATATGTCATGATAGAAGTATTTTGTGAATCAGAAAAATAAATTTCAATAGCAAATCCATTCTATTTTCTAAGTTATGATAGACTTTATTATTTGCAAAATACTGTCCACTTTCATGCTATGTTCAGCTCAACAATATGAGAAACTTTAAGATGGAAATAATTTTTTAACACAACAGGAAAAGATAAATAAAGTTAAAGCAAATCTTAAAATATATACATGACTTTCCTAACCCGATTATTCCCCTTTAGTTTTCTTCCTTTTTCCTCTTCCTTTTATTATCAATGTAAACATAAATTGACCTAAATAATATAGAACATGTATTTTGGCATATGACCTAGACATTTCTGGACTCTTAGGATAAGGCTTAAACTTATAATTTCATAGCAGCATTAAAGTGATCACACTCATTATGAAGGTTAGGGGTAGGGGCTGTGGGAAATGGAGGAGAGGCAGGGATCTATCTCTATTTTTTATATTATTCACTATACTTAGAAATTATCTCAGTATTTCAACTATGTCATTTTAGAAGAAAAAAATGACCTCTTCTCTATTTTCAGTTTTCTCTACTTAAATTAGTGAAATCAGCTCCAAAATGTAATACGCTTCATAGAACATGATAATTTTCCACTTCAAAATTACTCTAAATTTTTGGCAATTTTAGAATGAACAATTAATATGATTTTATAAATGTAAATTTATTCAAATTATATCCTAATAAAATTAATTTAATTTTTTAATTGAGGAAATTATGATAGAGAGGAAAAATATTTATCACTCACCTTAGAATACATTTGGAATTAAATTAATGAAAACAACTGCTTATGTCCTAGTGCTACTGTCTAATCACTTCCTCTGATTATTTACATAAGATATTTAATATTTCATAAAGTAAGAAAAAATATAAAATGATTTAATTCAAATGTCTCATTTTAAAGTTAAGAAAATAGATAGAGAAATTGAATGCTTTTCATTCATCCTTCTTTATATTTTAAAATTTGATTCTTTTTCACTGTATTTTGGCAATAGGAAGTGGACCTATCATTTCATAAGGACCTACTAGTGAGTAACTATTTCTGCTTACATAAGTCAGCATCTTTTCCAAAATTTATAATTTTAGAGATTTATGAGATGTACCATGAATGAAAATAACTTATGTCCCTTATTCCATTTGAATTAATAAAATGTTATCCCCCTCAGTGAAAGAGTTTGTTTTTATAATGTAGTCTGCCTATAAATCAGGCATCTGCTTGAGAATGACATTGACAGAAACTACAGAATGAACTAGTAAACAAGATAAACAACATATTAGATAGATTTACTGATTAAAGTCAGGTAAGCAGAATAGTTGAAAATAATATTTTAAAAAATAATATATTTTTTGCAGTTTCATGTTAAAATAATTGTGACAATTTTTCTTTAAATTTTGAGATCCAAATTTTATTGCTCATCCCTTCCCTCTCCATCTTCATCCCTGAGAATGTCAATAATCTGATGTAGGTACTACATGTGCTATTATGTAAAATGTTTCCATATTATTCACTTTATCAAGAAAGCTTGAACAAAAAAGAGAGTGAAAGGAAGAAGAAAGAAAAGAGAAGGGGGGCGGCTAGGTGGTGTAGTGGATATGGTAGAATTTTAGATCAGTGCTGTCCAACCTTACTTTTCACAATTTTATTGAAAGAATAGTCAGTATATTTTGATTTACCACTTTGCTGAGAGCTCTGCATTTACTAAAATATTTAGTAAACCCACAGGCAGGCAGGCTGAATAAAATTTCCCTGTGGGCTGCATTTTGGATAGACCTGTTTTAAATTATTACTGTTTTGGGATTGTGTTGGATCACTGTATTGCTGATGATAGCTGTCATCCATAATTCTTTATCTTACAATATTGCTATTACTCAGTACAATGTTCTCCTGATTCTGATATTTTCACTTTGCCTCTGTTCAAAAACTGTCTTTACAGTTTTTCTGAAATCGCCCTGTTTTTCATTTCTTACAGCAAGGTAATATTGTATCACAACTATACATTTCTCAGCTTGTTTGGCTATGCCCAAAGTGAGGAATCTTTGCTCAATTTCCAGTTTTCTCCACAAAAGAGCTACAATAAATATGTTTTGACCATAGAGGTCCTTTCCTCCTTTCTAATTCCCTTTGGGATTTCTCAACAAATATAGTATTGTAAAATGAAAATATATGCATGTTTTTAGTCCTTTGGGCTTAGTTGTCTAAATTTTTCTTGGGAATGATTGGATCAGTTCACAATTCTGCTAAGAGTGTATTAGTATACTAGTTTTCCCACATTCCCTCCAATATTTATTTTATTTTCCTTTTCTGTCATATTAACCACTATATTAGGGGTGAGGTGGTACCTCAGAGTTGTTTTCATATATATTTTTGTAATCAATCTAGAGCATTTTAATATAATTTTAATTAATAATTAATTATTAATTAATAATTTAATTAATAATGAATTAATATAATTTTAGATAACTTAAGTTTATTTGTCTGAAAAATCTCTGTATAATATCCTGTAACCACTTTTCAGTTGGGGAATGATTTATCCCTATAATTTTGATTCAGATGTCTATATATTTGAGAAATGGGACCCTAATCTGAGATAATAGTTGCAAAAAATAGTTCAAATTTTCTTCTTTTCTCATGGTTGATTGTACTGCTTTTGTTTGTACAATAACTTTTTAATTTTATATAATCAAAATTAACAACTTTATATTTTGTATTGCTCTCTATCTCTTTATTAGTTCTATTTTTTTCTTTGATCCTTAGATGTGATGGCTAAACTATTCCTTGCTCTTCATTTTTTGCTTTTGTCATAAAACTTTATGTATAAACCACATACCCAATTTGATGCAATCATGATATAGTGTGGCATATTGATTTCTACCCAGTTTCTGCCACAGTGTTTTATATTTTTTCCAGCACCTTTTGCCAATCATGAATTTTTGTTCAAAAAACTTAGCTCTTTGGTTTTATCATATATTAGATTACTATGATCATTTATTATAATGTATTGGGTACTTAAGCTATCCCATTGATCCATACTATTTTCTAAAAGGAAGAGCTATTTTTATCTTTATTCATAATTGTTGTTTCCAAAATTCTCATGTACTGTCATTGTCTAAAAATATCTAGCTAAAAGTTATATGTTAATTATAGAATTTGCTTAATACCTTACTTTTCATCTTAACCATACACCTGAAATATTGACAATTATTGAGCACTTTCTTTTTTTTAAGGTTTTTTTTTTGCAAGGCAAACGGGGTTAAGTGGCTTGCCAAAGGCCACACAGCTAGGTAATTATTAAGTGTCTGAGGCCAGATTTGAACCCAGGTACTCCTGACTCCAGTTATTTTAACATTCTTTAAATGTGTAACATTAATAAATATGTATAAATGTATCTGCATGCATATATGTACATGCCTATATGTGTGTTTATAAATGTATATAAATATATGTGTGTGTGTGTACGCATATAAAGATATATATATATATATATATATACACACACACACACACACACATATATATATATATATATATATGATAGATGGATAAATATAAAGATAGATAGATATATACACACACACATACCCTTACTGAAACTTCCACAAGTTTTAAGGAGTTATAAGATAACTGAAGTTAGAAATTTTCAAGAAAGTGCTCAATTGGGGAGGCTAGGTAGTGTAGTGGATAAAGCACCGGCCCTGGAGTCAGGAGTACCTGGGTTCAAATCCAGTCTCAGACACTTAATAATTACCTAGCTGTGTGGCCTTGGGCAAGACACTTAACCCCATTTGCCTTGCAAAAACCTAAAAAATAAAAAAAATTAAAAAAAGAAATGACAAATTCAATTACTGTTCAGGAAGGCAGGCTACATGAGAGACAGCATCACCAGTTCAATCATTATGTAAGCATTATAGAGCTGTACATTAAACGTGCCCATAAGGTCACAACAAATATTGTAGCCCAACTAATTATCTGGAGCTTGGCAGTGTGTCCCTGGAAAGGAACTTAATATTAGTATAGATACAGAAAAGACAGAATGACATATTTGAATGCTGAATCATTTAATACCTCAATTTTACAATTTTACATTTGTTATAATTTGATTTAATATCCATATAATTTAATGCTATTTGCACTAAGGCTCACATACAGGTTTCTCTATCTAAATAAGTGTAGGCAATCCAATTAACAAAATTTCAACATTTTACCCCAGGAACACCATTGTTTATACTGTACCTGAGGCAAAGACAGGCAATTTTATTCAATGAATATGTATTAAATATTTTTTTTCTGTAGCTGGTATAGAACCTGTCGTAATACTGCTGTATAAAATATTATTATTGCTAATATTAATGCGCATATAGCACAATTGCTCACCAAATATGTTTGCTTGTTCTTTGGAGGATGCCCAGCACAGAGATCAAATGTAAAAGGAACTTTTCAATCAATATTGGAAGGTTCGAGATTCCTCTCCTTATAGATGGAACTGTTGTGATTTTCTAAATTCATAACATATTAAGGAAACTTCTAAACAATATCATTGTTACTTCAAAATTTTGACCAAAATATTCAGAATGGAAGAAAAAAGGAGAATGATGAATTCCTTTTAGACAGACTAAGATTATATATGAAGCTGCAAATACATAATAAGTTAAAATTTGAATCTAAAATAAGCAAAGTGTATTGGATTATTGGGGAAGATTGAACAAGACTTTAAATGACTCAATCTTCTCCCCAAATAAAGATCCTGCTTTTCACAATTAATGATTCCATAGTTCTATGGTTTTCTTCTGATGCTACATGTACCATGATCTCTGAATGATTAAATGTATGGGTCAGTCCAGTCAGCTTGGTAGTGCAGTGGATAGAACATAGGTCCTTGAATTAGGAAGAACTGGGTTTGGATCTGGCCTCAGACACTTAATAATTGCCTAGCTGTGTGACCCTGGGAAAGTCACTCTTAACCTCATTTTCTTAAATTAAAAAAAAAGTATGGTTTACTTGCTCAAAGAGCAATGGTGAGACACTCAGAAGGTTTATATTGCATTTAACTTCATTCATATGGTGATGTCATTTTGGTCTTCTTATAGCACGAAGAACAATAACCTACCAACCAACAGGGACATCTAGTACTATTTTGACTGCTAAGAATGTGTTTTTAAGTTTAAGCATAAGTTTAAATAAACATTTTTATTTTCATTTTTTGAAAATTTAATTTTGCTCAAGCCTGTGATTTCAATGTGTAGGAAATAGGCAATATTCAACTTCCCTCCATCCCGGTAATTAAGTTTTCTGTTAAGTATTATCACAGAAAGCTGTCTAAGGACTGAAATTGAGATGGAAATTTGTCCTTGGTCCCTCAGATAATATTTATTAAGGCAATCCTTGAACCCAGGTCTCCCTGACTATGTCCCCTTTTGAATGGGCAGAATAGGCATCTGGCTCTCTGTCTCTCTCCGTCTCTCTGTCTCTCTGCCTCTCTCTCTCTCTCTCTCTCTCTCTCTCTCTCTCTCTCTCTCTCTCTCTCTCTCTCTCTATCTCTCAATGAAATAGGCCAGACAGGTAAATTCCTCCACAACTGGATAGAAAGGCAGAAGTCTGTGAGGATGTACTGGACACAAGCTTGGGGTTAAGGATTGAGATACTGAGTGGGAAATGGAAATGTGAATATTTTAGTATGGATATTATTTCACAAGTTATGTACCTGATGTAGTTTCTATATTTTTGTTTTGTAGGTGAGATTATTTTATGTTTTATCCATATTTCTTTTTTTCCTGTTTTTCTTTTAGTTCAGATTAATCTGTGGATACTTACGACTCTATCACCATTCTGATGACATAACCTATACCTTTACATAACAACATTTTTCATGACTTAGATTACTGCCAGCAAATGAAGCTTCTAAAAGTTCTGCGTTCACATAGTTTTTACAGTAGAAGAATGAAACTGAATAATACATAATAATACATAATAATATTGAATAATTAAGTTACATTTAATGATATATGAAAGTTCACTCCTCATTGAATGTACAAAAGGGTTTAGATAGATTTTTTTCACAAATTCATTTGAAAAAGTAAATCGAAATAATGAAGAAGAGTTAGCATAGAAACAATAAATAGTGATGAACATCAGGAAAAATACCATAATGGGGCTATTTAGAATATATCTATTTTAAAAGACATGTCTAAAGAGACAAATAAGAGCTATTCAGAACGTCTTTTGAGATCTTTTGCTATATTTTCTATCACTGTAGGTGATGTAGGGTAAATGAAGGGTAAATGATACAGATAAGGAAATCAAATGGCTTATAGTCTTGGTTCTACCTGCATTAAATGACTTTCCATGGCCACACAAGTATTTAGTGACAGGGGAGAAATGTATCATATCTTCTTGACCTCAAAACAAAGACACCAGAGACAATAAATGTTATCTCCATTACAAGTTAGGAAAAAAAAATATTTGTATGTTTTTTAAATAAAATGCATATGTAAATATTATTTAAAATGTGTGTAATGTTCTTCTAGTTCTGCTCACTTCACTCAGCAATAATTCATACAAGATTTTCCAGGCTTTTCTGAAATCCTGTAGCTCATTATTTCTTATGGAACAGTAGTTTTCTATTCCATACATATACCACAATTTGTTCAGTCATTCCCCAATTCATGGTCATCCTCTGAATTTCCAATTCTTTTCCACCTCAAAAGAAACCCATTCTTAATGTTTTTTTTAAATTTTTATTTGTATAAAAACAATGATGTCATTAGCTTAGAGAATGCTCAGTGAAAAGCATCTCTTAGCAAGGAGATAGGCATATTATCTGAAGTTTACATTCTTAGATAGTTTTCTAAGAACTGAGTTATTAGGTAATTTAGATTGCAAATGATGTGGTCCATGAATTAAGAACTTTTTTTTAAATTCTGAGTTCCTATTGATATTACATTTTCTTGTTGCTCTGTCACTTTCTTCAGATACCTAAGTACTGTCATGGATCCACAATACTAGTTATTTTTACACATAATAAATGTAATTGCTGAGTGCAACAGTTTTCTCAATTAAAAAGTTGGGGTTTTTAATAATACCTACATTACAGAGTTGTTGTGAGGAACAAATATTTTTAAATTGTTTATCACAGTAAATTGCTTAATACTATGTATTATTCTTCCTTTTTTCCATCCTTCCTTCGTCTCTCCCTCCCTCCCTTCTTCTACTCCTTCCTTCCTTCCTTTCTTCCTTCGTACTCCTTCCTTTCTCTCTCTCTCTCTGACTCTTTCTTCCTTTCAACTAAATTTTTTGCTGAATTGATTTAAATAAAATGGCATTAAATTATTCAGAGAAGCATTGAAGCCAATTTGACTATATTCTATATTGTATCACTATTTTGTAACCTCTCTAGGTTTACCTACCTCAAAGATATATTCATATTTTCTATTACTTATGGAATGATTATCTAATGTTCAAAGTATTCTATAGGTCTGCATTCCTAAAACTAAAGATCAGTTATTTTCTCCTACTCTGAAAAAAATAAAACTTCTGACAGTTTTCATTTAAAATAATATCATATAATGAGATACTTTAATAAGAAAAGATAAAACATAACACAATCCCAATGAATTTAAGGTAAACTCTTTCACAAATATGCAAGTCAATGGATGTATATATGTATATATATATATATATATATATATATATATATAATTTATGTATATATGTTTGTATGTATATCTCAAGCAGAATTTCAACTCTATCCACCACATTCTCCATCACCCTCACCAACTTATTTAATTCTGGAACTGTCTTTTATAAGTGTCTCTGTGCTAGATCATGTTGCACCAAATTGTCAGTTATTTTCTTAAAATGATGGCCTCATCATGTAACTCCCTCCCTCCTCCCCAATAAACTCTGTTGACTCTCTAAATAAAAAAAAAATCTACTTATTGGTATTCATAGTTATTCAGAATATAACCTGCAATTTTACCTTCCTAGGTTTTCTTATATCTAACATTCCTTCAACCCTGACATGCCATATACTCTTTAACACTGAGCACCATGCTATTTCTCAAACAAAATATTCAGTTTCCTGTAGAAGGAAGTGCTATGTTTATACCCCACTTTACAGTTGAGAATATTGTGATATTTATAAATTAATTGACTTACACAACTAGTATGTGTTTGACCATGAACTCAGGTCTTCATTTCTTTTCCAAATTGAATTCTGTCTCCACTGTGCCACCAGTTGGCTCTAGTCTAATATTTAAAGACTTTCATAATTTGCATGGCTATTAAATATTCATTCAAATAACTTAATTTCATGGAAAATATAATAAGTTCTAAATAACCATTCATGTGACATCTATATTTCAAACATGGGGAAAGCCAGAAAAAAAATACCTGGAGCTAAGAGATAGAATGTTTTGTTCCTGGCATAGCAAGGAAGCCTGAGTCACTATATTAAAGATAACATGCAAGAGAATAAAGTGTTATTTGACTAGCACTTACCGACTATATTGGGAGGATCAAAAAAGATAATATCTATAAAAGAGCTTAGCATCACTTCCTAGTGTGATATTGGGGGCTATATAAATGTTTATTGTCTACCCTTCCTCATACACCCAATCAGAAAGTAATCTTCTTTGCATAATTGTTAATTTGTTCTAGGAATAATTAAACCAGTGATTTGGATATATTTCAATTATTCACACAATAGAATCTAAGCAGTTAGGAGCAGGAGTAGCAGATAAAAAAATATGTAGTATTATATAGAATAGAAACTCTTGAACTTCTGTTACAGGAAAGAGGGGTAGCATCCAAATAGTAACTTAGGAAAGTCACAAACAATTGAAGATTTCAGTTTTGTTAGGTTCACATTAGGAAATTGTCTTTTTGACCTACAGAGATAGTAAAATATTTTTTTTTATTTTTGCCAGACAATCAACAAGTACATTTACATGAAGGACAAATTAGTCTCTCTACTAGATTAAAAGGTAAATTATATGAAGTGTTACTTCACCAGTTAATGAGAAAAAATGAAAAGATATGTAGCATGATAGAAACAAAATCAGGAAGAAAAAAGAAAAGAAAAAATTAATCTATGAAGAAATGGAGGGAAATCCAAAACAGTTTCTAAAAATGAAAAGATAGCAACAAGGAATAATATAATGCAGGCACTGGAGTTAAATTATCTTTAAGTGGTAAAACTTTATATAGTTCCCCTACTAGCAACATTGCCCTGCTCTACCCCTCCACAAAATCACACTCTGAGTTTGGGACCCTGGAGAGTAAATATTCCTCAGTTCAATTACTCTGTGGATCTATGCTCCTAAATGCAGAGCTCACAAGTCATAATGCTATATTTACTTATAAGACTCAATCAGAGGCTCTTATTAGCTCAAAGTAAGGGCATTTACTAAAATAACATACCATGAATAGTAATAACAGCCAGTCAGTGACATTTATTTAGCTTTGGTTTCATGTGATAATGCAATAATCTTGGAGGAAAGTCACTGGGATGGAGAGGGTGAGGTAGAGAAAGGTACTATGAACGGTCTCCTGCAGTTGATATTTGAGCTAAAAATTGATAGAAGGAAGGAAAACTATCATGCAGAGGTGAAATAGGAGAGCATCTAGTTATGTAGAGCATCTGGTACAAGAGCACAGAGATGAGAGAGTTCCATGTGTGAGAACCAATTCAATCAGAATAGCTAGATCATAGATTGAGGAAAGTATTGAAGTAAAAGGAGACTGGAAAAATAAGAAGGGAATAGATTATAAATTATTTTCATTTTGAAACCGAAGATATTATTGTAGGTGGACTGGGTGACATTGTAAGACTTGAAATTTAGGAAAATAATTTGGCCATTTGAGTAGGTGTGAAGTTACTTGTGTTAGAGAGAAGAATTAGAAGGCTAATGCAATATGATGACTCATACAAGGGTGGAAATACTTGAGTGGAGAAAAGAAAATATAAGCAAGAAAATGATGAGAAATATGGAGGTTGAAAAGCTTAGAACTGAAAACAGATTGCATTTTGTGAAGATGATGTTTGGACACATCAAGGATAAAACTGATGGGGCAACTAGGTGTCACAGTGGATAAAGCACCGGCCCTGGAGTCAGGAGTACCTGGGTTCAAATCCGGGCTCAGACACTTAATCATTAGCTAGCTGTGTGGCCTTGGGCAAGCCACTTAATACCATTTGCCTTGCAAAAAAAAAGCTAAAAAAAGGATAAAACTGACCTTGAGAGCCTAAATTATTGGGAGTTCACCATTTTTTTTCTCTCGGATAGTCTATCCTCTTTGGATTTCTGTTTGTCAAGTATTTCTAGGATTTTTTTCTCCTTTCAGGGATATGTGGACAGGGAAGTCTGAGAAGAAAATATCAAGAAAAGGAAATAATAACAATAATAATGATAAATATAAAAAAAACTTCTGACTCACTTAATTTGCCTTTTATTTTTATTATCCCCTCCTTTTGTCTTATCCCCTTCCTGATATAATCATAGATGTTTCATAGTCACATTCAAAAAGCTATTTTGTGCTTGTTGTTCAGAAATGTTTAACTCTTTATGACCCCATTTGAGATATTCTTGGCAAAGATATTGAAATGGTTTGCCATTTCCTTGTCCAGCTCATTTTCTAAAAGAGGAACTAAGTTAAATAGAATTAAGTAACTTACTCAGGACACACAATTGTAAAGTATCTAAAACCCAATCCAAACTCAGAAAGATAAATCTTTCTGGTTTCAAACTTTGGACTCTCTCCATTGTGCCTGCTAGTTGCCCTTGAGATAGTGACAGAAAGAGATAGGCATTGCCCTCCTGGCTAAATCTAAATTCTCTTATGGAGGCGATATTGGGGGGGATAACTTTTTCACAAATTAGTAAATATGGGGCATAATCAAAATAAACATAGAGATTGGGAAGGGGAAACAGAAAATTCATGGAATAAGAGGATCTGGATTCTTTTATTTGTATGACCTTAGGCAAAGGACTTGATTTCATTGGTTCTAAATTACAGGGATTAGATCAGATGTTAACTAGATCAATCATCCTAATCATTGATCAGGAAAAGTTTCTAGTAGAAGTCAGCAGCTGAGTTGCACTTTGCTATGAATTACGGCTTCTAGCAGACAAAGCTAAGGGAGGAGAACATTCTGCTAGAGGAACATTCTGGTCAACATATGAAGTCTGATAATAAAATGTTAGGTTTGCTCAAATTATTCCTATGAATTTAGACATTCACCTGTTTTTGAGGTCTTTTACTTAACTGCTTAAACATAAATGTAAGGAACTTCCCTTATCCTTCTATGATGAGGAAGAAATATCAGGAGGGCATCTGGGTGGTAGAGTGGATAGAGCACCTGTCATAGAGTCAGGAAGTCCTGATTCAAATTTAGCATCAAAATAGCTATGTGATCTTGGATAAGTCATTTAATCATGTTTTCCTGGGTTACTCCTCTATTAAATGAGTTAGAAAATGAAATGACAAATGACTCTAGTATAGAAAATTCCAAATGGGATCACTGAGAGTAGGCACAACTAAAAGGACTTAATGACAAATGGGCATTAGTAACTTGACAGAGTTATTTATATTCAGTTACCCAAATTTGGCGCAAATATTGCTCTTCTATAAGTTGATATCACTCAATTATAGATAAAAATGAATAGCTCCAGGAAAAGCATTGGTAAAGTTTTCATTCCTCATGAGATTTCTAATTATGGGAAATTTTGGAGTATTGGAAAGAGTCCCAAAAGAAATGAGACTGGTGGGGGGGGGGGGCAAAGGAAGAGTTTACCAGAAAGATTTACTCTGTTTATTTGATTAAGGAAGAAAAATATTGCAAGGTATTCACTATTGCTTAGATTATTTATAGAGTATTGTCTCTAATTCTGGGCAGTATACTTTAAGAAAAATATTAACTTGCTAACTCATATCCAGAAAAGATTTACCTGTATGGGGAAGAGATTCAAAACCATTCCTTAAGAGTATTGGTTGGAAAAAAAGCAAAAGAAAACCAACCAACAGACAAAAATTAATGTCCATACTGGAAGACAAAAAGAAGACTTGAGGCTGAGTATATGGCAGCAGTCTTTCATTCCAATATTGAAAAGAATAATGGGCACCAAGGACAAAAACAGATAGAATAGGTAAATGTTATTGAATAATTCAGTCTAAAGAATAATATATTTAAAGATTAAGACACACACAAAAGGACAAAAGGATACTGAGTGACCCATAATTGGATGACTTCATAAATTTTATTAGATACCATTTTGTCAAACATAGTGTATTTCTGGCAGGGTCTGTCTATTGCAACCAAAGATTTATTGGTTCAGTGGGTCAAGTTCTTTGCTTAAGTTTGCACATTCTAGGAAAAGGAAAATGTCACTTGTTAATTTAAGAAAAAAGTTAATTTTATAGGATAAGAGGGCATATCATAGCTTGCAATTGTGTAGCTCTCTAAAATTAGTTGTTCTTTGCTATAATAGGTTGAAATTACGTGGAAAAAAGGATAATTATGGTTTTGTGTTCTGTTGTTGAAGAAGATATTTTGAAAGACATATGACTTTTGCTTAATTACTGACTATATTTGCTTTAGTATGTGTCTGCAGAGCAACTGTAACCAATCTATTTCTATGGCTGTATTGTTGTTAGGCCCAGTTCCTGTTCCCAAATTTGTAACTGTGCTGTATAAGAACAGAAAACCCTCTTCCCCTGCTGATGGTTTGAATTGCTCTAATTTGTTCTGGTAATGGGCGCCAGATGTCAGAATATAAAAGGAAGCTGGACCCAGCGAAAAGATTGCCATTCTGACCTTCTATTGAATTCCAGAGCACTTGCCCTTTTTTGTTTTCTGAGCAAATCAAGCATTCACAAACATGCTGAATAGAGTGGAAAAAACAGCTTTCCTCTAGTGGAAGAAGTCACCATCAGAACTGAGATGGCCTGTTGCCACTTCCCCTGTCAGGGTGACATCTGTTACTGTTTTCTGAGATGCCTTTTGTGGGGAAAGGAAAAAAAAAAAACCTTTAACCTCCACAGGACTGTTTCCACCTTTGTAATGGATGGGTTTTTTTTTTTCCTTACAAAAGTCATTTCATTACAGATTCAGTCTTTGGCATCTTCTTTTAGAATAAAAAAGTAGAAATCTTAGGCTTTGTTTTTCTATTTTCTTTCTTCAGTTATAGTCCTAGCATTTATTTATTTCCCTTATAAATAGGGATTGAATTTATTATATTTCCTGTTCCATTATGTGTGGCAAAACCTGTTTAAATTCATACAAAGTCTCAGCAGAGTAAATCAAAGTGAACATAGTCAGATGGCTGCTAGCTCCGATAAGAATACACATTTTTTGATAAAGTCAATCAAATTCTGCAAAATTTATGTGTCTTGATGTTTATTTTACATTTTTGTTCACTGATATTCTGAATGTTCACTGGGATCTGTTTTTTTTTGGTTGCCAAAATAAAAAGGGTTTTAGAGAAGATTTATATGATAAATAATTTGGTATAAAAGTTGCTTAGATTTACTGTCCTTGCCTGAAAGGCAAGTGCCAAGTCCAAGTAGTTCCCATTATGAAAAGTAAGTTTTTATGAATTGATTTTATTTTAATTGTGCAGTGCTAATTTAAAGAAGAGGGATAGTGATGTTTTATGAGGTGGGAGAGGAAGGCTTAATGTTCATTAAAGAAAAAAGAGAAATAAAGAAAAAAGATAAATGAAGAGCTCTTCTTTAAAAAATTGTTGTTTAAATGAAAGTACATTTTAGAAAAATGGAGTAAAATTTAGGAATATGAAAATTATGGTTCTATTCAGGTCAGTTAGACCTTTGAGAGCCTACTGTGTGCATAGATAGCACTGTGTTGGTTATTGAAGGTGGCAGTTATCTACTTTTTATATGAAACCACAGGTAGGCTGTCTGGTCAAGATAGAAACTCCCTTGCTGCTTAGGAATAAGCCTAAGGCTTATTCAGGAGCTGATATCTGTAGAATACTGCCAACATTGTAAGCTTCATTATGACTAGCTAATCCTTCAGCTATTGTTCTAAATGCTTTTCTCAAAATGTCAGAGAAACCAATTAACTCTTTGAATGCCTTGAGATTTTTGAAGTGGTGACTATAAATTTTTTTTTTGAAGTTTCTGTTATCCAGAGACTGAAAATAGCAATAGCATTCATAAAGGAGATTCTAAATATCTACTTTACTTGGTCTCTTAAAATGTAAATGAACTACATGTTATTCCCACCCAGTCTTCTCTATTAATTCTAAATATCAATCATGAAAATTCAAAGACAATTTACCTATGTAACTGCATCCTTTGATATCTACCATTAGGTTTCCTACATTGAGGAATGTTTCACTAGAGTACTTATCTATAGAGTACTGATTTATTCTCCTCCTCAAGACCATACTGGGGTAGTCAAGAGAAACAAATGTTGCCGAGTAATTATTAACAAATAATAACATTAGTATTATATTGTTTATAAAACTCTTCTTAAATTGAGTTACACTTATTTGCAGAGTGTTTTACAATAATATCTTAATCTCAATTACATCAGATCTTTGAAACTCAGTCATGATAGAAAATCAATTTTTCTGAAGAATGTGTGAGTAGAACAACTTTTTTTCAAACACAGGACCTTTAAAAGTTTTCAACCCCCAAACACAATTTCTTGTTGACCAGAATGTATTTCTTGTATTTCTATGTATTTCTTTTATTCTTTCCTTTTTCTTTCTTGCCTGTTATTCTTATTCATCTTTCTTAAAAATACACAGCAATCTGCTAGCAAAAAAATAAATGTATCCATTATTGAATAGATGTATGTACTGACAGTACTTGTCATTGATCTAACAACTCATAGACCAAGATCACTTGGCTTGTCTATATTGTGCTGTAATTTCTGTTGTTTTAAAATTAAACTGAAGTGACTGTGAGTTTAAACTCCACCCTCATTTACTGCAAACTGACAAACTGCTTGCTGGTACTGCATTGTCTGACATGAACACATAGGCAAGGTTTGGGTAGTTCTGAGGTTTTATTTGGATAAAATAACAATTATTTGGACATTTTTTTCTCACAGATTATTAATTATGTTACACTGAGTTACCCTCAAGATTTCCCATTAATAGGACTTTTTCCAGAAACAAAGGGAATGAAGGGGGAATTAATTTTTAAAAAGTCTTTTTAATGCTCTATGTGCAAAGCTATAAATTTTGAGTTTTGGTAAAAAAAATACACACTTAAACTAATAATGTGGTTTTTAACAATATGCATTGAATTATTTTTTTAAAGTGGAATTAGATAATTAAAGTTCACATGATGTAGTATTAGATGGTTACCAAAGATCTTCTCCTTGAAGGGATTAAACACAGTGTGGTGATCATTGCTCTTGGTTTTTAATTTGGATTTAAATTCTTACTTGATGAAAAAAACTATGTTCAAGGTAAAATTATTAAGATGAATTGACTTTGCCCTTCACTCTTAATCTCTGTCTACCTTATTGCAATTATGGAAAAGCTAAAAATTCCTGGAAAAGAATGAACATGAAGTCATATTCTAATAGTACAGCATTCACCTCTCCTTTCCTTGACAATACCAGTGGAAAAAAATACATGTCAATGAAATCTCATTCTATAAATAAAATAATGAAAGCAATTGGAAGAATACTGTTTGTCCTTCTGCTATTTGGTCATTGAACATTAAATGTTTAACTTAGCAGAAGGCTTTGTTTCAATTTTTTTCTCAATCCTGTATATGGTCAAGGGGAAGAAGGTTAGAAAGAGGCAATTAAAAAAACTAAGAACATTTATTTTTCTAAAATTTATTCTTCATAAATTTTTCATAAAACTGAAGAGTGTAGAAATGCGTATGTTCCCCTTAAAAGAACTTGATAGGTCAGATAAGATGAATATATCTTTACCTATAATTCTTGATGATAGATTTATAGAGAATAATGCATATTTTCCACTCATAAACAAATTTGCAATATCATTTGTAGGAGATAGGTGTAGACAGAGTTCATATGTAGACAGGCTGGAGTACAGGCAAAATTTGAATGGTGCATGAGTATAAAAATGCAAGCCATCTTTTCCAATGCTATAGGGGTAGGGATATTGTTTGATATTGTTTTGGACTTCATTTGGTTCTGCTTCCCATTCATCTTCACCAGATATTACTTTTATCTGAGGCTTGTCTTTAAAACATGCAATATCCTTTGGAGTCTTCCCTCCTGCTGCTTCTCTCTACTGTTCCTTCAGCTGAAATGCTCAGCTTGTTCCTCATTAGAATAATAGATTCTGAGATGGTCTTTTATTTTGAAAGTCATGGATATTTTAGTAAAGCAGTACTTAGCATTTGGTGAGGTCAGGCTTTCAATCACAGTCTCTTATGAATCTCTTCAATGATCTATAGCAACAAGAACAGGACTAAACCTAGTAGTAGTGGTTGTCACTGAAGATTACCTCAGCTTTTAACTTTCTTTCATTTTTTTCATTATCTGTCTTTTCTTTTCAACCAATTTGACTAGAAAATATTTCATTTCAAATAGGAGAGTGCTGGTCCTGTGCAAAAGAAAAAAAACTTTTAAAAGCACAATGCAAGTTCTTGTCAGATAACTAATGTTCTTAGATAATTTAAATTATCTAGAAAAAGAAACATAGACAAATCTAAATCTAGGGTGTCAAGAGTATTGCTCTCACTTTTTGTAGCTCCACAGTCTCATTCTTCCATTTTCATATGCATATTTATCTGGAAAAGTCAGAAAAGCTTTAGTTTTATCCTGTTAGCTATCACCTTGATGAAAAATTTATTCTTTGAAAATTATATGTAGTATAACTACATGTTTGTGATTGTAATAAACAATATACAGAAATGAGAATTCCACAGAATAGCTAATATATTTACATTGAATATAAGACAAATTTTATTGGTCAGCAATTCTCCCAGTTGGTTTTTGAGCTCTTCCATTATACATACATATATATATATATGTGTATATATGTATATGTATATATATATATATATACATATACATATACATATACATGTATATATATGTTTAGCTCTTTAGGGTGATCTTATGTAACTTGGTCTATTATTGCTTTTAACCATAGTACTATGGAGATAAATTTCCACTTAACCAATTGGGTATTTGTCAATTTGAAGCATTTGCTAAATGTTTATATACATATATACATATATGTATATACAAATATGCAGACATATATTGTACATTTATACACACATTCACATATAAATGTATTTTTATCCATTATCCACACATACATATGTAAACATGCATATATGTATGTATATACATACATACACACATATATATTTATATAAACACCTTTGTATCCATTTTATTTATCTAGGGTCATCTTTTACACAGAAAAGAAGACAATGTTCTGTTGTTTGTGTCCTTGTACTAGATTATCATGACCTCTGCTCCTCTGTCACCTTGCTACTAAATCGTGAATTGCTATCCTCCACAGTGCAATTTATAAGTATGTTGTTTTAAACTTTTGTTTTTGAATCAAAACAATTAGAACTGTATCTTTCTTTACTTTTGGGGTCCTTATATAAGAACAAATTTATTGTTGCTGCTGAGTCATTTCAATCATGTAATGTCTGACATTTCATAACCATATTTGCATTTTTTCAGCAATGATACTGTAATTATTTACCATTTCCCTTACCAACTCATTTTATATAAGGAGAAACTAAAGCAAGTAGGGTTAAATGATTTGTTCAGTGTCATATAACTAGTAAGTATCTGAGTCTGAATTTGAACTGAGATCTTTCTGAACTCAGATTTATCACTCTACCCACTGGGACACCTAGCTACCTGAGAAAAGTTAAATGTCTGACTTTATTAACTTAATCACATTTTATTGCTATTAGTATCCAAAGTCCTTAGAAAATTTTGCATATATATTACTGAGTGAGAGGTCTTCCCCACCCCTTTTCACTGAATAAATATGAATAAATATTGCCTATATTTGCTATTGTGTTCCACCATTATCCAGTGATTTTGAGATTTTCTTTTTTGCCATGTGATTACAAGCTTTACTGTCTTCTGACTCTCCATAAGTCCTTAAACTTAATTAATTATGAATTTCCATAAACTCAACTCTCTTTTTTTTCTTTCCAGTTCAGGTGACAGATCACACAATTGAATGTAGTCATATAACCAGCTCAAACTTCTTTTCAAGGAATTATTTCCTAGGGATAAATTGAGATTTTTCCAAGAAAATTTTAAATTTAATCTTATCATTCACCTGTGGAGTAGGAGATTCTGTATTGGCAACATGCCATGGAAAATATGGAATCCTATCATCATCTTTAGTTTTTCTTTACTTGCAAATTTATTTTTATCCAGTTAGTCATGAATTCAGTCTCCTGTTAGACCTCTTTTATTAAAATAATTTTGAATCTGTATATGATCTTCTTATATACAATATAAAGTATGCTGATAATTTTCCAAGGACATGCTAAACATTTAATTTAACAGAGATTTTAGAATACTCTAATTTAAGTCAAGTAGTTAGAGAAAGAAATATTTTGTCTTTTTCTTATTATTTATTTAGTGAATATATCATATTTTTTCAAAATATTTAGGACTTGTGAAAGAATGCTCTTAATAGTCATATTGTTATACTGTTATCAAGTACTATTTTCAAGCTAATTTTATCTGCCATATAGTAATGTTGGGTATTTTTTTCTGAAAGGAAATTAACTATAGAAAAAAGGAGAGATAGAGTAAAAGCATAATTCTTGTTGCTTTATTGTTTTTCAGTAAAGGCCAACTTTTCATGACACTATTCAGGTTTTCTTGGCAAAAATAATGCAGTGGTTTGTCATATCCTTTGCCAGCTAATTTTAAAAATGTGGAAATTGAGGCAGCCAGGGTTAAGTGATTTTCCTAGGGTCACATAGTAAGTGTCTAAATATGAATTTCAATTCATGTATCAGTCTTCCTGATTTCAGATCTGGCACAATATCCTCTGTGAACTGTGAAAAACATATAAGCCACATACAAATACTATGTTAATTTATTTTTCATCTTTCTCTTTTCCTTACACTTTCCTTCTTACTTCTCACAAATCAATTACCTTAGTTTTGGATTCATTAGTTTGTTGCCTTCTCAAGCCCACATTTTGAAAGTCCAGCAAAAAAAAAAGCTACATCCAAGAAAGCCATTTATCTCTTCACTATTCCTCACAGAAAATGCTCACTGTGGCTGAAACAGCCTTTTCTGCAGCAATTACTGAAGTCTGGAACAGACAATCTCTATTTTTTTGTTGTATTGGCTCTGCTGTTTCTAATCTCATCTAAAATTATTTTCCTTTTTCTCCTTTCTTACTATCACTGCATCATATATAATTATATTATTTATCTGTCAAATTTTTGAGATAGTTTCTATGAAAATAGCTTATATAGAAACATATTCATTGCATACTACTTGGAAATAAATTTTCCAACAATGAGTATCTAGGATTAGATGTTTTTCTTATTGATATTCAAAAATAAGAGCAAATATACTGAAGAATTTTTAGAGAGAGAGAAATAAAATAGTGTTAGAATAGTAGTAAAAATGATTTCTGTAATTCTAAATGTTCTTAACTTTGTAGCAGGCTGATATTTATCAGCTTCTGGTAAAATATGCAATAATTCATGGGAACACAAAAGACAGCTTCCCTTGATGGAAAATGTGAATTCTCATTTTTCAAAAATTAAGGGACAATATTTCTGACCAAGATGAAAGAGAGAAACCCTCATAACTGACATGAATCAAGCCTCTTGACATAGTCTGGATCCACAGAATCTACAGAAGGACACAGGGGAACATCTCCCAGCAAGGTTTAGAACAGGGTGTATGGGAATGCCCAGGGCAGAGAGCAGAGACCCACTACAGGGGTGGCAGGGTGAGGCAGGGGACAGAACTGAGAACGCCCAATGGAAGCCTTTGTGGAGAGATACAGAGCTGTGCCCAGGACACCCATCTGTCTGGCTCCACTGCTCTGGAAGACCCTGGCCATACCTGGGTGTTTTCAGACAGCAGAGATTCCTTGCTTCTAGTTGCCACCCTGTTGTTCCTAAGGGAAGTTTTGACTTTTTGACAAATACAGAAACAACCCCAGGTGTTCACACTTTGCCCCAACTGCCAGATATGCACAGCAGATCTCCAGCTGCCCAATAGCAGATCTCCAGCTGCCAAGTGGTAGATCCAGCCCCAACTCTGGGGAGTAGGGCACTGACAACTGTCATACACACAACCCAGAGAAAGCTTCTGGTTCCTTACCAAAAGGTTCACAGAGTAACCCACAGGAGTCCCAAAATCAAGTGAGCAATGCTTCTAGGCTTTCAACACTGAAGGAATGCAGACTAGCCCATCCCTAACACAAGACCTTAGGGAAAATTTACAATTCTAAATGAAGACAGGCCAAGACAAAGCAGAATCTTTTGAATGTTACCTTGGAGTCACAGAACCTTACTCAGGAGGACAGAAAGGTGAAGCTTCAGAAGAGAATATGAATTGGTCACCAATCCAAAAATATTTCTTAGAAGAGATCAGAATAAAAAATCAAATAAAAAAACTGGGAAAAGAAATGCAAGAGAAAATTAACATCTTAAATAAAAAATAACGGAAGAAAATTAATCCTTTAAAAATACAATTGGATAAATGCAAAAAGAAATTGATTTCCTTAAAATCAAATTGGACAAATGGGAAAATTTAACAACTCCTTCAAAAATAGAATTGACCAATTAAAAAAAGAGATGTGAAAGATAAATGAAAAAAATATTTAAAAAATGATTGGAATCTGTGAAAACTAATGACTTCATGAGATACTAAGAATCTATTAAACAAAATTTTTAAAATGAAAAAAAAAGAAGAAAATGTAAAATACCTCACTGGTAAAAACAACTCACTGGAAAACAGATTCAGAAAAACAATTTAAGAATCATAGGTTTACTGGAAAACCTGAAACCAAAAAATAATCTGTACTCCATAATTCATGATATAATTAAGAAAACCTGCCCTGATACCCTGGAACCACAGAATAAAATTGTCATTGAAAAAAATACATAGAGGGGTAGTTAGATGGCGCTGTGGATAAAGCTCTGGCCCTGGAGCCAGGAGGACCTGAGTTCAAATCCAAGCACAGACACTTACTAATTATGTAGTTGTGGGACCTTGGGCAAGTTACTTAACCTCATTGCCATACACGAAGGAAAAAATACTAAAAGAAAGAATACATAGATCTGTCCCTGAAAGAGATCCCAAAATGAAAATACCAGGGAATATTGTGATCACAATCCAGAACTTTCAGATCATAGAGAAAATCCTGCAAGCAACCAGAAAGAAACAATTCAAATACCAAAGAGCCACAATCAGGATTACATAGGGCCTAGGTGCATCAAAATTAAGGGACAGAAGGGCCTGGAATATGATCTTCCAAAGAGATTGGATTACAACCAGAAAAACTGAACGTTCTATTTCACGGTAAAAGATAGACATTTAACAAAATAGTTGACTTTCACTCTTTCCTGATACTAAGACCAGGGCTAAGCATAAAAATTTGGACTTCAAATAGGAGACTCAAGAGATATATGAAGAGGCAAACAGGTGAAAAGGAAAAAAAAACCTGTTATTCAAAGAGTTTGAACTGATTATATCCTCACTTGGTAAGAAGATTCTCAGAAGTCTTGAGAATTGTAACTCTATTAGAGGGAAGATATTTAGACTGAAGGTATGGACATTATTGGTATGTCCAACTTCACACATACATACACACAAATATTATATATATATATATATATATATATATATATATATATATATATTCTGAAAATTAAAGGTGAGCTTAATAAAAATTGAAAACAACAAAACAGATAAAAGTTTGGTATTGTTTGATTAAAAAAAGAAAGAAGAAAATCAAATTACTCATATCAAAAATGAAAAAAGTGAATTCACCACCAATGAGGAGGAAATTAAACCGTATTTTAGAATTAATTTACCCAACTGTAAGTCAATAAATTTGATAATCTAGGTCATATGGTTGAATATTTACAAAAATATAACTTGTGTAGATTAAAAGATGAGGAAATTAAATATTTAAATAATCCTCTCTCAGAAAATTTAATTCAAGAAGCCATCATAAATGAACTCCCTAAGAAAAATCTTCTGGAACAGATGGATTCTATCAAACTTTCAAGGAATAATTAGCTTCAATTGTACATAAAATATATGAAAAAAATAGATGAAGGAGCCCTGTCAAATTCATTCTACGACACCAATACCTAAACCAGAAAATGCTAAAACTGAGAAAGAAAATTATAGACTTCTTTCAATAAAGAATATGGATGTACAAATTTTAAATAAAATATTAGCAAAGCAATTACAGCAAATAATCACTATTATAATACATTATGAAGAAGCATGATTTATGCTAGGAATGCAGGTTTGGTTTAATACTAGGAAAACTATCAGCATAATTGATCATATAACAACAACCTAACAGAAAACATTTGATTATCTCAATTAGATGCTGAGAAAGTAATGGAAATAAGCTAGGCCCATTCCCCAGTAAGATCAGGGGTGAAAAAAGGATTCCCATTATGAGCACTATTATTCAATATGATATTAGAAATATTAGCTTTAGCATTGAGAGAAAGAAAAGTAATTGAATCGGTGATGAAGACACACAATTCTCATTCTTTGCAGATGATATGATGGTATAGCTAAAGAACCATAGAAAGTCATCTAAAAAGCTACTGCAAGCAATTAGCAACTTCAATAAAGTCACAGGATATATAATGAGCCCACATAAATCCTCAGCATTTCTATATATTACTAACAATATATAATAGAAAGAGAAATCCTATCTAAAGTAAGTTCAGACTGTCAAGGCAGACTCAGAAACTCTATGAAAAAAACCCAATAAAATCAGATCTAAATAACTGGGCAAATATCAATTGTTTATAGGAAGGCCACAATGATATGATAAAAATGACAACTAATTTAATGCCATACCATTCAAACTTCCCAAAAATTGCTTTCTTGAGCTACAAAAAAATAGTAATTAAATTTATATAGAGTTACAAAATGTCAATACCTTCAAAGAAATAAATGAAATAGTACACATGAAATTGGCCAAAATTATGTGATAAAGCATCAGTCATCAGAACTGCCTGGTACTGGCTAAGAAACAGATTGGTGGATTAGCAAAATAGATTTGGTACAAAACAGAGAGCATTAAGTGCCTATAGTATTTACTGTTTGATAAAAAACAAAGATACCAGTTTCTGTGATATAAATTCAAGTTTCAATAAAAACTGCTGGGAAAACTGGAGCATAGTATGGTAGAACCAGTAATTGATGAACATCTCATACCCTGTACCAAGATAAGGTCAAAAGGGGGTACAGGATTTAGGAATAAAGAATAATATTATAAGTCAATTAGGAAAACAAGGTATAGTTTAACTGTCAAATCTATGCAAAGGGGAGCAATTTATGACCAAAGAAGAGATGGAGAACATAATAAAAAACAAACTATGTAGCTTTGATTTAATTAAATTAAAAAGGCTTTGCACAAACAAAATCACTGTTGCAAAGATAAAAAGGAGTGTTATATATTGGGAAACAATTTTTACCACTAGTGTTTCTGACAAAAGATTCATTTCTAAAATATTTTGAGAATTGATTCAAATTTATTTTTTAAAATAAGTCATTCCTCAATTGATAAATGATCACTGAATATGGAAAGGAAATTGTCTGAAGAAAGTCAAAATTATCTATAGTCATATGAAAAATTGCTCTAAATCATTATTTATTAGAGAAATACAAATGAAATCATCCATGAGATACTATTATATACCTTTCAAATTGACCAATATGACTAGAATGAATAATGTTCAATGTTGGAGGGGATGTGCAAAAACTTTGTTGGTGGAATTGTGAATTGATCCAACCTTTCTGGAGATCAGTTTGGAATTATACCCATAGGGCATTAAAATGTGCAAACCCTTTGATATCCAGCATTACCACTACTGGTATTTGATCCAAGAAATAAGGAAAAAAGCATCACTTGTCCAAAAATATTCATAGCGGCTCTTTTCATAGAGGCAAAGAATTGGAAATTGAGAGGATAGCGAACAATTGTGGAATGGCTGAAGAAAACATGATATATGTATGTTTGATTATTTTTTGTTGTTGTTTTGTTTTTAGGGGGTTGTTTTTGCAAGGCAATGGGGTTAAGTGGCTTGCCCAAGGCCACACAGCTAGGTAATTATTAAATGTCTAAGACCAGATTTGAACTCAGGTACTCTTGACTCCAGGACCAGTTCTTTATGCACTGTGCCACCTAGCCACCCCTATATATATGTGGTGGAACATTATTGTTGTATAAAAAATTATGAGGGACAGGATTTCTGAAAAACCTGGAAGAACTTGCATGACTTGATGGTGAGTGAAATGAGCAGAACCATAACAACATTATACACAATAACAACAGCATGGGGTGATGATCAACCATGATGCACTTGTTCATTTCAGCAGTAAAAAAAGCCATTTTAAAAGATTTGTGATTGGAAAACTACCATCCATATCCAAGGAAGTAACTATGTAGTTTAAATGAAGAATAAAGCTTATTACCTTTAATTTTTAAAAGTTTATATATGTAATATGTAATTTATATATGTAATGTGTAATTTATATATGTTATATGTAATTCATAGATGTAATATGTAATTTCCTTTCTTCCATTTATATCTGATTCTCTAACATGTTAAATTTTGGTCTATGTTTAGCATGTTTCCAGATACAAAACGTTTATAAGATTGTTCTCTGGCAAGGGCAGGGGAGGAGGGAAGGCAAGGAGGAAGAAAAATTGAAAACTCAAACTCAGGCAAAAATAAATTATTGGATTGACACCACTTTGAAATTTGGCCATAGTCAATTCCAGACTGTTGAGGAGAAAATAGCTTTCAAAGGGACCATTTACAAAGGACCATGTTGCAAAGGAAGATGCTGTCTAAGGTTTCCAAAGCAATGTGTAGCTGGTGGTTTCTCAATAAATGGAAATTATTTTCTAAAGCTTTTGAGTGTTATGAGGCTACTTCTCCAAGGACCTCAGTTCCTTCAAGGTCTTATGATAGGCTCTGACTGCTTTCTTGCCTGTGCTCTGGCCTGTGGATGACCACAAGTACTCCCTCTGCCTTGGAGCTGTGAGGAGGATCCCTGCTCTATGGCTATGAACTGCGATCAATGTCTAAATATGGATGAAGCAACAGAGTCCTGCCCAGGCAAAGTAGAGAGACCTTGCTAATCTGCCTCCACTCCCTTACCTTCCCTGGGCTGAATGCTTTAGAAGCAGCAGCTGGAAGCTCCCTGCTGGGTGTCTCTGCAGGCCTGCTTCTGTTTCCAGACAGAGATTGTGCTGATTGCCATGCTGGTGGGGGCTCCAACTTCCCTCTGGTAGAGTTTTCCCTGCTGATGTTCCAAAATGTTCTTGGTGATCCCTGGGTTGGGAGGTCTGGATACCGCAGGGACCCAGGTGGCCTACAAACTGTTCCTAGAAGTCTGGAGTTCTTTCACTACAGCACAGCATGATTCTGATTACATTGTCTTGTCTTCTGACTCCATGGAACAGAATTTTCCCATGGATCTTCGAGTTACCTTCAGCTGGAGGATTGTTTTACTGGGACTTTCTGTTCTTTCTGCCTCTCTAACATTTAGTTAGAGTCATAATTTTAAGGTTTTTGGAATGTTTTATACCTGGGAAATCCTGCCCTTGCACAATCATCTTAGCTCCATTCCTAAGGATCCTACTTTTAAAGAAAATACCTTGCCATATTAACCACTGAGTGCATCAAAAAGCATACTGAATAATTGTCTTTTCAGATGAAAGAGTATCATGTACTTATAATCTGCAAAACATTAGTCCAGGTGAAAGGTGTCCAGTGAGGCTTGTGACATTTTTCCTTTCTCTGGGAAGTCTACTTTTTAACTGGTTAGGTAAAAAATAAATATGATGACATTCACTAAAGGGCAAATGAGTGCAATAGAGAGTATCACTGTTAGAAAAGAGTAGCAGATGTGGGGACATTATCAATTGATCTACTTGTAGAGGGGTTCACAAAGGAGGTGGGATTTTATCTGGGCTTTTAAGAGACTGTAGAACTTAGAAGAGTGGGAGTGAGTAAGGAAAACCTATTGTGATAGTCATGTTCGTTATCATCAATTTTGACTAAGGTGCCTTATTTGCAAAGGGAATTATTCTAGGTACTGGATGAATGTACATAGAAAAATGAATTTTGAAAAAATGAGCTCCTATCATTTTAGTTATATGGGAGATCATATAGATTACTACTTCTATAATGTGATTTGAGATATTCAGAGAATCTTTCCTTGATAATAAACACACACACACACACACACACATTAATTGATTCAATATTTTTAATGATTATCTTTCATTTTTCAAAGAAGATCATGACATCAGGGAGGTGATACCATAGCAAGTATGTGAATTGAATTTGAGGAAGGTGATGTTGTGCTAAGTCATCAACCTCACTTTCTCTATCAGAGCCATCTGGGACAATGACTGGATATGAACCAGGATTAGCTAACTCCACTGGTTTAGGATGTAAGGCAATCAGACTTAAGTGACTTGTCAAAGGTCACAACAGCTAGTGAGTAACAGCAATATACTGTGGGAGACAACACATAAAAGGAAGCTAAAAAAAATGTTTGAGGCAGGTTACACAGAGAGGGAAGTTGATGAAGCCTAGAGAAGCACACCACAGAGAATTAAAGAGATGATAGTTCTGGTTGTCCAATTTAAAAAGTTAAGCCATGGTTATTTCATCAGTCACGACTCTAGCCTTCAATCTTTAATCAGAGGGAAAAAAGAGTTCCTAGAATCAAAGGTTTCTAGTAAAATATGATTTCTGAGATGGCTGTAATCTAGAAGGTAGATGAGGTTCATGGGAGCATGATGAAATACAGATGAGCACAGAGTGGTGAGAAGAGATGGCTGAATGAAGATCTTTGTTTTAATATTGACTCTCTTATCTTTAGTGTATCTGAGTTGCCATATTTCTTTTTGTACCAAAATATGATGAACTATTTCTTATCCTATTTTCACGACACCCTATATATTCGTATTATATAGGCAAAATTATATTAGATTGATTCCTGATACTAATTTGACTCATATTTATTTATTTATTTACTTATTTTCATCCATGTGTACATGTATATTTTTAATCTTCATAATCTCTTTCCAACCTGCCTTCCCACTCCTCCTCAGTGGCAAATAGTCAGGTTAGCATTGTACATCCACATTTTGATAAACATGTTTGCAGGTTAATTGTTTTCAGTATAAGTAATTAAGATTAAGGGAAAGAGATAATAAGAGATAATTTTTATAAAGTGTTCATCAGATTCTGAAGGATTGTGTGCATGTGTGTGTGTGTTTTGCTTTATTTTGTTTGTTTTTCTTCATCTGGATAGGGATAGCATAGTATTAACTGAACTTTAAAAAGAAGAATTGATTTTATTGGCATGAACATAATATAATTTTGTAGAAGTCAAGGAATACCCTTTTTCTAAAAATATTTTCCCTGATAAGATATTGATAAAACTAATTTGCTTTAATGTCTATTTACTTTATATCATACAATTCCCCACTCCTCAGGCCATCTTTTTATATTAAATATCAAGTGAGAGGGAAAACATTTCAAGCATCTACAGATATAATCTGAGTTCAATTATTCTTTTCTCTTCTAAAGAGAAGAAAAAGATATCATAGGGTTATAAGAAATCTTATAGGAAAGAGGATAATGAAAGGGAAATAAAAAGAGATGACAATAGATGACAATGAAATAGAGGCAGTAGAAGCAGAATTACAAAACTGTAAGCTCTTAACATGATTCAGATTTCAGAGGTTACATATTCAAGCATGTATTTAAATTGAAATTCTGTCTAAAAATACTTGAAGTACATGTTATAATTTTGCAAAAGATTAATCTTATTCAAGGTAAAGTTGATCTTTGTATATGTGGAAATTTTTTTCCTTTGTTTCATGAATTTTCATTATCATATGTCAGAAGGTCAGAGAAAATAAGGTTATATTTTTCTTCAACATGGAGTTTTCTAAATATAAGATATAGATTTATAGTTAGATATATAGATTCTGAAGTCTTGAAATTAAGTGGGTAGAGTGACAACTCTTAGTTAATGCTTTCCCAACCTTATATAAACTTTATTCATTTTATCTTCATATATTGTTGTCCTCCAAGAATATTTAAGGGCCTTGTAACAGAAATTTATATCATCAAACTTTGTGTGCTTGTTAGCCAGTCTAGGTCATCTGAAAACATACATATTTTTATGTATTCTTTATCTATTGTTCTTCAGTACTAATTCACACATCTGCCCTGTCTGAAGCATGATATGAATAATTGTTCATAGCTGAGTTTCTTAGAAAAGGAGACAACTCTCTTATATGAAGATCAAAGCAAGTTTCTCATAAATAATGATAAACATACAGTTTATTTCATATAAATTAACACATGCATATATATTCATGTTTATTAATGTATAAATGTCATATGTGCATATATTCATATATATATTTATGTGTGTGTGCATATAAATCTTATTAGGCATGTGTGTGAACAAAATACATTTACTTATGTGTTTACATACATAGGTATTCATATATATTTTTATATAATGGTTCACTATTTCATACATAGTAGAGCTATTGTTTTAATACCAGTTTCACTACTGGTTAGATTTTCCATCAAATGATTTATTTACAGTAGCATTTTTAATACCTTTCCCCTGATTATTGACTTCTGAAAAAGTTAATGCAACACACATATAAAAATAATCATTTTACAAGCTATTGAAATCCTCAGTATAACTTTTATACATAAGAAGAAATGGACTGAGATTCAAGACATTACAAGTTCCTCCTCATACACTCTTAAGGGCTCTCTAATTTGAGTCTTAGTAATACACTTTAAGACCTGTGGTGGCCTCCATTTAAATTACCCCTTGACAGGTTGAGAGCTGTGCCCAGAGGAGATCCAGATAGAGTTACTCTTGAATATCAATGCTGTTGCTGACCTGCAGGTAACACTGACATTTTCTAAATCTGAGAAATTGAATTGCTCTTCATAAACAAGCAGGTTCACTTTAGGTCTCAATAGCACTACACCTGGATAACAGTTTAATAACCATTGTAATTCATTCTGTCTTTTAGGGTGTTCAAATTAAAAAAAAAATACCTGCCACAATACTAGCAAAGTAGTACTTGAACTGTTTTTGGGAGAAACAGACTATTGCATAGAATCATCTACATTTCTTGTAGGTTAATTACAGAATGAAGGCAGTTACTATAGATATTGCATTAAGTTTATTTCTCTTTGAAACCATTGAAAATGTCTCCAAACTATGATGGTGAAACAATAATCAAAAAGACATTTTCTCTGTTAATTTATAAAAGTGGGTTAGAGGAAGACAGCCCTTCATGTGAGATTTATAAGTTTCCACAGCATGTTGATTATATTTTAGCAGCTTCATAACCAACATGGTATTCATTCAGCTGTATATGATATTATTGCCTGAGCAAATGTTCAAATCCAGACTCAAGAACCCTTTATAGGTAGTTTTACCTCTTTTTTTGAATATAATACTGTTTAACTCTAGTAAAAAGGCATCAGCGGAGAAGCAGAAAGCAATGGGTTTGTCTGTAGGGTAAATGCATATTTCTACTGTATTGGCAGAAAGTATCTATTTAGACACATCTGTGAATTTCACACTATTGTGGAATTACTGTTTAGGTATCCCAAATCATTGATGTATTTTTTCTAGCTTTGAATACTATTTTCTATTATTTTCCAGGTGGGTGGATTGACTATGTAGAAAATTAACAGAAATTCAGGAAATAACAAATTTTAATAATCTTTGTTAAAAGGGAACTGAGAATATTCACAATATGGAACAACCAAGATATTACTGCAATTGGTTGGGATTTTGTCTCGTCTCTTATGTTAAGCAAATATATGATGATGAAATAGTCAGTTTGTTAGGCAACTAGGTGGCACAGTGGATAGAGTGCCAGAACTAGAGTCAGGAAGGACTATGTTCACATCCAGATTCAGAGACCTACTAGACATGTTTGTCTTAGTTCCCTCACTTATAGGTTAGAGATAATAATTGCACCTATGGCACAGGTGTTGTTGTGAGCATCAAATGAGATAATAATTCTAAACTATTTATCATGGTGTCTGGCACATAATTAGGTGTTATAGTTTATTGCTAACCATGGTTATTAGTCACCTAACTTTTATTGAATATCCACTATGTAGCCAGCACTGAGATAAACATTGAACTCAGTGAACTTCAGTTGCCCTTCCAGGAGGGGGAAATATTCTATGACTTCTAAAAATAGATTCTATTATAAATGCAAGAATTCTATGAATATTTCCAATATAATTTCCTATCCACTTTTGTCAACACTATACTGCAAGTCCTAATATCTTTTATTTTATCATTGGTTTGACTTCCAGTGACAAGACATTTTTCTTTCTTTCTTTAATGTTTTCTACTCTTTACCCGACTCATTTTTAAATAAGTATAACAGACTTTATTTTCATTTCAGATTTTGTTTCAGATGAATGAGGGAAAATCTAATTTACTTGCCATAAACTATTGGTATTTATCTCCTTAGTGACCGTAGCACCTTGAATGGCTGCACCTTTCTTTTTGAGCTCCTGCTGAAATCTCTGAATTACTTGAGTTTGCTGGTAGATTTGTTTACTCAAAATACTAAATTAATGAAAAATGTAATAAATTTTGAATCAATAGATTTTTTTCAAAATAAATTAAAACTTGATTATTTGCAACTCAGTAAAATGCTTTCTAATAATAATAATTTCATAAGGAGTTACTTGTTGGGTTTCCAGTCCACTCTGCAAAATTTTAATTAACCTGTGATTTAACTGAGCCATTGGTCTAATGATTCTCAAACCTAATCACCTTTTATAAATCATTAGTTTGATTAAAAGTTATACTCCAAGTTTTATGTGGGCATACCAATCTAATCAGTATTACTACCTGTGAGATATGAGGAAACTCAACCTCAATATACTTTATTTCCTATCTTGTAAATTGAAAAATCATAATTAAAAGCTTATGAGGTCCATTTCAGCTTTAGAGTTATAATTATATGTCCCTTACAGCTGAAAAATCTGTGTTACTATGATCTCTCTATCCTCCAACTGTTCTATAACCATTTTAACAAGATTCTAGTTTCCTACATAGAAAAAGCAATACTAAGGGATGTACTTACTCATTGCCTGATAATCTAACAGTGAAGAGAAGAACCATGGGTGATAATAATTCATATATGAATAAGTATACACACAGATGTATATATATATATGTATATATGTATATATATATATGTACTTTGGTATAAATATTTTAATTCTATTCTTATTTTATAGAAAAATGTTGACAATAGTTGTGATTTATATAGGTCAGATACATAATAAAATGACATTTCCATAATTTGAACTCCTTTCCTTCTAAAAACTCTTTTATCTAACCACAAAATCTATCCATCTAATCATCTATTTGCATGTTCAGCTGTCAATCTGTCTGTCTACCTATCTGTTTATCTGCCTGTCTTTCCACCTCCCTATTTGTATTTCTGTAAACTTGTTTATCTGTCTATCTATCAATTGATCTATCTATCTATCTACTTATCTAATGTCTAGTGAAAAGAGAAAGAAGTTGGTGATTAGAATTTTAAGACTGTTGGGATGAGTAGGAATATTAATTTGAATAGATTCTAATGCCTTTAGTTTTCAAAGGTGATGGAAGTGAAGCATGGACAATGTTCATATTAAAATCTTTAGGGCTGGGGGGTGGCTAGGTGGTGCAGTGGATAAAGCACTGGCCCTGGAGTCAGGAGTACCTGGTTTCAAATCGGGTCTCAGACATTTACTAATTACCTAGCTGTGTGGCCTTGGGCAAACCACTTAAACCCATTTGCCTTGGAAAACAAATTAAAAAGATCTTTAGTGGTAGCTAAGTGGCACAGTGGATAGAGCACCAGCCCTGGAGTCAGGAGTACCTGGGTTCAAATCCAGCCTCAGACAATTAATAATTACCTAGTTGTGTGGCCTTGGGCAAGACACTTAAACCCATTGCCTTGCAAAAACTAAAAAAAGAAACTTTAAACAATTTATATTTAACAATAAAAAATTCTATATAAAATTATTATCTTCAAAACATTGGAGATTATATCTTCACAATATTGAAGAGGTATTAGTATTATTAAGGTTAACTTATCATTATCATCATAATCAGAGAACATTCTACACATTAATAGCAACATTGTGAGATGAGTAATTACGATGAGCAGAGCAAGCTCAGCAGTTCAATGATCAAAGGAAAAGGCAATCTTGAGAGAACTGTTATGGAAAATGTCATCCACATTCAAATATAAATATATATATATATATATATATATATATATATATGTATGTATGTATGTATGTATATATGAGAGAGAGAGAAACTGAATTCTGAGTAAAGCCTACAATGTTCACTTTTTAAACTTCTTTTATGTATTTTTCTTTCAATTTCACATGTTCCTCCCCACATTAAGAACACGACTAATATGGAGATATGTTAAAAATGATTATTCAACTTATATTGAATTGTTTACTACCATGGAGAGGGAGCAGGGAAGGGAGGTTGCAGAAAAAGGTGAAACTCAAATGCTTGCAAAAATGAAATATAGAAACAAAAAGATACAATTAGCTCTTATTTTGCTATATGACTAAATTTTTTGGTAGATTATCTGATTTTAAATTAGAAAAGTTTAGATTAAATTAAATTTTAGATTAAAAAATAATTTTAAATTATTTTAGCAAATGTTGCTTTCATATTATTATTGGTATTGTCATTTATTTTTTGCTTAATTAAAGCTTTGTTTATTTTTAAAAAGATTATTTATTTAGGACAATGGAGTTAAGGATTAATTGTCCATACCCATCAGTTGAAAAATGGTTAAATAAGTTATGGTACATATTTACTATGAAATGGTATTGTTCTATAAGAAACCATAAATGATTGGACTCTGGAGAAGCATGGAATGACTTATGGGATCAGATGCTG
This sequence comes from Macrotis lagotis, assembly GCF_037893015.1. Lineage (NCBI taxonomy): Eukaryota > Metazoa > Chordata > Mammalia > Peramelemorphia > Peramelidae > Macrotis > Macrotis lagotis. The sequence goes on along the minus strand of NC_133666.1, from coordinate 478,732,172 downwards.
TGGGAAGGGAGTAGAACCAAGAGAACAATGTGCACATCAACAACAATATTTTGATATGAACAACCTTGAGGGAAGCAGCATCTCTTGGCTAGGAGAGGAGAGCTAAGACAACTGAATTAGACTGGCTATGGAATATATTATCAACATCCAGAGGAAGAAAAACCAAATCAAACAAAACAAAGATAAACAACAAAAGCAACCCTTCAGAATATTATGAAAACTTTTTAAAAATTATCTCTTATATATCTCTTTCTTCTTAATCTTAATTCCTCATACCAAAAATTATTAAACTATAATGATGTTTATCAAAATATGTATATACAATGCTAATCTGGCTGCTGCTGAGGGAAGGGGAGAATGGAGGGTCAAAGGAAATTTTGTAACTTAAAAATATACATGTGCATATGAATGGAAATAAAGAAGTAGATAAATAAATCAAATTTTAAACATAGAATAAAGGATAACAACCACCAAGGTCACACAGCTAGGCAATTATTAAATGTCTAAGGCTGGACTAAACTCAGATCTTCCTGACTCTAGGGCTGCTGCTAAATTTACAGTGCCACCTAGCTGTCCCCTGATTAAAGGCTTTCTTGAAAAGCAATGATCATTGTTTATGTTAATCTATCTGCCTTATGAAAGTCTTTGGAAGCTAGCTAGGACAGTGGATAGAATATTTGACCTAGAGTCAGGAATATTGATATTCAGGAGTTCAAATTTCACCTCAGAAACTCACTAGCTATGTAACTCTGGCCAAATCATTGAAAGCTGTTTCCCTCACTTTCCTCATCTGTAGATCCTGAGGAGGAAATGTTAAGTCCACCAGTATCCACCAGAATATATAAAAAGAAAGTATGAAAAGAAAAATTCATACATGGTAAAACATCAACGAGTAAAATCTTCTTGATTCAATGTAAGTAGTGATTCAGTTCATCATCAGCATTAAATGAGAATCAGAAAAAAGAACTGAGCAATGATATAGATTAGGAAATTGGAAGTCAGACATCTAGAAATTTCAGTGTAAACAGGACGTGGTAAGGTATACTGGAAAATATGACAAAACTTGGAATCTTGACAAGTATTCATTATAATCCTGCTTCTGAGATTATGAGAATATGGCAAAGTCATTTCAATTCTCTGATTCTGATTTTTCTATATGTGTAAAATCAGAACAAAGTATACATTTCTTATAGGGCTGCCCTGAGTTTTAAGTGAAATAGAATATGCAAAGTAATTTTCAGTTTAAAATTCTCTGTATGACATCATTTTTCATTATTAATTCAGTTTAACAAGCATTTATTAAGGACCTATTGTATACAAAGTTCCATGATAAATGTTAATGAAACAAAAACAAAAAAGAAACAGTCAAAGAATATAATGGAGCCTGCTGCAACAGTTCAAAGGAGTACTGAATCTGAAATCAGAGGAATGAAGCTTGAGTCTTAATTTTTTCAGTTATTATCTAAGTGACCTTGAGCAAATCACTTTACCTAATCAGTTACCTCTACTATGATGTGGCTATATTCTACTTGGAAAATGCAATGTAATACAAAAATATTTTTTATTTCCAGTCAAAATTATATCTGACTTTTCATGACTTCATGGCCTACAGAAAGTCAGGATATTTTTTCCTCTACTTGTCTCTCAAAGACTGTCCAAATGCATGCTCACAAAAAATCGGGGATGTCTAGTGATCTCATCCTCTCTCACCCCCCTTTTCTTTTGCCTTCAATCTTTGTCCTCATCAGATGCTTTTTCCCCACTGAGTCCTGGCTTCTCATTATTTTGGCCAAAGTATTTCAGCTTCATTTTCAATATCTGACCTTCCAAAGAATAAGCTGAAATAATTTCTTTAAGTATTGGCTGATTTTATTTCTTTTCTCTTCAAGAAATTCTCAAAAGTCTTCTTTTATATCACAGTTTGAAATAGGTGTATATATATATATATATATATATATATATATATATATATATATATATATATTTCAAGGAAATTTGAGACCAATCTGATAATCATAACAGAACATGAACTGAGCCTTGAAGGAAAAACATAATATGAAAGACAGAGAAGAGAGAGCATGCTTTTGACATATAGAACAGCTTATGGAAATACAGAAAAGGTAGGGATAATTTGCTGGAGCAAGGGATTAGGAATCATGAATGAGAGTAAACAACAGTAAATTATTCAATTGGTGGGGAACATGACTTCATGAAGGTAAGTAATATAAAATATCTAAGAAGATAGTTTGGCTATGTCATAGTAGGACTATATTGTCAGCATCTGACTTCCATTGTTATTTGGCACATGGAATTCACATTATTATTGATATTTAATTAAGACTCATCAGGCATCTTTTAAATATCAGGCTTAGGTGCTTACATATTATGCTAATTACAACAGGACAGCTGAATGTTTTTGAGGGGAATAACAAAATATCTGTAACTAAGACATTAGAGTGACAAAAGAGAGGGGAATGAATTAGAAAGATAAGAGATTAGAAAAAAGGAGACCTATTAGGAAACTATTACAGTGTTGTAGGTCATATAATAAGTGAGGAAGATCTGAAATTGGGTGGTAAATGTATGATGAGAGAGAAGGAAATAGATGAGAGAACTGTTGAATTGAAAGGAATAATAATGGACAACCAATTAGAATTGGAAGGAAAAAGATTGGACAACCAATTGAAGAAGAGGGAGGGAGGAGAAGACAAGGGTTATTTATTTAGTGAATCTGAGTTGGTATTATCCTGGATAGAAATAAAGAATTTTGAGAAAGGTTGGTTTTAGAGGTAAAGACAATATTCCCTTGTAAACAGATTGAGGTTCAAAAGTCAGTGAAACATCTTGATAAAGATCAAAGGCATATAGTTTATATTTTTAGTAAGTTGCCTAAGGTAACTTTGGTATGAATAATAGGAAATTAGTGATAAAGGATAGGATCCCAAGAAGAGAATTGTTGGACATCTTTTTTTTTTATCAATGATAGATAAAACCTAAAGCAGATAATATCAACAAGAGTATTTTAAAGAAATTAGAAAATGGGTCAAACCTAGAGGTTTACTTAGAAGGAAGGAGGATAGTATGTCTTGTTTTCTTTTTCTTAGAATAGTTATAATTCCAGGGACAGGAGAATCAATGTTCAAAACGCATTTCTGTAGGACAGCTTAAAAATAATATATACTATCTGTGCTCTGTGAGCCTCTCTAACTCCTTGGTGCCACCCCAAACCATAAACATAATTTAAGTTATATAAATGACCAGTATAGCAAACAATAGCTGATTGTGCCTTTTTTTAGGTTTTTGCAAGGAAAATGGAGTTAAGTGTCTTGCCCAAGGCTACACAGCTAGGTAATTATTAAGTGTCTGAGGCCATATTTGAAGTCAGGTACTCCTGACTCCGGGGCCGGTGATCTATCCACCGTGCCACCTAGCCGCCCCCTCATTGTGTCTTTTAAATAAAAGTAAGATGAATTTCTTGATGTTAGATTTGACCTCTTGGGTAACAAATGCTTCTCTGGTGAATTCAAATAGTCTACTTCAAAAAAATTTCAGCATAATAAAGAATGTGTGTATGTATGTATGTATTATATGTATATATATGTGTATATAGTCACACACATGCATACACATACATATATATCTTTTACTTACATATACATCTACATTAATCACATATTCATTAATTAACTTTGATAAACTATGTAACAAGAGAA